>NC_084797.1:93598311-93905533 GCF_963169125.1 Humulus lupulus | reverse complement strand
GACTCCCACTCCCGGGTCCTGCGTAGCAGGAAATACTCTTCGCAGGACAAGGTCTCCAACTTCGAATGTACGGCTCTTGACTCTTGTGTTGAAGTGTCGGGCTATCTTGCCTTGGTACATTTTGAGTTGGACCTGTGACTGCTCCCGGAGCTCTTCGATCATATCCAGGGACTCCTGGAGAAGGGCATGGTTCCGGGCAGGGTCGTAGGTGTCCTGCCTGTGAGATGGGATCATTGTTTCTACTGGGATGACGGCCTCGCAACCGAAGGTCATGGAATAAGGTGTGTGCCCCGTCGAAGTCCTCTCTGTCGTGCGATAGGCCCAAAGTACTCGCGGAAGCTCTTCCGGCCAGTGAGCCTTGCATGCTTGGAGTTTTTTCTTCAACGTGGTCTTTAAGATTTTGTTTACTGCTTCCACTTGCCCATTAGCTTGAGGTCTGGCGACTGCGGAAAAGCTTTTGATGATTCCATGCGAGGCACAGAAGTCCGTGAAATGTTCACTATCAAATTGCTTCCCGTTGTCGGACACAATTTTTCATGGAAGCCCAAAACGACACACTATATTCCTGATGAAAAAGTCCAGTGCTTTCTTAGACGTGACCGTGTTCATAGGTTCGGCTTCAGCCCATTTGGTGAAGTAGTCTACCGCGACTATGGCATACTTCACTCCACCCCTTCCAGTCGGAAGGGAACCTACTAGGTCAATGCCCCAAACGGCGAATGGCCAGGGGCTGGTCATTAAGGTAATTTCTGTAGGCAGCGCTCGCGGAACCTTGGCGTACCTCTGGCACTGCTCACACTTCCTGACATAATCCACACAATCCTTCTTCATGGTGGGCCAGAAGTATCCTTGTCGAAGGATCTTTTTGGAGAGGCTCAGCCCGGAGGTATGGTCGCCACAGAAGCCTCCGTGAATCTCATGGATGATGGTGCTGATTTCGGTTCCGGCAACACACCTCAGGAAGGGTATGGACAACCCCCTGTAGTAAAGCTTTCCATCCATAACCACGTATCGGGGAGCTTGATACTGGAGCTTTCTTGCGTCAGCTTTATCAGTGGGGAGCTCTCCGGTGGTGAGAAATCTGAGGATGGGTCCTATCCAGGAATGGGAATGGTCGATGATGGCATTTACCCTCTGTGTCTCGGTACTAGGTGCTTCTAAGTGCCCGATGGGCACCAGGCCATATTGCTCAATCTCCGGGTCTGTTGCAAGCTTGGCCAGTATGTCCGCGAGTGAGTTCTGGTCCCGGGGGACCTGGCGGATTTGGTAGCCTTTGAAATGCTGCAGGAGGCCGCGGGAGAGAGACACGTAGGCAGCCATTTTTTCGCCTTTCGTCTGGTATTCCCCGGATATTTGGTTTACCACAAGTAGAGAGTCGCTGTATACCTCGATTTTTTGGGCTCCGACTTCCCTGGCCAGTTGCAATCCAGCTAGCATGGCCTCGTGTTCTACCTCGTTGTTGGATGCTGGGAACGCGAAACGGATGGCGCTCTGGAGCTGATGCCCTTGGGGAGATACTAGGATGACCCCTGCTCCAGCTCCTTTTTCATTTGAGGCTCCGTCTACATAGACCTTCCATGTGGGAAGTTCCGGGACAGGATCTTCCGGGAGGTCATTCATTCCCGAGCATTCCACAATAAAGTCCGCGAGAGCTTGTCCTTTTATGGAAACACGTGGCTGGTAGTGGATGTCAAACTGGCTCAGTTCCATGGCCCATTTAAGCAATCTACCAGAAGACTCGGGCTTCTGCAAGACTTGTCGGAGAGGGTGGTTGGTGAGTACTCTGATGGTGTGCGCCTGGAAATAGGGCCTTAGCTTCCGCGAAGCGATTAGCAAGCAGAGGGAGAGTTTCTCGATCATTGAATATCTGGACTCGGCGTCCAGTAACCTCTTGCTTACGTAATACACAGGGAGCTGGATACGGCCGTCTTCCCGGACGAGAGCGGCACTCACGGCGTGCTTTGTCACAGCTAAATACAAGAACAACGCCTCTCCTTCGACAGGTTTGGACAGAATGGGAGCTCGGGTTAGATGTTCCTTGAGGTGTTGGAAGGCTGCTTCGCATTCGGGGGTCCATTCGAACTTCTTGTTTCCTCGCAACACATTGAAGAAGGGGATACATTTGTCAGTGGCCTTAGATACGAAGCGGCTGAGAGCAGCTATCCTTCCGGTAACGCTTTGGACATCCTTATGCTTCCAGGGAGAAGGCATATCTATGAAAGCCTTAATTTTTTCAGGGTTGGCTTCCACTCCGCGGGAGCTGACAATGAAACCGAGGAACTTCCCAGACGAGACCCCGAAAGTACATTTCTTCGGATTCAGTTTCATCCCGTACTTTCGGATCACGGCGAAAGCTTCCTCGAGGTCGTCACTGTGGTCCCCGGGGGTCTTGGATTTTACCAACATGTCGTCTGCGTACACCTCCATGTTCCTCCCCAGCTGGTCCCTGAACATCTTGTTTACTAGACGCTGGTACGTCGCCCCAGCATTCTTCAATCCGAAAGGCATGACCACGTAACAGTAGACACCCTTGTCCGTGAGGAAGCTGGTGTGTTCCTGGTCCGCGACATGCATCTTGATCTGGTTGTATCCGGAGTACGCATCCATGAAGGATAAGAGTTCATACCCGGAAGTAGCGTCTACCATCTGATCGATTCGCGGAAGAGGGAAACAATCTTTCGGGCAGGCTTTGTTTAGGTCTGTGAAGTCAATGCACATTCTCCAGGACCCATCAGGTTTAGGGACAAGAACTGGGTTGGCCAACCACACGGGATAGTGTGACTCCTAGAGAAAGCCTATGGACCTCAGCTTGTCCACTTCAGCTTTGACGGCTTCGGCCCTCACTGGGTCTAACGGCCTCCTCTTTTGGCGAACTGGAATTGCAGATGGGTCTATGTTGAGTGCGTGGCACGCAACATTAGGATTAATCCCCGTCATATCAGCATGGCACCATGCCAGGATATCCTGATTATTTCTCACAGTGGCCACGATCTTTTCTCGAATGGCCGACGGCAGGTTTTTCCCCACCTGAATGACTTTGGTAGGATCTCCCGGGTTGAGGATCACCTCTTCGACTTCCTCCATCGGTTCTATTGTTTTCTCGATCCCCACTCTAGGGTCGAGTTCGTCAAAGCATGCCCCTTGGGCACCCCCAATTTCTGGTAATTCTTCCGCCAAAGGAACGGCTGCAACCGTCTCCTGGACCGTGTAGACGGATCGGACGGAGACGTTATAACAGCTTCGTGCACTTCGTTGGTCTCCTCGGAGGGTGCCGATACGCCCATCGTCGCATGGAAACTTCAAGCATAAGTGGCGTATCGAGGTTATGGCCCCACACTCTATTAGGACCGGTCGGCCTAGGATGGCATTATACGCCGTGGGGCAGTCGACCACCACGAATGTGCTGTGCTTGAAGGCACAAGCGTCGCTTTCTCCTCTGAGGGTGACCGGAAGTTGAATTTTGCCTAATGGCATGAGTACATCCCCATTGAACCCTTGAAGCTGGATGGGGCATGGGGTCAGGTCTGTCTCGGTTAATCCGATCGCGTGGAAGGCCGCTTTGAAGAGGATGTTTACGGAGCTTCCGTTATCGACCAAGATCCGTGAGACCTTCTTATTGGCAATCTGGGCTTCCACCATGAGGGGATCGTTGTGGGGGAAGTGCACATGTCGGGCGTCGTCCTCCGTGAAGGTGATGGGAAGCTCCATCATTCGGGGACGTTGAGCAGGTGATTGAACCAAGGCGCACATCTCCCCGGTGTGTTCTAACTCCCTCAAGTACCTTTTCTAGGAGTTGCGCGTGCTTCCGGCAAGGTGCGATCCTCCGGAAATGGTGGCTACGTGTCCGTCAACGGGTGGCGGAGCAAGGCCGGGCAGATATGGGTTGCCAGGTCCTGGAGCCAACAAGGCAATGGGTGCCGGAGAGGTTGGAGCAGGAAGCGCTGGGAACTGAGACCCAGGAGCTTGGGGGTGACCGGCTCCAGGAGCGCTAGCGGTCCCCCTCTGTCCCGGGGAATATGCAGCTCCGTGAACTACTCCCTGTCCGGGATAGATTATGGGTATCCTCACCCATTGACCGAGGTGTCCCGCTCTTGCCAGGGACTCGATCTCATCCTTCAGCTGAAGGCATTCGTTTGTGGTGTGCCCCACATCTCCGTGGAACTCACACCTCTTATTGGAGTCTCGCGGATGCCTTCCTCCGTGAGACACTTTCGGGGGTTTCCTGTAGTTGACCATATTACAGGTCGCCCGATAGACATTCTCTCGTGAATCTATCAAACTGGTGTACTCCGTGAACTTGGGTTCATAGTACTTCCGGGGTTTCTTTGAATGGTCCCCCCGGTTGGAGTTTCTTCCGCCTCGTTTATTCGGTGATTGGCTCAGATTTTGTTCTGGGCCTTCCGCTTGCGGTTGCGGCGGTCCGGGAGCGATGCTACATCCGGTTTGTACCGCTCCGTACCCAGAGAGATGGGTTTGACTTGGCGTCTGAGCAAACGCGGAAGGCCCATACACGCTCGGAGTGAACTGGGCTCCTGGAAGCGTGAGGGCTGGCGCGGGAGCTTGCGAAGCAAAGCTCGGCGCAGTCACGGAAGGCGTCGGAGCTGGAGGAACTCCAAAGGCCTGTTGGTAGGCATCCTCAAGGTTGATGATTCCCTGAGCTTTTGACATGAATTCAGACAGGGTTTCTGCCCGTCTCCGTTGCATTTCCCCCCACAGTAGGGAGCCGACGGTAAGCCCTGATTGAAGGGCGATCAGCTTCATATCATCGCTGACTTTGGTCTTAGCAGCAGCTTCCATCATTCTTTGAATGAAAGCTTTGAGGTTCTCATTGGGTTGCTGCTTGATGTTGGTTAAGGAACCAACCTCCATGTCGTGGTCGCGGGCAGCAATGAACTGCCTCCTGAATGCGGACTGTAGCTCCTTCCAACTGTGGATTGATCCGGGAGCTAATCTTTTCCACCAGTCCTCCGCGGACTTGGTAAGGGTGAGTGAGAAGCACATGCATTTGGCGTCTTCACTGACGCGCGCTACTTGCATCATTTTGTTGTATTTAGCTAGATGGGTACGCGAGTCTGTCCTCCCCTCATATAATTCTATGTGAGGCATTTTGAAGTTATCCGGGAGGGACGTTTCCGCGATCCTCCGAATACATGGTTCCGGGTCTTCCTCCTCAGAGTCTGACAGGGCCCCACTTTGCTTCCGGACCAGCTTGGTCAAGGCAGCAATCTGTTCCTCGAGCCTCTTTGTATCACTCTCTGGGAGGTCACATCCCCGGAGCTTGTCATTAAGATGATTTCGGAGGTCATCTCCGCGAGGCCAGGCCTTTTCTCCTTTGGCCTTTTCATACTTGGCCTCCAACCTTCTTCTTAGGTCCACCGTGGACCAGCTATCTTCGGAGTGCGAGTCCGCAGCCCGACCGTCCTGGTTGACGGAATCACTGGGGCGGTTGTTCCTTCCCCTAGGCCTGGGTGCCTTAGCACCGGGCCCTTTAGGCATAGGGTGCCCCCTTGGGGCTGAAGGACGTCTGGGCTTAGGAGCGCCAGAGACCTTCTGCATGCGGGGGGGGGGGGGGGGGCAGTCGGCCTGGTGATTCACGCCTTTAGGAGGTGCAGGGGCATCAGCGCGCACAGGCTCTCCAACTTTTTCTTTGCCCTTGTTAGGGGCGGCTTTGGATGGTCCAGCAGCGGCTGGATCCGGCATAGTGGCATCAGCACCACCTAAAACAGAGGCGTCCTCGTCCGAGTCGCCTAGATCTCCGAACTTGCTTTGGAGGCGCTCCATCATGCGCTGCATTTTTTCAGAGACGTGCTCCTGCTCAGCAAGCTTGGCTTTAGTGACGGCCAGTTCTTCAGCTACTTGGACCAGTTCTGGATCCTTCTCGTAGTAGCAGCCGTCTTTGTAGTAACCGTCTTGGACATACTCTTCTTTGTCTTCTAAGTATGTCGTATCTTCAGTACTGACCCGATCCTGGCGGGATGTCGGGTCTTCACCTTGGTAGTCCAAGGGTTCGTTTTGTACCGCATCTTCCATCATAGTATCGGGGTTGACCCTAGCATTTTTGTCAACCGCGGATTTTCTCGTAGTCACCATCTTTTTAGCACGGAGTGAATACAAAAACGTACACAGAAAAAGAGCTGACTAACAACTTCCTACAGCTCTCAATGAAAGCACCAAAATGTTTACCGAGTTTTTCGGAAACGAATACAAACAGAATAATAAAAAGATAAGAATTGTAGAAGGGCAGGAATAGAATTAGACAAACAGGTTTTTTACGTGGTTCAGGCGTTAACGAGCCCTAGTCCACGAGTCGATGTTATTATACTTGTAGAGAATTACAGTAAGATGGCTGGTGTACAAGAACTTCACACACTCACAGTGTTTCTCTCGGGTTCTCTTGAAGAAGATGAAGCTAGAGAGATTTTAGCAGAGTTCTTGCTATGTAATTTTTTGGCCGTCCCCTCTATCGTAAAATGAGGGGGTATTTATAGCTAGGGTTTTGGATTAGGGTTTTTCTCTACTCACATGAGTCTTAATTACACCAGCCATAAATAAGGGATACAATTACTGTAGTATCATGGCTACAAGACTCTACGCAGGTATAACTACATGAAAGTATGGGAACTACCAAATGGCAGCCGCCTTTTCCAGACAGTCCGCGGAACAGTAGGCAAAAAGGCACCTTTAGGCGTGCTGGGATGTGTGCGGCCTTGACCTGTCAGGCGTGTCAGGCGGGATCCTGTGTCAGGTGAATATCATCCCAACTATGTCTCCTCCGTGACTCGACCACTTGGTCTTGTCCCGTGCGAAGCACGGAACCGTATCCGCGAAGATAACCTGAAGAGCTTCTCCTGGAAGGACCTTCCCCGAAGGACATCCCTTCGGGAGTCCGGGAGAACTAACGAGCTTCCGGGTCGCGGTTCCTTGAAGGAGTGTGCTAGACACTACACGGGAGAGGCGAAGCCTCTCTGTGTATCCGCGACCACTGGTCACTCTCCATGAAGGACTTTAATAATTCTGCTTCCTGAAGGCTATCCATCTAAACGCTATCCGGAAGTCTGGATAACATTTACCCCCCAAGGTCACGGAGCTTGAGAGGTCCGGGAGCTTGTACAGTCCTCCGGGTATTCAGGTCTCTAGATTAGGCGAGGGGTCACGTCCTGTGTTCCTGGAAGAGTTCCTTTTTCCCGTCCGAGTGTTAGTATGAAAAAAGAAGGAAGTTTCTTCTATTTGATCTCAAGTACTCAAGTATGGCGAGGGCCACGCGTCATGCAGGGACTGGTTCTGCGACCGAGACGTGCGCGTGAGGTGACTGGCAGAGTTCGCGTGCGTCAGGCGTCTGAGTGGTGATTTGACAGTATTTAATGGTACGCTGGGCCCGAGATGGTGCAATGATGGGAAATAAATACTTTATTCCTATCCGAGGAGCCATAAATAGGACCGGCCCTTTACCCCCAGCCGTTGGATCTGATGCACATGGAATGGGAAGATCTGGACCGTCCATTTGAGGAATTTGAAACGACTTCTTTCCTGCTATAAAAACGAGGGAACGGACCTTTCTTCCTCTTTACGCTTTCAAATTCTCTATCCTTCGGATTTTCAGATTCCCAAACCTTCGAACTCTCAGGCTTCTAAGCTTCCATTCCTTCGAACTTGCCACTTCTCTTGGTAAGGAATCTAGAAACTTTTCTTTTGATTTGGCAGTGGGTTTATTCGCCGAAGTTCAGGGTTTGAAACGCCGTTCGTCTTTGCAGCTTTTACTTCTCGCGATCGTTCTGTGCAGTGATCCGGTTACTCCTTCATCCTTCAACTACCCGAATACCAGTAAGTATTTCTACTTTGCTCTTTCCTCCCAAACCTTAGGTTGTTGGTAGTTGTTAGAGTTGAGTTTTCTGCCAATATCGCCTATGTGCATGCGTGAATAGGGCTTTGATAGGCATGCGATTGATGTGAGTCGATAAGTAATCTCTTTTGCATGCTTTGACGATTTGCGTTTGGAAAGTCGTTCCTTGTCTTGCTTGCGCTGTTCTGGTTTGCTGTTTTAGGGCATAAGCATGAACGCCTTTAGGGTGTCTTTCTCTGGAAAAACACTTCTCTTGGCGGGCTTAGGCTCGGAGTCTGAGTTTGGTTCCTTGCTGTCCTTCGAGTGGCATGGTGCCATCCCCTCGGCAAGCTCGGTGGGAGCCTCTCCAAGCAGTTTTCGGGGAGGGTCTCCCCGACGCCTTTGATACCGCTAGGGTATGACAAGGGTGCTGACTGCTTAGAGTGTTTTCTTCTTTGTTTCTTTTTTCAGTTACGAACATCTCAAAGGAACAACTCATCGCTGCGGCAGAGGCTGATTCTGCCCAGGAGAAGGGTTCCCCTGTCGCCGGCGCAAAGGGGAAAGGAAAGGCAAAAGTGGTCGCGGCTAGCCCACCGACTACCAATAGTTCAATTTGGGAGATGGACCAGAAGCTGAACCTGTTCAGGAACTACGGCATGCTGGAGCTGTACTCCTCAGAGGCAGGCCTGAAGAACATCCCAGGCTTGATGTGGCACCGTCTGTCGGTGCTGGGCGAGTCGGCTAGTCAGAGCCACGAGGGTTTTGGTGCCTGGAGCTGGGCACACATAGTGTGTGGGGCGCACTTGCCCCTAAGAAGTTACTTTGCCAATTTCTGTGTGAAGGCGGGGATTGCCCCCTTCCAGTTGATTCCCCCCAGCTACAAGCTCCTAACGAGGTGGTTCATCTTTTGCAAGTCCCGGAACCTGGAGGCTCCTACCCCGGAGGAGGTGCTGTACTTCTACGGGTTGAAGTCTCAGCCCATGAGAGGTCATCCAGACAAGGTGGGATTTTACAGGCTGGAGAGGCACCCGGACGTGATTTGTCCCACCTGTCATACCGCGAGGGTTCCAGACCTCCGGGAGTACTGGTTCCTGACGACTGGCTTCCCACTGAAGAGGGTGCCAGCCCTATCTTTGGACTTCAAAGTCCCTGGTAAGAGCTCCTTCCTCTCCTTCTCAACTTTGTTCCTTTACGTTTGATTTGCCTTCCAGGAGGATCTCTAATACTCATGTTTGAATTTTGCAGAAGCCATCCCGCGGACGCCTCGCTGTGCGGAGATGATAAGGAGGTCGCAATTCTACGAGGGGTTCTCGGAGGAAGAGCTGAAGGTGGAAGGACTTGTGACCACCGAATCTCTGAGAGAGTATGGGCTGCTCGCCTCCTTCCAAAATATTGGGCCAGTGAGTGGCAGGGGGCAAAGTCAGGTGTCCGCTGACGTCCGGGAGCAGATTGCCCTGGAACTGTCCAAGGCGATCTGTCAGGTAGTCCAGGACGAGAATAATTTGTCCCCCAGTTGGGCGGAGAGTTTCCCCGACCCCCAGTCGGAGGAAGAAGAAATTGAGGCTCGCTACGCCGCAACTTACCCCAATGAAGGGACTCCGGGAGCTGGCAACTCCGGGATAGGTAAGGCTAGCTTTCGATTGATTCACACCCCCAGCCTATCTGAGGTTTCCCGGATCTCTCAGATGGGGTTCGATCCCCGCTTCCTTAGGCTACATCCGCGTAGGGTACCCTTTGACAGATATTGCGATAGGGTAGATGAGCTCCTCGGGTGTTTGAGTGACGGTAGTCTGTCAGAAGGTGTCATCATGGTTGACCCTTCTTCCCTCAGCATGTCATTCCTGGACTTCAAGGAGTACGGGAGCTTCCTGGAGCAGGAAGCGGTGTCTTGTTTCGCTCGGGGAAGGCCATCCACGTTTCTCGTGCATGGTCGTCCTTCTCAAACGTTTCTCTTTTTTATTCCTTGTTCTCTGCTGGCGGACTTGCTTGTGCTTTTATGTTGTTGGTTGCCTTGTCTTCTTCTTATCTACTTTCGCATTGCTTGCTGGTTCGTTAACCTTGTTTCGTACGTTTCTTGCAGAACATCCCGAAGCAAAAATGTTGGGGAGAGCTACCTCGCTTATTAAGAAGGCTGCCACTAGCCAAGACCCGTCCAAGGGGAAAGGACGAAAGGCCAAAGCTGGTAGGGGAGGTAAAGCTGCCACTCCCAAGAAGACAAGTGGCGAAGCGCAAGTGTCTCCGGGGGTAGAAAAGTCTCCTGCTGATGGGCCTTCCGAGACCATGATGGTCTCGAGTAGCAGCAGCGATGGGGAAGGACTTGTGTTTCCCGCGAAGAAGGCCGGGGTGAGCAAACGACCCGGAGGGGAGGCTGAGGGCGACAAGAGAAAACGCCTTAGACATTCTCCACCTGGAGGTGATGGAGATCTCCGGACTGCGCACAGTCACCACCAGACTACCCCCACTCAGCAGCAAAAACAACCCCAACAGCAACAACAACAACAACAACAACACAAGCAACTAACACCACCACAACAGCAGCAAAATCAACAGCAACATCAGCTGCAACAACAGACCGGGGCAGTAGTGTCTTCGCTACCGTCCCCAATACCCCGTCTTCCTCCTCCTCCAGCCCAAAGGGAGTCCACCCTTTCGGGGTCTCCTTCTTCTCAGCAAACAAACCTCCCTCTGCCTGGCCTGAAGTTCCACTTCCCTCAGAAACCAACCCGTTTCCCCGCTGCCCTCCTGGAGGGTGTAAGACGGGCCGAGAATTTTTTGAAGAGGCGGTTGGAGGCTGAGAAGGCTGTTACTCAAGGAAGGGCAGACAACTTGTCTGCCGTGAAGAGAGCTGAGCTGGCCGAGGGGGTGAGATCCCTTCCCCCGGCTGGAGCGGTTTTGGATGGCCCAGCCTTGGAGAAGAGGCTGGTGCCTAGGCTCGGACGTGCATTGGCGCCGTTCGGAGCGGAGATGATGGAGGATATGGCCCTGAGCTTGTGCGAGCTCAATTCTGAGAAATGGGCCATCAGTAGCAGTAAGGATCCGCTGTTGCTGACACATGCCGTGAAGCAGCAACTGTCCGGGGTAAGCTGTCAGTTGTTGTGTTTTGGGATCATCTGTCTTAGTGCATTTGGTTCTGCTTAACTTATTCTGTTGTCTTTCCTTGGAGGCCTCTTTCATCGCGGAACGCTCGTTCCGGGAGGTGGGTACAGTTCTGGTTCAACTGGAGGAGAGCCAGGTTGCTCGCCAGGCCTTGGAGGCGGAGAAGCTGAAACTGACCCAACAGGTCGAGAGCCTAAGGGGGGAGGCTTCGGAGAAGACTGACCGGGCCCGGCGCACAGCTGAGGAAGAGGCGGACAAGAAATATCTTGCCAAATATCGGGAGTACCGGGCCAGCGCAGAGAATGAGTTCAAACAGCGGTCGGATGCCTTGAAGGCTGAAAACTCCAAGCTCCGGGAAGAGCTATCCCAAGCCAGGGTGGAGAAGGATACCTTGGAAGCCCGCTTGCAATCAAAAAATGATCTCCTCCTTAAGCAGCAAGAGGAATATTCCACTCTTAAGAGTAAGCTGCACGAGGAGGAGCAACTTCATAAGAGGAGCAGGGATCTCGTGTCTATTCTGGAGTTGGGGCTCGCCGAGAAGGATAAAGAGATCGGAGCCTTCTAATTCACTGCCAGGGGGCATGTGACCGAGAAGCAATCCGTGCTGAACCAAAATAGGGAGCAGCGCAAGAAGATTGATTCTCTTAAGGGAGAGCGGGATGCCTCCAAGGCCGAGATGGAAAAAATGAGGGCTCAATTAGCTGTCACGGAGGCACATCTGGCAACCTCCGAGGCGGAGTGCTTGAAGGAGAAGGAGGATGCCGAGGTGATACTGAACAGGACGATTAATATATCGCATGTGGTCCTCATGCATCAACTCTGGAAAGTGAACCCGGAGGTACTAGGCTATCTGGGAGAGGATGCCGACGCCATGAGGGAGAAGCTACAGGTGTGGGATCAAGGCCCAGAGGTGTACGTCCAAACTTACAACATTGACGAACCTGCTGGAGCCCCTGAGGCAGGAGATCCCGGAGAGGCGGGGACCTCTGAACCTTCCCGTGACGAAGTTCCGCCTTCCAATGAGCCGACTCCGCCAGCCTCAGTTGAAACCGATGTCCCCGAGGCCGCGGTCGTGGAAGCTGCAGCCACCCCCAATGCTTGAAGGGGTTTTATCATTTGTAAAAAATATTCTTTACTGATTATTATTTTTCTCTTGTTTTTTCCTTTGGGGCGAGGCTCCCTGTACTCTTTTCTCATTGCAGACATATTTACCCTAATTATAGCATTCTCCTTTCTTTTCTGCCGAGTTCTTTGTTTAACTTTGCTTTTATGGTAGACTTTTACACGGTAGAAACTGCTGTAGGGCCGCATGAGGTTTTGGTTCCAACGGCCAGAACCTATGCACTTCCAACTTGAAACTCTACGACTGATGTCTTTTCCCACGTAGTTTCTAGGTTACGAACGTTTCCTGGCTCCAACGGCCAGACTTCTTTCACCGTATTTCAGCTTTCCTAAGGAAAATAGCCAATCCCGGGACTTGCAGTTATACTGTTCGCTGGGATTGCTAAGGTGAGCCGTTCCATTGTGCTGGAACGGAAGTTCTCTTGGTGAGCGTCGCTAGACTTGAGGTTAGATCTTTGCGAAGCAAAACTAACTGTCGTTGCGGACCTCATGGTGGCTGACTTCAGGTACCTGGCATGGAGCCCTGCGAGGCAAGGCTCGTTGCGGTCGGGGAAATTGCCACGCCCACCATGTGCGATCCCGGAGCAGGGGCTTTGCGAAGCATGGCCTGCTGTGAATGGGGGATCGACCATATCTGCTCCTGGAGCTGAAGCTTGCAGTGGTCGAGGAGCTCGCCATGCATTATTTTGTGAGATCCGGAGCTGAAGCCTGCGAAGCAAGGCTTACAACGGTCGCGGATCTTGCCATCTTTCGCCTTGCGGGACCCGAAGCTGGAGCTTGCGAAGCAAAGCTCTACAGCGGTCGCGGAGTATTTTTTGAAGGGCTTGCCCGGAGGTTGGGGGTGCAGACAGCAAGCCCGGTTACAGAGTCAAGAGGAGCAGATCCATCTCTTGAGACAGCAGGCGCCGTCAGGGAGTGCCGCACCTATTGTGCCACCTGTTGTGGTACCAGTTATTCAGACACCTGAGGTTGGGAACAGGTGGAAGCCTCTTTATGTGAGGTTCAGAAGACAACATCCTCCAATCTTTGAAGGAGGACTAGATCCACTGAAGGTCAAACATTTGATGAGTATGATTACTTCTATCCTGGATTTCATGAGAGTAGAAGGTAATGATAGGGTGTCTTGTGCCACCTATGTGCTTAGAGAGGATGCCCGTATTTGGTGGGAGGTGATATCACAAACCAGAGATATTTCTACACTGAGTTGGGATGCGTTCAGAGATCTGTTCAGCCAAAAATACTATAACGTTGCCATCCGGGCAGCGAAGGTGAATGAGTTTGTGGGATTGGTGCAGGGCAACATGATAGTTACAGAGTATGCCTTGAAGTTTGACAGGCTTGTGAAGTTTGCACCGATCTAGTGCCTACTGATGCAGCTAGACAAGATAGGTTTATTCGAGGGCTTCATGCTATGATTGCCCGAGATGTGAGAATTACAACAGTGCCAAGGGGAACGACTTATACCCAGGCTGTTGAGAAGGCTCTTCTCGCTGAAGAGGCAGTGAACAAGATTTTGAGGGAGAACTCTGCGAGACAGGAGGTTCGTAGGGCGATGCCTCCATATACAGTATTCGATTGGGGCAGAGGCCCCTCTGTGATTTGAAGAGAAAGACCCTTAACACTTCGACTGCTGCTGGTCCTGATAGGAGAGGTTGGGTGCTCAGGGTGGCCGCCAGAGAGGCAGTGAGGCATGGAGAAGTTATCTAGAATGCACGAGGTGCAGGAAGTGTCATCTGGGCGAATGTCTAACAAAGGCTTGCTATTAGTGCGAGGTGGTGAAACACCTCAAGCAATACTTCCCAACATCAAAGAAAGAGGAATCAGGGAAAGTGGATAGCTTGACTCCAACTCGAATGTTCACCTTGACGCAGGCAGAGGCCGAGACTAGTCCCTCTATAGTGTCAGGTCAGCTTTCAAGTTCTGGCTCTTCTTATACTGTATTGATGGACTCTGGTGCTACACATACATTTATTTCTAGTAAGTTAATTGATAGATTGTGTAGACCTAGTGAGTATTATACTACGGGGTTCAGGTCTATACTGCCTACAGACAAACTAGTAGTTTCTAGGAGATGGATTAGAGCACTACCAGTGATGGTAGATAGTAGGGAACTATCAGTAGACTTGATCGAATTGACTGTGGATGATTTTGATATATTCTAGGGATGGATTGGCTGGTCAGATATAGGGCTAATATAGGCTGTAGGAAGAAGATGGTGACTTTTAAGCCTGAAGGAGAGGATCCCTTTGTTTTCGTGGGTGTTGTGCATGGACCCCGCGTACCTATGCTATCAGCATTGAGGGCTAGGGACCTATTGCAGGGAGGTTGTATAGGTTTTCTAGCTAGTGTGGTGGATACCACCAGATTGGTGCGAAAGTTCTTGGATGTGTTTCTTGAGGATTTACCAGGACTGTCACCGCATAGGGAGATTTAGTTCATTATTGAGTTAGCATTGGGTACAGATCCAGTGTCGAAGGCACCATATAGGATGGCTCCAGCGAAACTGAATGAATTAAAGATACAATTACAAGAGCTTCTTGATTTGGGATTTATCTGGCCTAGCTTCTCGCCATGGGGTGCTCCAGTTTTGTTTGTAAAGATGAAGGACGGGACACTGAGGATGTCTATAGATTATAGAGAGTTGAACAAGTTGACCATCAAGAATAAATACCCTCTACCAAGGATTGATGACTTATTTGATCAGCTGCAGGGAAAGACGATGTTCTCGAAGATTGATCTTCGATCTGGTTAAAACCTGCTGAGGATCAAGGATGAGGGTATACCGAATACGGCCTTTCGAATGAGATATGGGCATTATGAGTTTCTAGTCATGTCGTTTGGTTTGACCAATGCCCCAACACACTCATGGACTTAATTAATAGGGTGTTCAAGGACTTCTTGGATCAGTTTGTAATTGCCTTCATCGATGACAACTTGGTTTACTCCAGTTCAGAGGTAGAGCATGAGCAGCATCTCGGATAGGTCTTGCAGAGATCTAGAGATTGTAATTTGTATGCAAAGTTTAAGAAGTGTAAGTTTTGGCTACCAGAAGTGACATTCCTTGGACATATTGTTGGTGAAGATGGGATTAAGGTGGATCTAGCTAAGGTAAAAGCATTGAGAGATTGGTCGAGGCCAAGGAACGCCTCATAGGTTAGGAGCTTCCTTGGATTAGTGGGATATTATAGACAGTTCGTGGAAGGGTTCTCGAAGATTGCTGCACCGATGACAGAATTGACACGGAAGAATCTGAAGTTAGTTTGGTCAGACAAGTGTGAGAATAGCTTCAAGGAGTTGAAGCGACAGCTGATTACTGCTCCGGTGTTGAGTCTTCCTTCGGAGGGAGGGAAGTTTGTGGTATACTGTGATGCATCAAGGGTTGGATTGGGATGTGTGTTGATGCAGAATGAGAAGGTTATTGCTTATGCATCATGACAGCTGAAGGAGTATGAGCAGCAGTATCCTACCCATGATCTGGAATTGGCAGCTGTGGTATTCACGCTGAAAGTTTGGCGACATTACCTGCATGGGGAAAAGTGTGAGATATACACTGGCCATAAGAGTTTGAAGTACTTCTTCACCCAGAAAGATTTAAATATGAGGCAGAGGCGTTGGCTGGAGCTGGTAAAGCACTATGATTGTGATATCCTTTATCACCCATGGAAAGCCAATGTAATGGCATATGCGTAGAGCCAAAGGGGCCTAAGACAGTTGTTTAGCTCTGCACAGATAACGAGAGAGTTGGCAGAGGAGATGTCTAGAGCGAGGATATAGTTGGTTGTGGGCCGGTTGGCCAATATCACTTTAAAATTGACCTTTCTGGAGAGGGTAAGATGGTTGATCCATCGTTACAGGAGGTTACATGGAATGTCCTGGCTGGGATAGCTAAGGATTATTCTATTTCAGAGACATACTTATTACGGTATAAGGGTTGAATTTGTGTCCCGACAGATATGGGTATTAGACGAGAGATATTAAATGATTCCCATACTACACCGTACTCACTCCATCCAGGCACCATGAAGATGTATCAGGATCTACGAACGTTGTATTGGTGGCTTGGGATGAAGAAGGATGTGGTGGAGTACGTGGCCAAGTGTTTAACCTGTCAATAGGTGAAAGTAGAGCATCAACGAACAGAGGGGTTGCTACAGCCTTTGGGTATTCCCGAGTGGAAATGGGCAGATATTACCATGGATCTTGTGGGAGGTTTACCCAAGATAGTGGGGCTGCATGACTCAGTGTTGGTAATAGTAGACAGATACACCAAGTTAGCTCACTTTCTACTAGTGAAGATGACCTATACTGTGGATCAGTATGCAGAGCTGTACATGAGGGAGATTGTACATCTCCATGGGGTTCCCAAGTCTATAGTATCAGATCGAGATCCTATATTTACCTCCAAGTTTTGGGGTAGTTTTCAGAAGGCTATGGGGACTCAGCTGAAGTTCAGTAAGGCCTTTCATCCTCAGACTGATGGACATTCTAAGGGGACGATTCAGGTGATAGACTTTGAGGGGTCTTGGAGGATATGCTTAGGGCATGTGTGATGGACTTTGAGGGGTTTTGGAGTAAGTATCTTCCGTTGATTGATTTTTCATACAATAAAAGTTATCAATCAATGATTGGAATAGCTCCATACGAAATGTTATATGGGAGGAGGTGTAGATCACCCATTCATTAGGATGAGATGGGTGAGAGGAAGTATTTGGGGCCGAAGATGGTTGAGAAGACTAATGAAGCTATTGAGAAGATCCGAGCTCGAATGCTCGCTTCGCAGAGCAGACAGAAAAGCTACACTGATCCTAAGCATAGGGACGTTGAGTTTAAGTTAAGGGACCACGTATTTCTGCGAGTCTCACTGTTGCGAGGGGTGAGAAGGTTTGGGAAAAAGGGCAAGGTGAGCCCTAGGTTCATAGGACCATTTGAGATCCTGGAGAAGATCGGAGTTCATGACATATTCCACATTTCTATGCTTCGAAAATATGTCTCAGATACAACTCATGTGTTGAAGTATGAGGACATGGAGTTGCAGACAAATTTGTCTTATGAGGAGCCACCGGTTCAAGTCTTAGACAGGAAATACAAAGGTTCTACAGAACAAGACGACCCCTCTAGTCAAAGTATTGTTGAGGAATAGAATGGTCAAGGAAGCGACCTAGGAGCTTGATTCATCTATGCAGGATCAGTATCCCGAGTTATTAAAGTAAATTTTGAGGATGAAATTCTTAGTAGTAAGGGATAGTCGTAATGACCCAAAATTGCTAGTAATGTTTAAGGGCCTTGATTAGTGTGTCGGGAGGGCATAATTGATATATGAATGTTTAAATGGTTAATTGCATGATTAATATGATTATCTGGATATATTATATGCATGTTAATGAGTATTAGATATGCATGTGGGCCCTTTATAGCTTATAAGGGCATATTTGTAATTTTGGCCAGTTGATGGCATAAATGTGATTATATGTGACAAAATGTTGAGACCACATTATTATGTGGATATATTTGCAGTATATGGCTCGAGACGGTCCTAGTGAACGGATTAGCGAAATAGTCACAGCAGGGTTTAATACCCAGCTCAGAGGGAGCTAGGGGTATTTTTGGGATTTATTAGATATTGAATAAGTAATTGGTAATTAGTTGGACATGACGGGGTTCATTGGTTAATAGTAGGAACACTTGAGGAATTAGCGAGAACTGGGAGCGGAATGACCATTTTACCCTTTAGTACCCTTAGAAGATTAATGGGGTTAAGGGGCAAATGAGTCTTTTGTTAAGCAAAGGATATACTCAGTAAAACACTAAGGATTAACTCAGAAAGTGGTAGAAACTCTCAGTTCCCACTTTCCTTCCCTCTTACGATTCTCTCTACCTTTCTCTCATGCTTGAGGAGTTCTTATGGAACTAAAGGTTAAAGCTTAAGGGAATTATGCTGGGAAGTCTAGAGGAATTGAAGCATCTATCCAGGAAGTTCAGCTAGGAACTTAGGAGAATTAAGCTCAAGGAGTGAGGATTAAAGCTGGGAAGTGTAGCAGCCAATTAAGGAAAGTTCTTGTCACTGAATATGTTAGGAAGTTCTTGTTATTTGGGTGATAAAATTGTTACTGAGTTCGGGTATAGACTTTAGTATGTTTGTTAAGATTACTTGGTGAATTGCTCTTAGTTTTGATAGAGTTTCTGTGTTATAACATGCTTAGAATTTATAGTTTGAGTCTTGGACTCGCTCTTGTGTTTTAGTTGGGAAAGGAGTATAATTGGCTTTAATTTTAGAATTTTTAGCTCGACAGAGGTGGAGAAAACCCCAAAAATTCTGGGCACAACGGTGCACATCGCGACCCAGCTCTTGGCCCTATGGGGCAAGTCGTGACCTACCTCCCCCCGATGCTTGAAGAAGGAGTCTCTAACTTGGGGGCGCGCCGCGACCCTTAGAGTCAAGTCGCAGCCCGCCTGGGGGTTTTTGCCTAGGTTAGTTTCTAGAATTGGTGACGCTCGGGGGCTCGAACCTAGGCGCTCGGGACAATTTCTACTACCTGGTTTAGTAGAAATTGTGGTCCGAGAGGATAATTTTTGTCTCCTATGTTTTTATTTGGATTTGAAGTTGATGATTACCCATTGGCCAAGCCTCATGACTGAGGATCGTGCTCGGGACCGTTCTGTAACTTCCCCTCGGAATTCATGGTAAGAAAACGGCACCCTTGTGTGGATGTGTTGGGACTGAGATTCCCTGTATCTGAATATATGTGTTGTATACATGTGATGTTGTTATGCAAACATGAATTGAACGGCCTAAGAGAGCTGGGGCTGATGACTTGCGCACATGACGCAACTCGGCCACTGTGAGCCGGGGTCAGCTAGATAAACACTAGACCTGGCCTAAGGGAGCCGAAGTCAATTGAGTAACCAGAGGGCTCAGCCTAAGGGGCTTGTCAATTGATAGAAATATATTGCTAAACGTACATGTTTACCGTTATTAGTTTGATGCCTATGACTTGTTGAATTTCTGGATAACTGTCTTTTGATTGATTGCAATTATTGATTATGTATTTGCTGTTATGGTTTTCTTGTTGGGCCTTGGCTCACGGGTGCAACGTGGTGCAGGTAAAGGCAAGGGTAAGCTGGACCAATGATGAGTTTGAGAGCTCTGGGGGTGAGGTGTACATAGTCAGCTGCTCGTCCACCACGGCCGAGGGAAAGTACAGGGACAGAGCCTAAATTTTTTATTTTTCCAATAGAATGGCCACTAGTTGTATATACTTTTGAGAATTGTAAATTGTTTCTTAAAACCTGTTTTTGGGATCCCATGTAACAAGCAACTATTTTAATGAAAATTAAGCATTTACGATCAAAATGTTTTAACCCTAACCTGATTATTGAGTTTAGGATCACATTTTTAATCAAATGACTTGATTAGCAAGTCCTACACTATTTCAAATACATAGTGTAACGGTCTTGGTTATCCAAGGCGTTACACAATGTCATCCTGGAAAACAACATGTGGACCAAGATGATCTTGGGAGCTCAGCCTCATGCCCACCAAATCCCCATCTGGGATACCTGACAGCCATCAAGATGGAAAATGCCAAGTTAAGGAGCCATCTTGCCTAAGCTAACAAGCAGATTGAGGAGATCGTAGCTCGATTACCCCATCCAACAACTGATGTTAACATCGGAAGAAGGCAAAGTGGGTCCCATAGTTCCCATAGGAATAATTGACCCAATCTCAATCGCTCTGTCAGAATCGCAACTCCAAGCTCCATACCTTCTGAGCGGATCCAGCGAAATACTCAACTTGCTAATACTCATAGAATTAGCGACCTCATGTCAGTCGATCAATTCGGACTACGACCCTGAGTTCCATACCTTCTGAAAAAATCCCACGGAATCCTCAACCTACCAACCCTCCCTGGAATGATTATTCAACTCACACTCCCAAGAACCATCCTGGCCAAAAGGGTGACCTAGGACCGATTTGAGGAGGCGAGACATCCCAACAAATCCATCTGTGCCACTGCTACAGCCCTCGACACGGAGAAATGAACCGGCCTTGCAACCAACCCAGGAAGTTGGAGCACACCAAGGGCAATATATTCTAGTGCGCCCCGATGGAACAAGGATAACTTCACCAATAAGACACTCTCCATCACCAATTCGACATCCAATGCCACCTATCGCACAGATGAAAGCTCCAGCTCGAGGGGATCGTAGGAGAAATCCTCCCACCTTGGAGGACATTTATATCCCACGACCTCACAATAATAATCTAGGTCCTCGATCGCAGACACGATCTGTAATGTAATGTCCCAAATTTTATATTAAGGCCGAGTGCCTTGATTACAGTGCTTGGAGGTCCTAATTGGGATTATATGAGAGATTAATGGGTTATACGTGTGATATATGTTTACTCGTATGAGATTACGTGGATAAATGATTATATGGTTAGATATGCATGTTTAGGAGAATTAAAATGCATGTGGCCAGTTCTTGTCAATAAGGGCATACTTGTAATTTTGGCCCGTTGAGGGCATAAATGTAAATTATATGTGTGTTGTGCATGAGACCACAAGCTTCTTGAGATATATTTGTGATGTGTGATATGAGACAGTCCTAGGGAGTGAAATAGTGAATAGTCATAACGTGGTTGAATACTCGGCTCGAGGTGAGCGTACAGGTATTTTGGGGATATAGTACGTGTTCAGGGTTACCGGGTAAGGACTAGTGATTTATCGATTATTTTGATATGTCGGGATTAAATGGGGAATTATAGGACTATTCGAGGAATTAATGGGAATGGGGCAAAAGATGAATTTGACCTTGGTGGTGTTAGAAGGGCTAATGATTTACCTAGGAGCATTTTTGGTATTCTTCTGTTGGGGATAAACTTGGTTTGGTCTAAGACTCTAGAAATAGTGAGAAACACAAACATAAACCCCATCCTTCTCTCTCCCTTTCCACTGAGCTCTCTCCCTCTCTTTGGTGTGCGTGGAGCTTGGGTGAATTCTTGAGGATTTGGCTAAGAATTGAAGCTAGGGGCATGGGGGAAAACAAGCTAGAAGTGTTGGGAATTAGCTCAGAGTTGAAATCATCACAGAGGTTTGGTTATTTAAATGTTTCTTTTGGTAAACTATGTTGAGAATATAGTTTAGCTAAGTTCTAGGCTTAAGTTGAATTTAGTCTTAATTGGGTGATTTAGCTAGCTTTCTAAGGTGCTAGTACTGCCTAAACTGTAGTAGAGTTGTTGAGGGACTTAATTTTGGCCTTAGAGTATGTTTGGAATGAATTTTAGGGAGTTAGAAATCTGAAAATCTGGAAAACATTGGGTTCGCAGGTCTGAACCGCGACCCTTTTCTTCAACCGTCGCGGCCCATATTAGCCTAGGAGGCTTGGGAGCCTCTGATTTTGCCCAGGCACCGCAGCGCAGGATGAGGTGCGCCTTGGACTATGTCCCTTTGGTGAGAGCCCAAGGCTCTCTTACTTGCAATGGGTTGCAGCCCTAGGGGGCGGGCCGCGGCTCAAATTGGGGAAAATGACCAAAATATGGTTTTAAGCTCGGGAACTCAAATCTTCATGCTAGGGAAGGATTCTACTACCTGATTTAGTAGAATTTGAGGTCTTGGAGGCATGTTATTCTGAAGGATTTTAATTGAATTAGATTGTGATGGCTATTTATCATTACGTTGTGAATTGGTTTTACTAATCAGGCTCGGGAAAAGGGATCATACTCGGGATCGCTTTGGGGTGTCAGCTCGGGACACAAGGTAAGAGAACTGTATGTGCCCATAGAGTTATGTTGTGTTTAGTGATTTATGTATCATTTATTGCTATTATGTCATACATGTGACTATGACAGATTAGCAAAGATCGAGAGCATCAAAGGCTGGGAGTGGCAAAGGCCAAAAGCGGCAAAGGCCGGGAGCGACAGAAATTTGGAACGGCAAGGGCCTGGAGCGACGACGGCCAGGATCGGCGTTAAGCATGTTGAATGTAGGACGCAGTGCAAGACACTCTAAGGGTGTTGTACACACTGCTCGGTTAAGATCGTGAACTTGGTGCCTGGTAACGCACCCTGATCGGCGTAGTTGTGTATTCCAATAGAAACTTTTAATTTTTTTTGTTTTCTTTGATTAAGTGTGTATTTGTAAAATAAATTATTGTATGTTGTGCTATGAAGTTCTCTTGCTGGGCCTCGGCTCATGGGTTCTCTATGGTACAGGTAAGGGCAAGGAAAAGTTTGATCAACCATGAGATTTCTACCTACGCTCAAGCGGTAGGGATGGCCCTTTGTTATAGAGGATGCAGGAGGTGAGATATGGAGCGAGGGTGTCGTGGGGCAAGAAAGTCAGGCCATGGTACCCCTATTTGTGGGAGCAGGTACGGGCGGAGGCCCCAGTAGTCAGAAAAGAAAGACCCATGATAGTTCTACTACTTTTGGTCCTGACAGGAGTAGTCATAGTATTCAGGGCAGTCGACAGGGCGACAACGAGCTTTGGAGAAGTTATCCAGTGTGTGTCAAGTTCAGGAGACGCCATCTAGGAAATTTTTGAGCGAAGTCATGTTTTCTATGTGGAATATTTGGGGACATCAAGAAGCATTGCCTAGAATCGAAGACAAAAGAGCCAAGAAGTACAGATATCTTGACCTCAGCTTGAGAATTCATCTGGAGGCAGCCAGAGCCCGAGGGTTGTCCCTCAAAAATGACATGTTTGCCTTCTAGTTTTGTTCCTTTATTTTGTACTGACTATGTTTTGTGCTATGTACCGCTTAGTAGAAATATCGACATGAAATACCTACTGTATGAATATTACGCTATGGGGCTTGAGATTTTGCGTTTGCCAGGAAGGTTGGTAAATTCTAGGGAATGGGAAAGAGTATTACGGGTAGAAAATAAGCAGTAAGAATTGGTTGGGATTGTTATATGATGATCTTGGTATGATCCTAAGTATGGATAAGTTTGCCAATAAGGGACAACCATGGACTGTAAGAGAGAATAGTGACTTCTGGGTTTAAAAGGAGAGGACTCGACTATGATTATGGGATGCCTAGCTGTTGTTGTAGGTGCCACTAAGGGTATGTTAGTTAGACCAGAGGGAAACAGGATCGGTCAGTGGGATTTCAGATGGGTTTATAAGGATCAGGATTGTTGTCGCGGCTAGGAAATTTAGAGTGCTATGGGAATAAGGCAAGAATAGAACTAGTATCAGAGACATGATGAAGAATGACACTAGTTTAGCAGCTAGAATTATAGGTTCAGTCAAAGGAGTTACTTGAATTAAAGGTGATCAGACGGAGTATCTTACCATGGGACATGTCATGCCATGGGTTAAGGAGAAGGCCAAGTCTGTGAGAGTACGTACTGTATATGGAAATCCAAATAAGGTAATTGTTAAGAATAGATATCCATTGCAAAGAATGAAGGATTTATTTGGACAAGTCATATCTACCTCGATCAAGAATGTTTTGAACTACTTCCGGTTAAGAATAGAATATGAGTAATACCTGTGTTGATACTACTGAGGCTGAGGAAGTAAGGATTACAGGTAAGGCTCCAGAAGGGATAAGTTCTGATTTCTCCATATGACATTCAAGGGCACATTATGGGAAGTGATGGGATTGCATATGATTCAGTTAAGGAAGAGATAGCAAGGAAATTTTTAAAGGAAGGCCTTAGGGGATTAGAAACATGGTGAGACTGGTGAGATACCTCAACTTCTATCTGAAGCATCTGCAGGGATTGTTATACCCTTGATTAAATTAACATAGAAATGTAAAGTTTGTCTAAATGGATAGTTGTGTGCCAGATTCTCAAAGATTGAAATAAGGTTTGATTCACACGCCATGGTATTAGGACATGCACGGGAAGGACTGGTACAGGAGGACAGTGCAGTGGACACTATCATTGCCTAGAACATGGAATATTAGTGAGGTGTGTCATGGACTAGGGTGCGCCCGTATATACACCTAAAGAGTGATCGTTTGTACCTCACAATGGACTAAGGACAAAGATGTTCCACATGGGATGTCGAGTTGACAATCATGTCGCTTGGCCACGGTTAGGTTGGAGTAATGATCGGGATTGGTCTGGAACTTGTGATTGATAAGTAGCAGATATACCTCTATGTATAAACTGTGAAACACCAAAATAAGATCTTGTAGGAAAGGCTAAGAATCCAACCGTGTAGAGTCTCGGAATTTTACTTGTGCCATAGTATTTTAGTTTTCGAGGTTATTGGTTCAAGTCGAGAATTATTTGGAAACTTATAGAGATAGTTATTGATTTTGTAAGTTTAACCTATAGTTTAGAAATATTAATTTTATAATAAGGTTTGATTATTGAAGCTGGTCCTATAAATATTATTAATTATAGCCTAAGGTATAGATAGAATAATTTAAGAATGAAACATTTGTAACTTGTATGTTTATTAAGGGTTTAAGGATTTTAGATGAACAAATTAATCAAAAATGAACCTAGGAAGTCTAGAACCTTCCCTCAGCTATTAGGATCATGTAATACTCAGTAAAAGTGGTTTAAACAACTTCAAGTGTGTTGAAAGTTTGCAAAAACGTTTTTAATATATCAACGTAAGCCGATATATCGCAGCTATAAGGGTCGATATATCACCTATGATGATACGGAAAACACATTGAATTCGCACGAATGAAACCACAGAGCCTCGGGAATATAAGGGAGGCGATATATCTCCCATATCAGCTCCACTTGCATATTTTGAAACTCCATGGAATCCGAGCTAAAAACAGCCCTCAACAACTTGGACTTGCTCTTGAACGATTTTGACCAAGTTTTGGGCATCTGTTGAATAGAAAACATCATTATTATTTATTTATTCATTCATTTTAAAGGGAGTTAGTTTCACACGTTGAACTCTATAAATTGGACCTTTCACTCAGCCATTGGCATCATCTTTCAAACCCTTCTCAGAGCCTCCAAGCTGCTAAATTCATTCTAAAGAGAAACACTAGGGTTTTGGGGTTAAAAGCTTTCAAATCTAAGCTTTTCTAAACACTTGGGAAGTATGCTAGAGTGTGTTTTTGGTATTGAGGTGTAGATCAAAGTTCTAAGCTATCTAAGGTAATATTATCCTCGGGTTTAGTTCATTTATATACCTCTTATTCTTTTCTTTTTCTTCAAATCCTAACTTGTTATAATTTCTTTTGGTTAGGTGTTTGATTTCTTTGAAAGTTAAGGTTTTCAGTGAGTTCTTATCTTGGTTGTTTAGATCTTCTTTTCATCCTCATTTCTTTAGGAAACTTATGGTTTTATTGTTTGGTTTCAAGAGTTTCAAATCTCGCACTTGTCTCCAATTCACCTATTTTTTGGTATGGAAAATAAGCTAGATTTTATGTGTTATGTTTATATGATATGTGCTTTGTGTAGGTTCTTTTTATGTCTTTTAGTCGCTTGGGAAATATGGTTGCTTCGATAGCAAATAAGCAAATCCCAAGATTTGTAACATTATCATAGACTATAGTTGTGTTTAAACCTACCTCTAAATAGTAGTAAGAGGATTATAGATGGTTTCTATTACATACTACGGTAATGAGTGAATGGCCATTAATATTGTAGTCCATTTTTATGTTTTATGTTTTACGCCTTATGCTTTATGTTATGCTTTAGTAGTTTTTGCTTACTGGGCCTTAGGCTCATTCCTTTTTATTTAGATTGTGCATGTAAATGAATATGGAAGGCAGGACAGATTCTAGGAGGCTTTGACATGTGTATTGGGAGAGGACGAAAGGAATGGACCGATGGAATCGATCGAGGATGATGTTGATATTTGAGTCTTTTATTTATGTATTTATGATTTCTGCATTTAGTATTTGAACAATTAAAACAAATGTTTAATTTTCTTTATGATTTTTTATATAAACAATGGGATCCCGTATTTTGCATTTTCTATAGTAAAGTCTATTATTTTATGTATAGTAGTATATCTTAATAGTTTTTAAAGATTCAAGGTCTTTTAGTTATTCAGGTCTTTACAGTTGGTACCAAAGTCACGGTTCATATGCATGAAGTTCTCCTTGATACACATGCAAAAGCTCTGGATCTAACCGTCAATATAAGTGTTTATGTTATGAATATTATGTTTATCTTAAGACTAACGTTTTAGTCATTATGTTTTCAGTCAAAATGAATGGAGCCATGACTTATCAAGATATCTGTGCCATTAAGGCATTGAAAAGGATTAGAGAGCCAAGGGATACAATTGGAGTTCAAGAAAGAATCACTCAAAGTTGGTCAAATTTCACAAGGAGATAGTTCACCTTCAAATCACTAGGAAAATTATGATGAGAGCCATGGAACAATATGTCCTAGTAAATAGGCTTTTGGAAGATATGCCTTATGTGGTTTCAAATTTGGAAGCATTATGTGAAACTATAGATGATGAAGATGACTTACCAGTAGCCATGAGATATTATTTTCTTATACTTAGGTTTACTTATAGGTTTGAGATTCAATTCACCAATGAACAAAAGAATAATATCCTAATGAGTATTCCCCATGGTAGTTTCAAGGCTTATGATATTGATGATTATAAAGCAATAACTGATGATATGCTAGATGAAGGGTCAGGTGTAGAAGATCCTAATTTTTAGAAATTTTACCCTAGTTATTATAAGTATTGTTTCTTTATTTATTTTGAATTATTATTGTAATAATTGGAAATCTTTTTCCAAATGAATAAAGTTGTTATTTTTTTTAATGGCATGTTTGAATTTGAATTTTTGGTTGTTGAAATCATAATTAATTTAGAATAAATTTAATAAATAATGGCTGAGTTCGGTGAGGGTGGATACAAATCAATGGACCAAGTTGTGTATTGAAAGTTTAGGGGAGCATAGTACTGGGAACGATTTTACTGATCTCAGCCCTCCCTCAATATGGTTAAGTTTGGAACAGCGACAAGTTTCGAGCGTGAGAATTAAGTCATATAGGGTGGTTAGAAACAAACCTAGAAAATAATAAAGATGGCCTAATAGTCTAAGTATAGAAACACACTCTAATTTAAAAAGATGACTTACATAATTTTTTCATAAGAAATCATAATGGATAGGTCCAAGATATGTTTGCTTAGACTAAGTTTTTTCCTTAGAAACTATTAGGGTAAGTTCTAACGTGTTTTCTTGACTATTAAAACTTTGCTAAAGATGTCTCTTTGAAGGTCTACACGCACTAATGGCATTGCCCCCAGCACCGCCAACGAGACTCACGAGGCCCCTCTAGTCCAAAGAAGGGGAACGTGTGCTACCACTACTGTTATTAATAGAAATGCACCACCTCTAATCCAGTTTTGGCAACAAGTAGAAGAATTGAAGTAGCAACAACGACAATCGTTGCCTCAGCCGCAGCCTCAATCGCAGCTTCACCCGCAACCTCAGTCGCAGCCTCAACTAGTAGCTCAAGCACCCCAGCAGTAGCAGAATTGAGGATATCCATATGGGGAATGGCCGATGGAAAATTATGCACCTTATCAAACTCAGTACATAGAGCCGATCTACGAGTGATTTTGAAAGCAGCACGCTCCAAATTTTGAAGGGACAACCGACCCCTTTGAGGTTGAAGAGTGGCTCAGGAATGTAGAGCCTATTTTGGCACACATGAACCCCAGCAACGCGGATTGCATATCCTGTGTTTCTTCTCTACTAAAAAAGGATGCCAAAATCTGGTAAGATTTGGTAGAAAAGACTCACAATATATCACCACCATGACTTGGGCCAGATTTGTGGAGCTGTTTCACAAAACGTACTACAACTTGGTAGTCATCATTACGAGGGTGGAAGAGTTTGCCAGCTGAAATAGGGCAATTTGTCGATAGTTGAGTATGCTCGGCAATTTCATCAGCTAGCCAAGTTTGCACCAGAGTTATTCCCAAAGGATTACTTGAGGGTTACCAAGTTTACCAGGGGACTTAGGCCCAAGATTGAATTAGGGGTCAAGCTTGCAAACCTTGGAACCACTTATCACGCCGATGTTCTAGAAACTGCTATAGAGGTGGAAATGCTCCAAGAAAATAGTAGCAAGGAGGAGGCAAGCAAGTCAGAACCCAAGAAGCAGAATCAGACTCAGATTGGTCGAAGCCACAACAACAACCAGCATAGCAATAATGGATAGAAAAGAAAGCATACCAATAATAAATAGACCGGCGCTGACAAAAGAGCACCAACTAACAATGGTAATAATAGGCTGGGTTATGTGGAATACCCTCAGTGCTTCAAATGCCAGAAATGACATACTGGGGAATTTCATGGAAATAGCAAGGGTTGTTACAATTGTGGCCATGAAGGTCATCAAAAAAGAGATTGTCCACAGCTCAAATCAAAAGAAAAGAAAGACAACAAGATGGTTCCAGCCAGAGTCTTCGCTTTGACCCAGGGAGAAGCAGAAACTAGTAATGAGGTGGTCACAAGTCAGCTTCCTATCTTCGATAATATATGTTCAGTATTATTTGGTCCGGGAGCAACACACTCACATATCTCATTAGGAATAATAGGGAAATTAGACAAAAATTGTGAAAGATTTAGAAATAGGTTTGTTACGCAACTGCCTTCGGGTGAAATTGGTCTATCATCACGAATAGTACGAGGAGTACCAATCATAGTTGAGGGCATGGAGCTAGAAGGAGACATGATAAAGCTATAAATCAAGGATTTTGACGTAATACTAGACATGGACTAGTTAGCAAGACATGGCACAACCATCGACTGTAGACGCAAGCATGTGACGTTTGAAACTCCTGAGGGTCAGAAACTATGTTTTATGGGAAAGGTTTAAAGACTACGAACACCAGTTATCTCATCTCCCAAAGCTCAAAGGATGATAGAGAGAGGATGTTATGCATTCTTAGCAAGCGTCACAGATGTGGCATGGGAAATGCCATTAAAGTTTGGAGATGTCCGCATTATAAAGGAACTTCTAGAAATATTTCCTGATGACTTACAAGGGTTAACCCCTACTTGGGAAACTGACTTCACAATCAAACTAGAACCGGGAACTGATCCTATCTCAAAGGCATCCTACCAGATGGCACCCACCAAACTCAAGGAGTTGTAAACACAGTTACAAGAGCTCTTAGATTTGGGTTTCATCAGACCAAGCCATTCATGATGGGGGGCACCGGTTCTATTTGTGAAGAAGAAGGATGGAAGCATGAAAATGTGTAACCATTACCGTGAGTTGAACAAGGTAACAATTAAGAACAAATACCCGCTACCCTGGATCGATGACTTATTTGATCAACTCTGAGGAGTGACTGTATTTTCGAAGATTGATCTATGGTTCAGTTATCACCAGCTCAAGGTAAGGGAAAAGATATACCAAAGATGACTTTTAGGACTTGTTACGGACATTACAAGTTCCTAGTTATGTCTTTTGGTCTTACCAAGGCTCCATCGCATTTATGGACTTAATGAACTGAGTATTCAAGGATTTCTTAGACAAATTTTTTGTGGTGTTCATTGACGATATATTAGTCGACTCCAAGGACGAAGTCGAGCACAAGGAATATTTAAGATTGACCATGATGGGACTAAAGGAGCACCAACTTTACGCCAAGTTTAAGAAATGCGAATTTTGGCTATCACAAGTAGTGTTCCTGGGGCACATATTATCCAAGGATGGATTCATAGAAGACCCAACTAAAGAAGAGATTGTGAAGGATTGGCCAAGACCTAAGAATGAGTCAGAGGTTAGAAGTTTTCTTTAGGGCTGTGCAAAAAAATTTGCAACCCGCCCAACCCGAATAAACCACCCAAACGAACCTGAAAAAACCGAAAAAAAATGCAACTCGAAAAACCTGACCTTCATTTCAAACCACCCAATTATTATATTGGGAGGGTTGAAATTTTTGGCAACCCGCCCAATTATGGATTTGCCTACTTTTTTTTAATTTTATATTTATTTAATTATTAATTATACATATATAAAACTAAATTCAAATTATTTTTTTTATAAAAGACCCTGTATTTTAAAGTAACAATTATTTTAGTTACAAATACAAACTAAAAATAGAGAAAATAATAAAAAATATTAGTGAAAAAATGATTTTTTTAGAAAAAAAAAAGTTTCAGTGGTTTGGGCAGGTTAACCCGCCCAAACCAATGGTCGGGTTGAGATTCAATTTTTTTTAATTGGGTGGGTTATGGGTTCAAAAGTACCAACCCGATTATAAGTTTGGGTTTGTCAAAAATTCACCCAACCCGCCCAAACCAACCAATGAACACCCCTAGTTTTCTCAGGCTAGCAGGCTATTACCAGAGATTTGTATAAGGCATTTCTAAGATAGCCACTCTACTTACCAACCTGACCTGGAAGCAACAAAATTTCAACTGGACAGATAAATGTCAAGAAAGCTTCCAGTTGCTCAAGGACAAATTGTGTTCAGCACCAGTACTTTGCATACCGACACCCAACAAAAAGTTTGTAGTATACTGTGATGCATCCAAGCAAGGTTTAGGTTGTGTGCTGATACAAAATGACAAGGTGATAGCCTACACCTCAAGACAGCTGAAGGAGTATGAGGAATGTTATCCAACACATGATATGGAGTTGGCAACGGTGGTCTTCGCACTGAAAATCTAGGGCCACTATCTTTATGGAGAACAGTGTGAGATTTATACGGACCACAAAAGCGTACAATATTTCTTCACGCAAAAGCAGCTCAACATGAGGCAATGCGTGTGGTTAGAACTAGTAAAAGACTATGACTGCGAAATCCTATACCACCCAGGAGAAACAAATGTAGCTGCAGATGTGTTAAGTCGAAAGAGTTACGGAAATCTGGCAGTATTATCCAGAATTGAAAAGCCTCTACAGCAAGAGCTGATTAATGCCGGGATAAAAGTAGTCATGGGTCAACTAACTAACTTGCCATCTAGTCAAATTTACTAGAGGATATACGGATCGGGCAAGGGCATGATGACGCACTATTATCACATATGGTCGAAGTCAAAGAAGGCAAGACTACAGATTTTTCTATATCAGGACCAGGGTTCTTGAAATATAAAGGTCGGGTATGCGTGCTGAATGACCATGGGATTAAGATGAAGATATTAGAAGAGGCACACACTACCCCATACTTTGTTCACCCGGGATCTACCAAGATGACACATGACCTTAAGGAACTATATTGGTGGCTGGGAATGAAGAAAGAAGTAGCAGAATATGTGTCCAAATGCCTAACATGCCAGCAAGTAAAGGCAGAACATCAGCAACCCGCAGGCTTATTGCAACCGCTTAGTATACCATAATGGAAGTGGGAAGACATAGCCATGGACTTCGGGACATGATTACCACGAACAAATAAGCAACAAGACTCATCTTAGGTTTTGGTAGATACACTCACAAATTCAGCTCACTTCCTGCCTGTCAAGACTATGTACACTGCGGATCAGTATGCAAACATCTATGTTAGAGAAATTGTACGACTGCATGGAATCCCTAAGAAAATAGTATCCGACAGAGGTTTTATGTTCACATCGAGATTTTATGGAAGCTTGTAGCAATCCATGGGTACCAAGCTAATTCTCAGTACAACATTTCATCCTCAGACCAACGAACAGTCCGAGCGTACCATACAAATTTTAGAAGATATGTTGCGCGCTTGTGTACTACACTTCGAAGGATCATGGAGTCAGTATTTGCAACTTATAGAGTTCTCCTAAAATAATAGCTACCAAGCAACAATCGGTATGGCACCCTATGAGCTACTTTATGGAAGGAAATGTCGGTCGTCGTCACATTGGGACAAGGTAGGAAAAAGACAACTTCTTGGGCCTGAGGCTGTTAGAGAGGCTCAAGACGCAGTGGAACTGATTATAAAGCATATGCTTACTGCTCAAAGTTGACAAAAGAGTTATGCGGATGCCAAGCAATGAGATGTGGAATTCAAGGTCGGAGATCAAGTCTTCTTTAGAATATCTCCAATGAAAGGAGTGACGCAGTTAGGAAAGAAATGCAAACTTAGTCCCCGATTTATAGGTCCTTTTGAGATATTGGACAAGGTTGGACCAGTAGCGTATAGATTCGCCCTACCGCCAGCTCTATCAGATAGCCACAATGTGTTTCACATCTCGATGCTACGTAGATATGTGTCACACCCATCCCACATTCTCAAGTATGATATGTTAGCACTTTAAAAAGACCTAAGTTATGAGGAACGACCGGTTCGCATCCTGAAGAAGGGGACAAAGGAATTACGGTCTAAGAGTATTCCAATAGTCAAGGTCTTATGGAGTAATAGTATAGAACGGGAGGCAACGTGGGAATTGGTGGAAGACATTCGAGCACGATATCCGGAATTGTTTAGAAAGTAAATTTTTTTGACGAAATTCTTTTAAGTAGGGGAGAATTGTAGTGTCTCAGAATTTTACTTAGTTAGAAAGTAGTAGCTTGTGCTGTAGGATTTTAGTTTTCGTGATTATTGGTTCAAGCCGAGAATTATTTTGAAACTCGTAGAGATAGTTATGGATTTTGTAAGTTTAACCTATAGTTTAGAAATATTAATTTTATCATAAGGTTTGATTATTGAAGCTGGTTCTATAGATATTATTTATTATAACCTAAGGTTTAGATAGAATAATTAAGAATGTGACATTTGTCACATGTATGTTTATTAAGGATTTAAGGATTTTAAATAAATAAATTAATCAAAGATAAGCCTAGGTAATCTAGAACCTTCCCTCACCTGTTAGGATCTCGTACTACTCAGTCAAAGTGGTTTAAACAACTTCAAGTGTGCAAAAACGTATTTAATATATCAGCAAAAGTGATATATCGCAGCTATATGGGCTGATATATCACCTATGATGATACAAAAAACACGTTGACTTTGCATGAACGAAACCACGAATCCTCGTGAGTATGGGGGAGGCGATATATCGCCTATAGGGGGGCGATATATCACCTATAGGGGGTGATATATCAGTTCCACTTGCATATTTTGAAACTCCATGGAATCCAAGCAAGAAACAGCCCTCAACAACTTGGACTTGCTTTTGAACGATTTTGACCAAGTTTCGGGCATCTTTTGAATAGAAAACTTCATTATTATTTATTTATTTATTCATTTTAAAGGGAGTTAGTTTCACTCGTTGAACTCTATAAATTGGACCCTTCACTCAGCCATTGGCATCATCTTTCAAACCCTTCTCAGAGCCTCCAAGCTGCTAAATTCATTCTAACCCTTCTCAGAACTCTATAAACCATTTTTATGTTTTATGTTTTTACGTCTTATGCTTTATGTTATGCTTTAGTAGTTTTTCCTTACTGGGCATTAGACTCATTCCTTTTTATTTATATTGTGCAAGTAAATTAATATGGAAGGTGGGGACAGATTCTAGGAGGCTTTGTCATGTGTATTGGGAGAGGATTAAAGGAATGGATCGATGGAATCGATCGAGGATGACGTTGATATTTGAGTCTTTTATTTACGTATTTATGATTTCTGCATTTAGTATTTGAACAATTAAAAGAAAGTTTTAATTTTCTTTATGATTTATGTATATACAATGGGATCTCGCATTTTGGATTTTCTATAATAAAGTCTATTATTTTATGTATACATCCAAAAGATAGTAGTATGTCTTTGTAGTTTTTAAAGATTTGAGGCCTTTTAGTAAGTCGAGCCTTTACATACCACTTTTCCATAGATAGGATAAGAGATGTGAATTGGATTAGTGATCCAATGGATGCTGGGGTTGAGGAGAAGATGTGGGATGGGCCTTAGGATACCCCTTTACAATTATTGTATCCAAAAAGTTGAATATTGGGAGGCGCACGAACTAATATTTTAGTAAGTGAGAGATGATGATCAGAAGCAAGAATGCTTTTATGACTCTAGGATATCCTGAAGTTAATATGAAGGAATATAATTATGGACCCTAAAGGTGAATCATCTCAGAATGCAGATGAGGTGAGCGGATGCAAAAAATTTTGATTTGACCTATTGGGTTAACACAATATGGTTGGTGTGAGTGATATATCAAATAAGGGAGTGTGTACGAAAGGAGACCATACGTCCCCACTGGACACCAAATTCGACAATGTCAGATTGAGACCCTTAAGTTCCCAGGTTCAGAAAAGGGTCATAGAGGGTGATGAGTATAAGGTTGGAATTGGGAATTAATGGTTACCTTTAGATAATTGATAACCTGAAGGAATAACTCAGACTTTGAGTGTTTTACTTCGAATATGTCATTTTGGGGATCTTGAGATAAATACAATCCCTTGAATGGATTGTCACTATAATGAATGTCGGTGGACGGCTAGAGTGTCTCTGAGTAAGATATTATGAGACAGGGAATGAGAAATACGTATTTCAAGAAAAATGAAACCAGGAAAAGGAAGAATCCTGGTTCAGAGTGGGTTTGAAAGAGCAGTGAAATTATTAAGGATTGTTAGGGCAGAGTGTCTACTTTATTGAAGTATATAAAATTTCGCAATTTGAGTACGAGAATGTAGGGTTCCAGGATTGGAGACTTTATGCTTCTCTGAGTATTGTGTACAGAGAAGGGTAAAGGAGTTTGGGAAAGGAAGGAGGAATCTTGACCCTAGATTTGGATAGATCTAAAAGATCCTCATAAGAACTAGGCCACAAGCCTACAGTTTAGCCTTACCCTAGCCTGGGTAGAGGCTCATGATGCATTACTGGTGCCAGAGTTAAGGGAAGAAATGTTGAGTACTACCCTTGATCGAGCGACGTGGCCCTGGGATTTCAGGGGAATTCATTGTGAAAGGAAAAGCTAGTGGAACTCTAAACGCAAGAGATAAAGTCATACAGATAAAGACTAGCCTTCTTGTTAAGGTGTTACAAGTAGTGGCAAGGTAAAGGACCTGACTCTAGGGTTATAGTCAGGTTTGCAGAATTGGTATCCCAAGATGTTTAAATAAATTTCAAGGATAAAATTTTATTAAGGAAGGAATAGTTGTAACGTCCCGAATTTGTTATTAAGGCTAAGTGCCTTGATTACAGTGCTTAGAGGGCCTACTTAGGATTATATAAGAGATTAATGGGTTATACATGTTATATATGTGTAGTAGTATGAGATTACGTGGATAAATGATTATATGGTTAGATATTCATGTTTAGGAGAATTAAATACATGTGGGCCCATTCTGGTTAATAAGGGCATACTTTTAATTTTGACCCGTTGAGGGCATAAATGTAAATTATATATGTGTTGTGCTTGAGACCGCAAGATTGTGGAGATTTATTTGTGATGTGTGATCCAAGACGATCTTAAAAGCAGAATAGCGAAATAGTCACAACGGGGTCGAATATCTGGTTCGGGGTGAGTCTAGGGGTATTTTGGGGATATAGTACGCGTTCGGGGTTACTGGATAATGGGTAGTGATTTATCGATTATTTGGGTATGTGAGGATTAAATGGGGAATTATAGGACTATTCGAGGAATTCGCGAGAATGGGGCAAAAGTTGAGGGACTTAATTTTGGCCTTAGAGTATGTTTAGAATTAATTTTGGAAAAAAATTGGGTTCGCAGGTCCGAGCCGCAGCTCTATTCTTCAGGTGTCAAGGTCCATATGAACCCAGGAGGCTTGAGAGCCTCTGATTTTTCCCATGCACCGCAGCATAGGCTGAGGTGTGTCGCGGTCCGTGTCCCTTTGGCAAGAGCCCAAGTTCTATGACTTGCAGCAGGCTACGGCTCAAATTTGCGAAAATGACCAAAAAAAGTTTTAAACTCGGACACTCAAATCTTAAGGTCCCGATTTAGTATAATTTGATGTCCCGGAGGCTAGTATGTTATTCTGAAGGCTTTTAATTGATATAGATCATGATGGCTATTTGTTTTTATGTTGTGACTAGGTTTTACTGCTCAGGCTCGGGATTGGGGATCGTGCTCAGGCTCGCTTTGGTTGTCAGCTCTGGACACAAGGTAAGAAAATTGTATGGGCCCGTAGAGCTATGTTGTGTTTTGTGTTGTATGTATTGTTTATTGCTATTATGGCATACACGTTATTGTGAACGATTTCCAAAGTTCGGGAGCGGCAGAAGTTGGGAACGGCAGTGGACGAGAGCGGCAAAGGCCAGGATCGGCGTTAAGCATGCTGAATACAGGCCACCAGGGCAAGACCCTCTATGGGTGTTGTACACATGCTCAGTTAAGGCTATGAACTTGGTGCCTAGTAATGCACCCTGATCAGCATAGGGCGATGTTGTGTTATTAATAGAAACTTGTAAATTTTTTGTTTTCTTTATAAAGTGTGTATTTGTGAAATAAATTATTTTATGCTGTGCTGTGAAGTTCTCTTGCTGGGCCTTGGCTCACGGGTGTTCTGTGGTGTAGGTAAGGGCAAGGAAAAGATCAATCAACCATGACTTGGAGGGCATGGAGCAATGCATACATGTTTGGCCTACCTGGCCACCACGGCTAGGGTATTTTGAGGAGCGTGTTATTAATGTTTGATTTTGTCGCTTAGGTTGACTGTAAAGTAACTTTTGAGTTTTAAATATGCTTCTAAATAGTATTTTGGGATCCCAATGTCACACTTTCATAATTTAAATGAATGTCCAACACATTTTATTCCAAAAATTTATTTAAATGAGTCTTCATTTTAACTAACCACACTCTTTGGTCAAATACCTCAACTAGCTAGCTAAAGGCACATTTTAAAATCACAGGTAACGACTCTAGAGTAGTAGGGAATTTCAACATGTTAATGATGGCCCACAACGTCAGGTTCGACATAAGATGTATCTTGTTCCCCGCAACACTGACTAGACCGCCCAAGTTGTGGTTCAATAAGTACAAGAAGCATGCAATCACCTCGTGGAAGAAACTATCTTCCGAGTTTAAGAGATATTTTAGAGCTAGGAAGGAAGCTCGCGTTGAAGCCAATTCATTGGCTATTATTAAACAACAACCCAGTGAGTCCCTAAAGGCATATACGAACTGATCCACCATAGCAGCACCATGAGCTAGGGATGTTGATGATAGCTCCAAGCTCATGGATATAATGACAAGGATCACCATAGGAGGTGATTTATGGAAAGAACTCCAGCGGAAAGGAGTTAAGAGTGTAGATGAATTTCTTGCTCGGGCTCAAGAATGGATAAATCTGGAGGAGGCACAATCTTCTGTCACAAGAACAAGCTAGACCCCTGTTCAGCCCACTGGAGTGGTGGCGAATGTTGCACCTACGGCTCAGCCCGCTGCCCAAAATAAATAGGCGGGAAGCAATAAGAGGAAGGGGACTGGTGAGGGCAACCATAATCGCACCAAAAGAATAAGCCCGGTGAAAAAGTAAAAGTCCATCTACACTGCCCATACTGACCTGACAGATACACGATAGCGTATCTTCCTGACAAATTCTAATCGTCTTCCATGGAAGAAACTGAAGTCCTGAGGCACCAGAGGGCGTAGAAAGACCTCACAAAATTCTCTACCATTACAACAACATCGACCACAACACAGATTATTGACGTCAGCTAAAACATGAGATCGAGCTTTCATCTAAGTTGAAACGTTACCCCAATATGCCCGAAACAGAGTAGTTACCAATCAGCCAGCCAGGAAAAAATTCATCCAGGTTAGGAAAATCTGGTCAGTAAACCCCAGGCTCAACCAAATTGGGGGAATCAAATCGTCCCCCCTCCAATAGAAGGGAGGAACATATCCACTATTGTCAGAGGACCTTATTTGGCCGGCACGGTTAATGGGGCCATGAAAAGGGACATACAAGAGCTATAAACTCACAATGGCACTGAGTTCATTTCGGAATAAAGGTTATCAAAACAAAAATGGTTGGAGAAAAAATCAATCATTTTCACAGAAGAGGACACTAGCCACGTCCAGTTCCCGCATAATGATTTATTTGTGATAACCGTTCAACTCGCCATGTACGGAGGATATTGATTGATAATGGGAGCTATGTAAACGTTCTATTCAGGGCCACCCAAGAATAGATGGGGCTGTCTGTAGCCAATATTAAGGCGACCTCGATGACCCTATATGGATTCTCAAGAGAAGTAACAACAGCCATAGGGACGATCAGGCTTGTAGTAACACTGGGAGATGATGTGCCAGCTGTTGCTAAAATGCTCGAGTTCATCAAAATCAATTGTCTGCCTACATACAACAAAATTTTTGGATGACCCGCACTGATGACTTTTGACGCTATCACCTCAATCCGACATCTACCAATGAAGTTCCCCCCAACCTTATGTATATGTACTGTAAGAGGAGATCAGCTCACTACCAGACAATGCTATAGCATTTCTATGAAGGGAAAATCATAACCCAGGCAACAAGCAATGGTCATTATGGAGGGGGACAAGGAGCCTCGGGGAATGGAAATTTCCCATGGGGCGAAAGAACCTCAGTAAAGGGGATAACGAGGTCGCCCAACAGGATGACATTGATCCAAGATTAGGTGAAGATTGGTCTGAGCTCCAAGCATTGGAGGAGCTTGAGGAAATTAGTATCGACCCAAAGGTACCTTCAAGGGTTATAAAGTTTGGAAAGAATCTTAGAACTGAAAGGAAGAAGGAGTTGGTCAAGTTTTTGAGAAATAGCCTAGACGTCTTTGCTTGGTCACATGAAGATATGGTGGGAATCAATCCAGATGTTATGATGCATACTCTGAATCTGGACTAGAATGTGCTTGCAAAGGTACACAAACAAAGGCTTTTGGAGGAGCGATCAGAAGCTTTAGAAGAAGAAGTAGCTCACTTACTTAAGTGTGGATTCATAAGGGAAACAAAATATCTGATGATATGCTCGTTAAATCAAAGACTACCAGTAACCATGTATCTGACCTGGAAGAATGTTTTAGCATGCTAAAGGAATATGATAGAAAGCTAAATCCAGAGAAGTTCACCTTTGGGGTTTCCTCGGGAAATTTTTTGGCTTCATAGTCAACACAAGGGGCATAGAGGAGAACCCAGAGAAGATCAAGTTGTTTATATAAACGCCTTCGCCTAGGCCATGTAAAGAATACAGAGCTTAACTTGGAATGTGGCGGCCCTAAATTGCTTTGTTTCATAATTTACTGACGAGTGTCTCCCGTTCTAAAACTTCCTAAGGGGAAACAAAAAGTTTGAGTGAATTGAAGAATGCGATTAGGTGTTTCAGAATATGAAAACTCACCTGGCTGAACCCCTCATATTATTAAAACCAGCAGCTAGAGTATGTTTGTTCTTATACCTGGCTGTGACAGAAAATGCGGTCAACGTCATATTATTTCGAGGAGAAAATCGGGCATAGAAATTGGTGTACTACTTGAGTAAAAGACTTCTTGGAGATGAATCCATATACCCTTTAATAGAAAAACTCGCGTTCTGCTTGATCTTGGCCTCGAGAAAACTCAAGTCATATTTCTAGTCCTACACCATCCCCATCTTAAGTGATCAACCTTTAAGGCAGGTCATACAAAAATGTGAAACATCAAGATGTTTGCTTAAGTGGGCCATTGTACCCAGTCAGTTCGAGATATTATATAAGCCATGTACAACAATCAAGAGTCAAGCACTCACTAATTTTGTGGCAGAATACACATGTTTTCAGGACAAGCTAATGAAAAAACTAGTGCAAGAGTTGTTGAATCACTTTGCTGATGGATCATCTAATGAAAATGAATCTGGAGCTGGGATAATTCTGATATCACCTGAGGGACATCGATTCCATACAGCCTTGAGGCTTGGATTCGAAGCATCCAACATTGAAGCAGAGTATGAAGCTCTATTGGAAGTAATACGAGTGGCAAAAGAACTTAAAGCAAAGGCGATCCAATGTTATAGTGATTCTTAGCTCATGGTTAATAAGATATTGGGGGAGCATCAGGCTCGAGGTATCAAAATGGCGACTTATCTAGCTAAGGTTATAGATGAGTTGTTTGAGTTTGAGTTCTGCTCCATTGAGCAGGTACCCCGTGAGAAAAATTTGAAGGATGATGCTTTAGCCCAACTTGCCACCACCAAAGAGGAAGAAACATTAAGCGTAGTCCCAGTGGATTTCTTAGAAAAACCAAGCATAGCGGAAGAATCCACTGAAGTCTGAGTGATTGAGGCAAAACTGACATGGATAACCCCCATAGTGGAATACCTCACAACCGGTAAACTACTAAATGACCGGAAGGACGCAGGAAAATTGTTATATCAAGTCCCACGGCATATTATGGTTGAGGGAAATCTCTACTGACGAGGGCATTCGCTACCCCTCTTGCAATGTGTTGTGCATGAGGAAGCACAGACTATCCTACATGAGATACATGAAAGATTCTGCAAAGACCACGCTGGGGGACAAAACTTGGCTCTAAAGATATTGAGGTAGGGCTATTTTTGGCCTAAGCTCAAAAAGGACTCAGCCTCATACATCCTAAAATGTTATAAGTGCCAATTCTTTGCCACAATTGCTCGAGCAGGACCCATGGAGCTAACCATGATTTCATCGCCCTGGCCATTCGCAGTATGGGGGATCGACCTGATTGGTTCAATACCAGCATGAAAAGGAGGATTTCGTTATGCATTTGTCTCCATCGACTACTTTACAAAGTGGGTCAAGGCTGAGCCTCTGGCAACCATAACCTCGAAGAAAGTCCTGGATTTCCTCGTGAAGAACATCATATGTCGTTTTGGGCTCCCAAAGAAGATCGTGTCTAACAACGAAACTCAGTTCTATATTTTTCTTTTCATGAACTTTTGTGAGAAGTATGGCAGAACCAAGAGTTTTTCTTCAGTGGCATATCCACAAGCTAATGGGCAGGTCGAGGCTGTAAATAAAAAACTAAAGGCGAGTTTAAAGAAATGACTAGATGAAGCTAAGGGATTATGGCCCAAGCAGCTCCCACAAGTAATTTGGGCCTATAGGACCTCACCTCGCACCTCTACAGGCCACACTCCCTTCTCTTTAAACTTTGGAAGTGAGGCTATGCTCCCAATTGAAGCACCAGTGACGTCACATACACAGAAAACCATCGATCAAGATTGAAATCACGACTTGCTCAACGCATCACAGGACCTCATCGTCAACTTGCCCATTATCAAAAGAGAATTACTCGTTACTTTAACTCGAAGGTAAAAGGACGCAGACTCGGACTGGGTGACGTAGTGCTCTGAAGGATGTTTTTGGCATGTAAAGATACTAAAGATGGTTTATTGGGACCGAACTGGGAAGGACCATACCAGATCGTGGAAATCTTACATGAAGGAACCTTCAAACCAACTTGGTTAAGCAGAGAGTTGGTCCCACGAACCTGTAATGCTCTAAATCTCAAAAAATACTATAAGTAATAGGACGAATTTGTTAATCTTAATGTCTTAAGTATTTTTCCGTGTAAGGCTTATTTATAAAAGCCATTCTATTTTAATAGCACTAGATTGGTACGTAATTAAACGTAGAACCAATATTTTTATCGTATTCTTGTGATGCATCACATGCTCATTTTGTAAAAGTGACCTAGAATATTCATAAATTATGATCGCTTGGGGGGGCATATTATCCTTGAAGAGTGAATTTGTGAAACTTAGAATTTGAAAAATTAAATATTCTATGACTTTTTAAACCTCCAATTTTCAAAGAAATTCTTAATACGAACTAAGTTAAAGAAAATTCAAAGAAACAAAACCTATAATTCAACTAGGAAATCCTGGATATAACGAGGTTTGAGGCCTGATTCCTAACAGGTATAACACTACTAGGCAAAAAAAAAACTTTCATGAAACCAGGTCCGAGGCCTGATTCCTAACAAGTATAACGCTATTAGGCGAGCAAAATCCTGGATATAACCAGGTCCGAGGCATGATTCCTAATAGGTATAATTCTATTAGGCGAGCAAAATCCTAGATATAGCTAGGTCTGAGGCCTGATTCCCAGCAGGTATAGCGCTATTAAGAGAGCAAACTCCTAGATATAACCAAGTCCAAGACCTGATTCCTAACAGGTATAACGCTATTAGGCGAGCAAACTCTTGGTTATAACCAGGTCATTGACCAGAATTAACTGGTCGAGTCATCAGGCACTCATCTCGATCTAAATTTACCCCTATGACTATGCAAATGTACAAGGACTTATTGTTCATAAAATGACAAGATAATAGGAGAAGGGGTGCAAAAATAGATCAGAAATTAATGAACATATACTAACACAAGTATATGAATAACTCGATTAGAAATTGTCTCGGCCTAAAAGGCCTACATTAAAAAGCTCCAGGTCTAAAATAAAATAATAAATATATATATACACATCTATAAGAGAGGTCCCTCTTCAACCCTGAGCTATGGCGACTTGCCTTTGGGATGACAAATCTTCCTTCTCGACCTCCACCGTAGATCCGAAAACCTCGGCTATGTTTGTGGGCTCCTTTGATAACCAGTTCTGTAACTTGGAAAGGTAGCGCCCCCAAAATTTTTGTAGCTACGAATGAGAAGTCCCCTTCCTGTTTATATGCCCAGACCCGATTATGCATTTCTTCTAAAGAGTTCTTCGCTTCAGCAGCATCCTCATTGGCTTTGGCCTCCACCTCCTCAAGCCTCTGCTTGAGACTGTCAACCTTCACAAGCCTCTGCTTGAGACTATCGACCTCCGCAAGCTTCTCCTTAAGATTGTTAACCTCGAGCTGAAGCTAGTCCCACTATCGAATCACCTCTAAGGCTTGGGCTTTGGAAACTCGCTTATTCTCTTGTGAGGTCTCCAAGGCATTGTTGGCCTCATCCAAGGCTGCCCTTGTGGCATTGGCTTCCTCCAAGGAAGCATGTACCTCCCCGAGGCGGTCCTAGCCTCGTCAACCTCAACTCAAAAATAAGTGATGCCACGGATCTGAGCCATGCAAGACTGCAAAGGAAGGATAAAGTGTGGTTAGTTTTTGAAGGAATGGGACTAGAAGAAGAAGATCGTTATAGTGCATACCATCATATTCATCCCTAACGAAGAGTCAAGGACGGTCATGGAATGTCGCAACTCGATAACATGTAACTCTTTGATGGTGCCCACACTCGCATGCTTCATCATGTGGCTCACAATTTCCTGATATGAACCATGCAGGGGCTCTGGATATTTCTCCACCCCGAGGAGGAGAGCTGGGATGGTGACTGTCAGGGCTTCAGTTTGGGCAACCTGTAAGATAGAAGTGGGGCCGCAATGAGCTGGTGGAGGTACCCACAGGGTCTTGACTATGGAGGGCTGAGGCTGGTTCTTCTTCTGGGTGGAGTTCGCACCCTTATCTTTTACAGGAGACCTAGCGGCAATCCCAACTCTGGGAGCGGTTTTCTTTGAAACCCTTGGCCTCTTTACTTGTGGTCCGATCTTGAGGGCCTTCTTTTGATTCATTTGTTCATCTACAAAAGGTCGAGCAGAAAAGCCAGATCCAAGAAATGATTATTCAAGACAGCATAAAGTAAATAGTAACAATACATAAGCTTTACCCTCTGAAGTAGAGGGGGAAACTACTATGATCGGCTCTGGTTTATGAACTGGGCTGGGAAAAACCTCTAACGCTTGGATTATTAGAGGGGGAGACTCTAGTGTTATTATGTTTTGGGACCTACAGTGTTCAAGCTCTTCATCTGAACTAGACTTGTAACGACCCAAATTTACTAATAAGGCTTAAGGGCCTTGATTAGTGTGTCTGGAGGGCATAACTGGATTATATGTGATTTAATGATTAAAAGCATGTTATATGATTATTTGAATATCTGTGATGCATGACTATGTGTATTAGTATGCATGTAGGCCCTGATTAGGTTAGAAGGGCATATTAGTAATTTTAGCCCGTAGAGGGCATAAATGTAATAAATTGTTGAGACCACATTATTATGTGGATATATTTGTAATATGTGACTCGAGGCGATCTTAGTGAGCGGTTTAGTGAAAAAGTCACGGTGGGGATTTATAGGGGTGTTCGTGGTGCGGTTTTTCTCTAATTTTTTGTCTGGCTGTGACTTGCGCTGTAGCGCTAGCCTTAGGGCGCTACAGCGTTAGGCTAGGGCATCTGGGGGCCTGAAGGCTCTGTTTGTTGCGCTATAGTGCTCTCCTTAGGGCGCTATAGCGCTATCCTGTTCCCAGAAATGGGTTTTTGGGTTATTTCTAAGGGTTTTTGCCCGGGGGCTCGGGGTTTGATTCCACCACCCCGTTTGGTGGAATTAGGGCTTCCCGAGGGCTCGAGATTGGTCCCGAGGCTAGGTTTTGGATTTGAGGTTCGATGATGATTCTGATCTCTGGTCGTGACTAGGTGTACGCTAGGGCTCAGCCGGGATCGTGCTTGAGGATCAAATTGAACAAAGCTAGTTAAATCTAAAGGTAAGAAAACTGCACCTGGTTATGTGTTTGTGATGGGACTAAGAGCTCCCTATATCTGTATGATGTCAGAGATTGTATTATGCCATGGGATATGTGATAAATGGCCTAAGGGTGCCGTAAATAATACTTGCACACAGGGTGCGGCTCGGCCACTGGTAGTTGAGGACAGCTTAATATTCACTGAGCTCGGTTTAAGCGGGCCGAAGTCAGTGGGATAAATAGAGGGTACAGCCTAAGGGCGTTAACCCTGGTTATCATATATGAATTGATTATTGATATGAAATGATGTACTTGGTATGCCGAATACTTGAAAAACATGAATGTTTGGACTGTTGAGTACATGTTTATACTGTATGAGTTATCTGGTTGTTTGTTTAATGATTATGCTCTGTTATTGTGTTTTCTTGCTAGTCCTTGGCTCACGGGTGCTACGTGGTGCAGGTAAAGGCAAGGGCAAGTTGGACCAGTCCTGAGATGGAGAGCTTCAGGGCTGAATGTAGTCAGCTGATCGGCCGCCACGGCCGAGGAGTGATACAGGACGAGAAAAGCTTAATTGTTTATTTTGCCTTAGAGTGGCTAATAACTGTATATCAATCCTAAAATTTTGTAGACTGTCTTTTAACTTTACTACTTTTGGGATCCCATGTAAAGAAAATGTTTGTTTATAAGAAATGAGGCTTTTGAGACCAAAATCTTTCAACCCTAGTTCAACTATAGTATTGGTAACACGTTTCAAGTTGAATGACTTGATTAGCAAGTCTTGCACCTTTATAAGCACACAGTGTAACAGTCTTGGCTATCCAGGGCGTTACAAGACTCGTGCTCGGCCTGCCTAATACCACGGGTAAAAACACCATGACACAGGGAAGGCCACGACAAAAGATTTGTTCAATATTCGTCAAAAATAGTGGACCTAAAGTGGAGGGTATTATCTACCACTACGGTACATTTGGGGTAGCTATGATCATGGGGTATGACCAATAGGTCCACACACTGAAGGAGGGTCACATTTAGGTCTGGATCAACCGAGTGTCGATTCACGAACTGCCTTAGGTTGAATCATACTAACCTAAAACTGGCACTAGCTCAGCTAATTTCTCTATATGGGTTACCTTGGCCAGAGGTGTGGGTTGTTGCCCCCAATTCAGCTCGGCCTTGGCCAAGATTTTTTCAATCTTCAAGAACCTTTCTTTTGTGCACCAACTGTGCGACCTCCTTCTCTTCAATGGCTGGGTTGAGTTCCTGGGGATTAGGGAGCTCGAGGAGGGGGCCTCGAGCTCTGATGGCCATTGTCTGATCTTTTTGGATCAGCTTGCAAGCCACCATGGTGGCATCATTTACCACAATCTGAAACTCTTTCTCCCTAGTAGGAGTACGAGCCAGGGTCTCATATTGACCTCCAAGGGTCTCTGACCACCCCATTCTCTTATATATAGCTGCATAAGGTAACAACTCGATCATAATATGTTTAAACTTGGTTAAGAAGGAATTCAAGTACAAAGTTCAAGGAGCTGGGAAACTTTCGAGGACAGTTGAAATATAGATAGGTGCAGTTCTTGTACCCGTTTAACATAAAGATTGAATCCCTGTAGTCATTCGAGTGGCTGGGGGGATCGATGATGGAGATTGTGCTGGGAAATCTAGTGAGGTAGTAGAAGCCATCACCTCGTTCCATTGACTGTGGATTGTCCTTGAGGCAAAAGAAGTACATAATATCGACGAGGCTGGGGACCGCACATTTGTTATGCAAAAATAGATATTTTAGCCCCGAAAAAAGTCGGTACGAATTTGTGGGGAGCTGGAACAATGCCAGTTCGACGTAGTTTAAAAAATCTACGATATGCTGGTCCAACGGAAGAAAGGCACCTTTCTACAGGTGCTCATCACTCCAAGCCCCAAAGTCATTCTGAAGCGGAGTGCTACTCCACTCCACCTCAACTCGATCCTATGACTCAGTAAAATTTTATTCACCTTGCCCTGAGTCTTTATTTGGGATTCAATATGTTCGGCCTCAAAGAAGGCGTTGGGGTTAACTATGATCTCCCTATCCACTTCTGGGCCAAAGTGAGGAATAGGGATCTCAGATGCAATTTTCTTACCCTTATTCTTACTTTGGGAAGAAGAGCTCGCCACTGACTTCTTCTGGTTAGCCATAATTTAGTTCGTCTGGCGACAAAGCAGCCTATTAGAGGCGACCTGAGATAAAACCTTGCTACGATGATAAAGGTATGGCAACCCGAGATTTTTTATTCGATCTATTCAACCTAAGATATATAAGATCTAAGATTTCCCCTAGCGCCAATAAGTGTGCCCACGCACGATCAGTGAAAACACTCCATAACCTCAAGAAACCCCTGATACTTTAGGATTCGCATGCAAACCCAATACCTTTTTGGAAAGCAGTTTAATGTAAAACTCCTTGAGAAATCGTAAACCTTAAGCTACCTAGAACTGAACCTTAAAACCCTCAAATCTTCACATTCACATGCTTAGATGATTGTCTTTCAAACCCAGAAAATCACCTGTTTCTTTTTGTGCATTATTTCTAATCAGACCTAATGCTATTTTTTTTGGCCTAACAAAAACCCATACCAAACTCAAACAGAACTGAAGTAAGAAAATATACTGGAAAATTTCAAAAGAACTTATTGAAAAATAAGAAGATGTAATTTAATCAATACAAAGATACTTACAATTTGTTTTTTCAGTCAAGGAAATGATGGCAGCACCGAAGGTAATAACCTGAAAGCTTCTGGAAAATGAGGGTGTGCAGAAAGCTCTGAATGCATTTTAAGAAGAAAGAAGAGGAAATTTTTTGAATGCAAAGGTGGTAAGGTTTAGAGCTAGTTCTCCTATTTATACGTAAACTTTTGGAACTGATCTAGGCCACACAATTAGATAAGTTTGAGATTCAAGGGCCTGGATTAAATAAACCAAGCAACGAAAAAAAGTTGACAAGAAAGTTATCACAGTACTTGAAACCCGAACATGTGCCTATCACATACCGACACGTGTCTCGCACTCGAGTGAGTGGGTAGGCACGTTTTTACATAACTGATGCCTTAAAGCCCTACTATGCGTGTCAGAAGTGGCGTCATGTACAAGCAGGAGCTTAGGCGGCAAATGTTGTATTCCAAAATAAATACAAACTGAATTACTCAGCATGGGGTACAACTAGCAGACAAGCATATGAAGAAATCGTTAGATAGAACATCTAGCTAACTCTGGAGTGAGCAACTCGAGTTAAACTTGACAGCTTACGACAAGCAGATATTCTCCAAATCGCCTCTTGCACCAACAACTTAGTTCAAGATGTGTGATGGTCAAATTTCCTTCATGAAACTCTGAACTTGACCCAGTCAGTTTAAGGTAGTTCTTCGACACCCAGCTCGAAGGAAGTGTTCGAATCACGGAAGCCTGGTCATGACAGTGAAGGATCCCAAAAGACTGAGAGATTCCTTATACACTCATTAAAACTCAGATATTATTCTGTATATATTACCCGATAATGGGGGAATAGAATCAATAGACATTAATGTATTTATGTAAATGGGATGCTACCCAAAAATGTACATTACCATATTTATTCATGGTTACCCAAAACTGTTTAGGCAGAATTCCCTATAAATAGTTTCCCTATAAATGGGATATTAATTTTTGAAATTAATTAATTAAATATAATTGTAATTTTTGAAATTGACATTTAAATAATTAGAATAATTAATTTTGAATTAAATAGTTTTATTTATTTAAATAATGTAAAAAGTTAATTTAGAAAGTCCAAATTTAGTAGAATTAGTTTAAAATTTATTCATTAATTAAAATATTTATCTAATAAGATCAATTCTTAGGTTTTAGATACTTTTATTATTTTTGAATAAATAGATTATTTAATAATAAATAAATAAAATTGGTTAAGACACATGCCCCGAAAAAGCATATATTACACACCAATCATAGTGCTTGCATTGTGAGTAGCGTGTAACAATTTCTAAGACTGGGTCTTGGATATTTTTATTTATTTAATTATTGTTTTATAATCTGAATTTTTAATTTTTAATTTATTATTCTTCTATAAAACTATCTGATAGAAAAGAGTTTCTAGAGTCTTCTTCTATGTCTTACATTTTCACAAAGAGAAAAAAAGATATCGTATTATTTTGTCTATCCCTGAAAATTTTCTCAGACCTGAAAAATTCCAAAATCTCATGTGTTGAGAATATCTTGAGAATCACTCAAATTCCCACCTTAATTCTAGATGCCCACTCGCATATTGAGGTGTGGAGATACATCTTGGAAGATCTTAGTCTGAGTATTTTGGAGACTGCTAACGATTGGATGTTCGTAGAAGATATGAAAAGATAGCGACGAATCTTGATAGTTCTACAACTTGTAAAATTACTTATCTTTTATATGTCAATTATTAATGTACGCATGTTAATGGATCCTGTTATTTAAAAATTGTTTAAATATATTTTTTTGAAATCCTTGGGCCCACCACCCCTTGCATTTTGCTGCACACATGGTAAACTAGTTACCAACAGATGTAACTGAGGAAATAGTTTTTACACTCAAATAAGACAAATGTGGGAACTAAAGGTCGTAGGAGGGGAAAAGTCATGGAAAACTTGCTCACACTCAGAGCAGTATAATGGCTGCTATAACGAAAGGATTTAAAATACAAGAATTAAGTGATAACTAATAAATTGGTAAAACCTAACACTACAATCAGCTATAATGGAACAAAGAGATAGGAAAGTAAGAGACAAATGATGCGCTACAGATTTGGCATGTGGAATTGGTTTCCTTGATTCATTTGTGGTTGGTTTTGTTTCCATGAAAAATTAGGATGGTTTCTCCAATTTGGATTGTATGTGTTGGAAAATGGGCTATCAGAAGAAGGTTTTCCATATGAATGTAAAGCATTAGCCTCTTTAGAAAATGTTTCAATTAAAGAAGGGCATGATTGAGCATTATGACATGAACTAGCGCATAAAGAACAAACATCTTTTTTAGGTTGCACATGAGAATCCATAGATTGACTTATTACTAAGGCTTCTACTTTTCTTGCTAATTTTTCAAATGATGTTCTTAAATCACTTTCTTCTTTTATTTCATATTTTCCTTCTCTTTTTGGTGAAGGGTTGGTTGTAGACCTGGGCTCAGAATAATTCCATTGTTGTGAATTAACAGACAATTCTTCAAGAGCGTCCCAAGCCTCTTGCCCTTGCAATTTTAAAAAAATTCCGGTATGCATAGATTGAATCATTTGTCGATTTGAAGGGGTTAAACCATCATAAAAATATTTTACAAGTCTCAATTTTTCAAAACCATGGTGGGGATATTTTAATAATAAATCTTTAAATCTTTCCCAACATTCATAAAATTCTTCGTTATCTTTTTGATAAAATTCAGAGATTTCTCTTCTTAAATTATCAGTTTTGGACATGGGGAAAAATTTAGCAAGGAATTTATTAAAAAGTTGATCCCAAGTAGTTATGGTTCCAGTTGGAAGTGAGTTTAACCAAGCTTTGGCTTTATCTTTTAAAGAAAAAGGAAACAACCTAAGTTTAACCGACTCGTCTGAAAAATTTTGAAAACGAAAGGTTGAGCAAATTTCCAAAAAGTCTTTTACATGCATGTATGGATCCTCTCTTTCTAAACCATAAAATGATGGTAACAATTGAATGATTGATGGTTTAAGTTCAAAATGAGTGGCATTAGTAGTGGGAAAAATAATGCATGACGGAGCATTAGATGAAATAGGTGAAAAGTATTCAAGAAGAGTTTTTTCTTGCACAACATTAGGTTCTTGTTCCATTATGCTTAAATTTTCAATAACACTTTCAATTTCACGTAAAGACACTAATTTTTTCACCAAACGATTTTTTGAATTACGTTGCCAATGATGCATACAATGTCATAAATTTCACCAAGCAACACAAACAATCACAAGAAAATAGATTTCTGATGTGGAAGATCAGTTAGAACCGCAACCAAAGAGCATACTTATAACAAGAAGAGATTATAATATTTATATATATATTTCTTTTTTTTATGATTTTTTTTTGGTTTAACTTGTTCCCAGGCCTATTTGATTCCACTTACTCACAACTTAACAACAACTCCCCGAGGTTAATTAATAAGCGTGGATGGGAACTTTGCCAAATTTCCTTTAAGAAAAAATTGCTTATGTTGAAAGAACAAGCTTTGTTTTTTAGTTTTTTTTTTTCAAGTAGTTTCTTAAACAAAAAATTACAACTAACTAAATGCGTTAATTAAGAAAAAAATGACAATAGCAATAGTACATAGTTATATAAAAATTAGGAGGCACTAATGCCATCAACCAACACTAATAATAATAATGATAATAATAATAAAACTTCGGAGGCACTAATGCCATCAACTAAGATAATAAACAAAAATAAAAGCTAGGAGGCACTAATGACATCACTAGAGGAGATAGATTGTTCAAGTATGTAGGAGGCAAAAAATGCACTCAACTATCAAGTATGTAGGAGGCACAAATGCACTCAACTAAAAAAACATAAAAAGTAAAAGAAAAAGAAAAAGGGTTAGGAGGCACAAATGCACTCAACTAATAAGTATGTAGGAGGCACTAAATGCCATCAACTACCAAGAAATATATATAATATAATATATAACAATATAAATAAATATATGTATAACTTTCTTTTTTTTCGATTTTCACTCTTTTTTCGATTTTTTTTTATAGATATATATATTTTACTTTATTTTTTTTTAAGATGATAGTGCAAATAAAAATAAAATAACTAGTAGAAGAATGTTACTTACCTTGTAGAAAGATCGTTTCTTTCTTGCAACTCCCCGGCAACGGCGCCAAAAACTTGTTATGCCGAAAAAATCGTTTCGGAATATAATGTTCATGTAAGTACGAGGTCGAACCCATGGGAATTGACTAACATCAAAAGAAATTATTTCAAACAAAGCAAGAAGATTCTAACCTAGTTCCAAATATTTGATGAAATTTTGTTTTAGAAAAATAAAAGACAAGTAATAAAAAGATTTAAGATTAAATAGAAAAATGGTTTTCAAATGAGATATGTAAAATAAGATTATTAAGACATTAGAATCCACAAAATGCAAGTTCAATAATATTTATAAGTATATTGATTCCCAAGTTTAGATATAGTTGAAATAAATCACACTATATTTTTTTCAAAATACATTTTCTATTCAAGCACAAGTTACTTTAAAAAATGTAGGATTTTTCTTCACTTATATAAGATATAATTTCTAAGCATTAGTTGTGTTACAACCTAATGAAACTACAAAAAATCAAAGAGATTATGTTTAGGAAAAATATGATACTTATGCTCTAAGAATTAGATGTGAACAATTTAATGAAAAACACTTAATCAAAGAATATCATATTTTTGCATAATGAAGAACTGAGTGTAATATGCTTTAAAAATCAATTATAAATGAAAAATGCATATATTTGATAGAAAAATCCATAAACAATGTTGCACAAATGGGAAATCAACATACAATAAAAAAATACTATCTAGTTACATTTTGCTTCATCATCATCTTAATAATCTTGAAAAAGATTAGAAGCTCATAACTAGATTGAAATAAAAATTACAAAATAACATACTTGACATGCTCTTCAAAAGATGAAAATGGTAGAGAGAAAATAGTGAAAAGAAGAGAGAAAAATATGAAGTGTAGAAGATGTTGAAAAGATGAAGAAAAGCTCCCCAAATGGTCTTACAAGACTCTATTTATAGGAAAAATATGGAGATTAAATTAATCAAATTAAAATAAATAAATTGATTAATTTAATTGTGTTGGCAAGTGGTAGGATAAATAGAGTAAGTGTAAGGGTATTGGAAAGATGAAATGTTTGGTTGGATGGAAGATTAGTGAAAAACTAAGGTAAAAAAATGAATTAGGAATGTTTATTTAGGTAAGAAAAAATAAGGAAGAGTGAATTGATATTTGAGTGAAAAGAAAAAAAAAACATTGGGAAGAAAAATATGATTTTTGGCCTTTTGTGGTTTTGACTATTTCAGAAAAAAAAAAAAAAATAGTTTTTTTTTCTTTTTAGGTGGCAGGGGCTGCTTTGGGCTTGAATGGCTGAAGTTGCTGCAGCTGGAATTGCTGGGCTCGTGGGCCTGCTGAAGGTGCTTGGGCTGGCCCAAGCGTGTGGTGCTTGGCTGGGTTTGTTGGTTTGTTGATGGCTATAGGCGCTGGCTTTGCTGATGAAGAGGGAGGCTGGAGGCAGCCGACACCTGGCAGGAGCTGCTGCTAAATGGTTGATTGAATGCTGGCTAGAGGCTTTATTGATGCAGCAGATGGAGACGGGCCTGGAAGGTGGGAGGAAGAGGAGACCGTGGGCCTGGGGAGCTGCTGGGCTTCTGTTGGGCCTTTACTTTTCAGATTTGCCATTTTTTTCCTTGTAAATGTCACATTTTCCCTACTTCTTGAAGCACAAAAATACAACATATTACTAACAAAATAAACATAAACTAAATCATAATAAAATATTTCCACTATAAAATAAATCAAGTTAATTCTTTGAAAATATTAATTACAACTTAATTTATATTTAACATTTATATTCAATAATACAACATTTTTTTTACCTCAAACTAAACAATAATAATTCAAATAATTGACTACAACATTTTACATCAAAATAACTATAAAAACACACAAAAATCTATAAAATCCAAATAAACCCAATAAATTCAAAATTACTTAAAAACTTAATAAATCAATTAAAAACTCAAGAATTAAGCAATAATTAGCACATAAAAAGTGGTAAAATAACTCTATTTTGTAGAGTTATCAGCATACTAAAAAGAAAGATAAAACTTGATCAGTCTTTGATAGAAAAAAGCATCGCTCTCAGGTAAGTCTACTAACTGCATGTTGTGTGCTATCCTATATTGAAAATGAATTTTTTTTTATCCTGCGTCTCAAAAATAGAAGCGTTAGTAACATTTTCAGGATAAATAAAATGTTTGGGCTCAAAATCGTGGAGGAAATTGGGTGAATGTTTCATTGCAAATATGTTTATGATTTCCTCAACGATTAAGTCTATCACATCAGTATGATAGCTGCCATTTTTCTTGTGAGTGGTTGGAAGAATTTCGGTATGGGTTGAAAGAGTTTCACTCCAAATGGTAACAGCATCATCCTCATCGGGTATAGAACTGAGAGTAAGGGATGGTGTTATGGCCCCAGGTTGGGACGGGAATTGACTTAAATTATGTGAAATAATAGCGTTGGTCAATTCTGAAAGTTGAGTACTAGTTTCCCTAAAATCTTCCACAAATTGTCTATTGAATTCTTTTTGCTCCTCTATAAATGTGTGCAAAGTATCCTCTAAAGAATTCATATTAGTGCAGACATCATATGAAGGCTCATGTGGGAAGTTAGGAAAATTTTGCTCAAAATTCATGGGAGGTAGTGCATGGTAGTTGTATTCAGGCTTCCAACTAAAATCTACGGGGTTGGTCCAACTAGAATTATGATTCCTATGGTCGACTCTTTCAAAGTTACAATAACATTCATCATAATCTAGCTCGGGAACCTCGTAACTTTCTCTTTCAAACTTAGTTTCTAAGGCCTCAAGTTCTCGGTAATCTCTTACACTAAGTTTGCATGCACTCCTAAAACGGCTAGTACCCTCAGTAGCACTAGAATTATGGTTGTTTCTAACTGAAGGATAATACATCGGAAAATACAGCTTGAAACGTTTCTTCTCTTCATCATTCATTTTTTATTTTTTAAATTTTATGATTTTTTTATTTTTTTAATTTTGTTTTTGTTTTACTTGTTTCCAGGTCGATTTGAGGTTTTTAGATCGGTCCCACTTAAAACCCACACTTTATCTAGAACTCCCCGAGGTTACTAGATAATTGTGGAGGGGTCACAATTCACAAAAACGGTTCTCTTACAACCAACACTTACTAGAACTCCCCGAGGTTACTAAGTAAGCATGGATGGAACTTTACTCAAATTGGCCTTTAAGCAAAAATTGCTTATATTGACAAAACAAGCTTTGTTTTTATTATTATTATTATTATTATTATTTTGTTGTATTTTATGATTTTTTAAAAGATTTAAAACCTAAAAATAAAATAAAAACTAATAACAAAATAAATAAATAAAGAGACAAACCTAGAAATTAAAAAAAAAGTATCTAAACACAAGAAATAAGATGCTCATAAAGCCTAAAAAAAATTATAGAAAAAAAAATAAAACAAATGAATAATAGGGCTAAAATAATTTCTAAGAAAGTAACATTTTTTTCAAAGATGAGGAAAAACTGAGTAAACAAAAAAATTAAAGTAATCCTACAAACACATAAAAAAAATATAGTACCAAAGTAAGATAGAAAATAAAAAAAATGTAACTAATCCTAAACACAAATAATAAATGAAAACTAAACTAAGAAAATATAAGCAACCAATTTATATCTTTTTTTTCAAGTTTGTTTTTTTATTATTATTTTTTTTACTACAATAAAAAAATATAATAAAATAAGATACCAAAAAGAAATTAAAAAAAAAATAAACTAAATACACACACAAGTTTATTTATAATTTTTTTCAACAATAATAAAAAAAGAGAAAGAAAAAAAAGAAAAATAACAACAAAATAAAATAAGTTACAAGAAAAAAAAACTAAATAAAATAAGGCACAGGAAAAAAGACTAAATAAATACACAACAATCTTTTTTTTTTAATTTTTTTTGTTTTGATGAAAAGAAAATATATTGAAACTCAACAAAACAATTACAACTCAAGCTCTAACAGAGCACCCATAACTAGAAAAATTACAACTGGTCAAACTTCTCAACAAAAGCTAAATTATTTTTCCCAAATTTTGTCTTAGGAAGTCTAAAAATTCTAGCTTTCAAATAAAACTTGATCAAATGATCTATACTATCAGCTGTCATAGAGTAAAATCTTAATAAACAAGTGTTACGATTCCACCATATCATATAAATTGAAGCATCCAATGCAGCTGCTACTATTTTTTGCTTCAGGCCTTTAGGTCTCCCAAACATCCAAGTGGACCAATCTTCATACTTAACCAGCCATATATCAATTCCCAGCCAAGAAGCAACTTTTGATCTAACTTGCTGAGAAAAATGACAATAAAAAAACAGATGAGAATGAGTTTCCTGCTTCAGCTCACACATCGGACACAGTAAAGAAGCAATACTCAAATGGCAGTGAACAAGCTTATCTCGGGTGAGTAAGTTTCCAAGAGTAGCTTGCCATAAAATAAACCTATGCTTAGGAACAGCTAGATTGCACCAAACTACATTGGCAAAATGAACTCTCTCCTTATTTAGCATCTGAACATAGAGCTTTCTCGTATTAATTTTGCTATTCTTGACTGCATCCTCCAGATTACCACAGGTGATGACAGATTTCAAATTAACAAGCTTTCTCCAGTACCAGCTCACATCAGTTTTGATGTTATACTCCCAAAAACTCTGCCCTTTGAGATAAATGGCATCCACCCATTTCACCCAGAGGATTTCTTGTTTAGAGGAAATAGCCCAAATAAACTTAGCTAGTAACACTTTATTCCATTTGGACCCTTCCTTAAACCCAATACCACCCAAACTCTTAGGCAAGCATACCTCATCCCAAGAAGTGAGATGCATTTTGCTTCTGTTCCAATTACTGTCATTAGTCCCCCATAAAAACCTTCTGCATAATTGATCTATCTCATAAATGACACTCTTGGGAAGGAGGAATATACTCATCCAGAACGATATTATGCCCAATAACACAGAATTAATAAGTTGTGCTCGCCCAGCAAACGAAAGATGATGACTTGACCAAGTATGAAGCTTCGTGTGAATCTTTTTTATGATAACAGCACAGTCTCCAGCCCTCCATTTAGTAGGCCGAAGAGGAATTCCAAGATACTTTAGAGGAAATGACCCTTCGAAAAATTGGAGCCTAGTCAGAATCTGCTTTGAATCCTCCTCAGCCAAACCCCCAAAATAAACCTGAGATTTAGCAAAATTAGCTGTTAAACCAGAAGCAATATTAATAGATGTAAAACACTCTTTGAGAATCTGAACCGAATTAGAAGCTCCCTTACAAAATAGCACCAAATCATCAGCAAAACAAAGGCTAACTAATTTCAATTTTTTACAATTAGGATGAAATCTGAAATCCTTGCTATTAGAAGCTTGAATGAGAAGCCGAGTGAAGTATTCCATGACTAGAACAAACAGCAAGGGAGATATAGGGTCCCCTTGTCTTAGACTTTTTCTACAAAGAAAGCTCCGTTGTAACCTACCATTCATCATAATAGAGTAAGATGTACCCTTCAAACATATCATCACCCATCGAATAAACCAACTGGGAAAACAGTAAGCATTAAGAATATCCTCTAAAAATTGCCAATCGATAGTATCATAAGCTTTGCTAAGGTCAATTTTCATCACACATCTAGGGGAGATGTTTTTCCTCTTGTAACCTTTTATAATATCCTGAAAGATGAGAATGTTATGAGCCAACAATCTATCCTTAACAAATGCTCCTTGATTTTGATTAATTAAAAGAGGAAGAACCTTAGTCAATCGACCACATAGCAGTTTTGAAATACATTTTTAGAGTGTATTACAACAAGCTATGGGTCTATACTCCACAGCCTTAGTAGGGGTTTCAACCTTCGGAATCAGTGAGAGTGTTACACTATTAAGCTCATCTGGGAGCATTCCATGATCAAAAAATCCCAAGATGGCATCAGATATTTCTTCTCCCAAATCTTTCCACATTACTTTGAAAAAACTCGACCCATATCTATCCGGAGCCGGGCTTTTAATCGAATTAATACTGAACATAGCAGCTTCCACATCCTTCTTGGTGAATGGTTTCATCAACCTCAGCTGCTGATCCAAAGACAATATGCCTCCATGAATAAAACACTCTCTCTGAATAGGAGCAGAAGCTGTACTATGACTGCCCATAATACTACGAAAATGATTCAAAAAATGAGCCACTACATCCTCAAACTTCTCATTAATCTGTCCAGCATCATTAATAAAAGAGGTGATACGATTTGTAGCTCTCCTCTGTTTTAAACACGCATGAAAATAGGCCGTGTTATCATCACCAATTCGAAGCCAGTTAATTTTTCTTTTTTGTCTAAGGTAGCTATCATAGTATCTAGATTGACTAGAGAAAGTCTCAAATATAGACCTTTCCTCTCTTTGAAGATCAGTTGAATGAGGATCCTTTTGGAGCTGACATTGGGAAGATTGGTAGTTCTCCTTGGCTACAGTATACTTATGCACAACATCACCAATTGCCCTTCTGTAAAACTGGCGAAGGACATGTTTGAGTCTCATCAATTTCTTCATTATTCTCTCTAAACCATGAGCTTTTATCGGCTTAGTCCAGTTCTGCAACACAGTCTCTCTGAATCCTTCATGGTCAGCCCACATATTGAAAAAACGGAATGGTTTAATGCCTAAGTTCAAAGCTGTTATGGTTTTAATGATGAAAAAGCAATGGTCAGAAATCATATCCCAATTAACATAGGCTTCAGATTGAGGAAAAAAGTCCAACCATGCTTCATTTTTAAATATACGATCCAATTTGGAATAGATTCTAGCCTCAGCAGCTTGCTTATTTGTCCAAGTGTAATGGGAACCACTAGTGCTAAGTTCATCAACCAACCCAATAGATCTCCATCTCTGAGTATCCACCATTTCCATAGCAGCAACAGTACGACCACCAAGCTGATCATTAAAATAAAAAACAACATTAAAGTCTCCAGCCATAAGCCAAGGATTGACTGGAAAAGACAGCCCAGATAAATCTTGCCATAGCTGTAACCGCTCCTCAATCGTATTCCTCCCATAAACAAAAGACAAACATAACTCTTTACTCGAACCCAACTCTTTAACATAAGCATGAATAAACTGATCACTGCCTTGTAAAACCTCAACAGATACAATATTGGCCTGCCAAATCAGAAGAATTCTTCCTTCATTAGCTGACCCAGTATAACAATTCCAGCCAACAAAGTGACAAGTCATCATCTCCTCTATTTTATTACAACGCAACTTGGTTTCTAAAAATGCTCCTATACCAATTTTGTTCACATAACAAAAAGTACGCAGGGATCTCTGCTTCTCCCTTTTATTAATGCCCCGGACATTCCAGCTAAGAATGTTGTGATTCTCCATTGAACATATTTGTTGTAGATAGCCCCAAATTCGTAACCTCCATTATCCTTTCTTGCAAAGCACTATAATAATTCTTCAACTTATTCTGAGAAGTAGGAACCAAACTCTTTACACCCCCCACTCGTTTAGGAGTGAGCCAATCTGAATCATGCCTCTCTCTTGTATCACACCTCTCCTTATCAACAGTTTTCTGGGAATCTTTTGAGACAATTACATTATCTGTACCAGTAGGAACTGATATAGAATGGGACTCACACCTCTCCTTAGCACCTGCTTTCTGGTTATCTTTTGAGATTAACTCACTAGCTGAACTTGTAGTAACAGAGAAAGATTTCAAATCAGGGGACTTTTGTTTAGGCCCTTCTTCAGTATTTCTATCTTTTTTCCTCCAAACCTCACCCTGTTTTCTATTACACAAAGCCTCAGTATGACCAAACACTCTGCATCTTTTACACTGAGTCGGCAACCATTCAAATTCCAGCAATTGCTCCATCAACTATCCTCTTTCATTTAAAAATTGTATGGATTTAGGAACCACCTCTGTTATTTCAACCTCCACTAACACCCTAGCAAATTGCATCATGGATCGATCTTTTGTAACTTTATCTACTAGTATAGGATTACCAATGGTACTCACTAGGGCACTCAAACACTTAGTACCCCAGTATTGCAGCCCAAGTCCAGGCAATCTAACCCAAATAGGAATAGATTTCACTAACCTCATAGCATCTAGATCAGTAGACCATGGTCTCAAGATAACTGGTTTCCTATCGAAATGGACAACTCCAGCTTCCAACGCCAAATCTCGTGTAGCTTCATCCCTGAATTTTATAAGAGTATAACCAGAATTCAATCTAGCAATCTATTCAATACCTAGATTACCCCAAATTCTCTTAATAAAACCCTCAAACACAGCAAAGGGAGGATTAGCTCCAAGGACCATACACACCACTATTGAGTTCCAGAATGAAGTTTCAACTTCAATCTCCTCCAAATCAACCTGAGCAATCTGTTGACCATCTTGAAATAAAGGTTCCTCAAATTTCAGCCGAGCTCCTCCTTGATTCGGTAACATTGCCCGAAACTGAGACCATTTGTCTTTGGCCTGACTTTGAAAATCATTCTCATTATCTACTTGATCACTCCATTTCACACTAGTCTGCTTCACCCCAGACATTCCCTCATCTGTATCCAATGGGATATTTCCCCCGAACTCAAGGAAATCCACCAAGGTATCCTTGAATACCTCCTCCACCACAGCCGGCGGTTCTTCTTCGAAACCAGTCATCTTCTCCACGTATGCTTCTTTGACTGAAGGGGATTCCATCACCATAGAACTAATAGCAGGCTTCTGGTTAATCTTCTTGCGTCTCTCCATGGAGAAACCAGAGAGAAACCTCACGCCTTTTTTGATTAATTTTTGTATAATTTTTTTCTTACAACAATAATAAATAAAAAGAGAAAAAGAAAACTAACAAAATAACTAAGAAAAATAAAGGATAACAAATTTTTTTTTGGCACAACAATGACAAAAAAAATGAAAAACTAACTAAAAATGAACAATAAAAAAAATAATGATAGTGATTTTTTTTTCTTTTTTTTAAGAGTAAATAAGATAAATCTAAAATAAAATCCTGGAGAAATATACACAAAAAGAAAATGATAAATTACTTACCTCTTTTACAAAATTTATTGAAAAAACTTTTTTTTTCACTATTACCTCCCCGACAACGGCGCCAAAATTTGTTTAACGCCCAAAACGTGCATCCACTAAGCGGTGATTATAGTATAGATCGGGCAGTCGATTCCACAAGGAGGCAAAGAAATAAAGTTAATCAATAAATAAAGTTTAGAGATAAATAAGGTGAGGAAAATAGAACAAGTGATATTTTTGTTGTTTTTGAAATTTAAAGATTAGAAATAAAGATAGAATAAAGTGTGATGTAACAATAGGTAACAAGTAGGAAGGATCAAGAGTCACCAATATGCATACTTATTTATTTGGATCTTTGATTCACAAAAGTTACACAAATGGGAAGTTCACATGCTAACTATTCATTTGGAAGATTTAGCATTAAAGCACAAATATGTTTTACAAAAATGTATTCAAGTGATTATTATTCTTTACCATGGAAAGATGAGATAAATCTTATGAGAAATTTAAAAATGACATAAAACCTAACACAAATATTACTTTTACTATTTATAAAAAACATAGAAAGAGCATGACTAATTCTATATAGATTTTAGCAAAAGTAAATATATATGAATGAGATGGAGAAAATGATAAAGATATTATCTATATTATTTTCACTAATTTGATAATACATAGAAAGTGCTTGACAAAATCTATATACTATTAGTAAACATAAATATATATAACAAGATGAAGAAATAGAGATGAAAGAAAATAAATCACTCAAATATATAAAATTTAAGCACATGGTGAATCCAAAATACCAAATAAATTCATAGTGCATATAGGATCATCCTAACCTTCCTAAGAATGTTAGCCTATTATGCTAGACATTTTCATGAAATTCTAGAGATAAAATATGAGAAATGAGACTAAAATTTGGTAGAGTTTTGCTAACTAAAAATTACATACCAATTTTGAAGGAAGAGTCCATATTTATAGAGGGAGAAAAGGACTAAAAAGAAATTAAACAACAATTTGGCATTTACAAAATAAATCTGAAATATTAATAATAAAATATGATTTTGAAAAATCAAATCTTAATATAAATATTAACCTAGTTATTTTGGTGTATAGTCAAAATGCCATTTTTCTAAAGCACCAAAAAAGATGAGATTTAAAGCTCAAAATGGCAATTTTGCAAGGCCCAATACCCACAAAATATGGGTTGAAGGTGGTTGGTGGCAGATGTGGGGTTTGAACCATTCCCAGCCAATGGGAAACTTCCATGTGGGCGGCTGGCTGAAGGGAAGAGAGGGGCCAAAGCTACTGGAGTGTTGGGCCTGCTGGGAAGGAAGCTGGGGCGCTGGGCTGCCTCGAATGGGTTGTTGGAGGCTGGCCATCGTTTGGGCCTTAGCTTTGTTGGGAAGCTGTGTTGAAGGAAGGCCTTCGTTGAAGTTGTTTGGGTGAGGCGCTGGGCTTCAGCAGGAGGAGGCGGACAGGTGGCGCGGTAGGGGCTCGAACAGGTGGCACGCAGGGAGGCATCAGCCGGCTGGTTGGGACGCGTGGTGGGCTTGGATGACGACACCTGGCGGCTGGGCAAGGAGAAAAAGGCAAATTTTTGCTGGGCTTGGGCCTTCAGATTGGGCTGGCTTTGTCTCAAGAAAAATGCCATTTTTTCTCTTCTCTTTTTCAAATTTAATTGTTTTCTTTTATCTTCATTTGAAAGTGTCAAAATACAACTTTAATTCCTACAAAATAACAATAAATTAAATCACAATAAAATATTTTCATTTATAAAATAAATCATATTAAATCCATGAAAATATTAATTAAAACTTAATTTATTTTGACTATTAAAATCAATAAATGTGTATTTTTCACCACTAATCAGGGCCAAGATGGAAATATATGGAATTGTATGCTTATATGATATATATTTGTGTATGATTATGTGATTATGTGATTTATATGATAATATAACTAGTTATGCATGTTTAGGAGTATTAAATATGCATGTGGGCCCGTTTCTTATTAGAAGGGAAATTTTCCAAATTTGGCCTGTTATGGGCATAATTTATATGTGATATTTAGATTATTATGTGGGTTTATTTGGGTTATTCGGCACAAGACGATCCTAGGGAGCAAGTTAGCGGGAAAGTCACAACAGGACCCAATACCCGACTCGGGGCGAGTCAAGGGGAATTTTAGGAATGTATCACAGTATCGAGTTATCGGGAAACGGGAATGAATAATTGAGGATATATTTGGAGTTAGTGAGATTAGGAGGGAATACTGGAGATTTTGACCATTTCGCCCTCAGGGACATTTTTGGTACCCCAAGCCTCGGGATTAGCTTAAGACTACTTAAGCCTTAAGGAAATAAACAAAACACTCAAAACACGTAGCGTCCTCCCTCACCTAACTGACTCCCTCTCTCTTTCATACTCTTTCAACTTTCCTAAGTAAGTTCTTGAGGAGTTGAGGTGATTTTGGCTGGATACCAAGGAATTGAAGCCTCGGGTTAGGATTTGGGATTTCTTGTGGCTAGGAGATCACCATTCACAGTTGAGGTAATCTTTAAAATTTGTTTTCATTAATTTCTATTAAGAGTTTTTGGTGTTCTTTAGCTTGTATCTAAAGGGTTGGATTATTGAGTTTTGATGGGGATATCTTCAAGTTTTAGGTTCGGTTTTGTTGCTGGGAAGATGTTAAATCTTCTATGAGGATTGAATTGTGATTTTAGGGTGAATTTGGGGTGTTTTGATTGAGTTTGGTTGGAGAAAAATGGAGAAATTCTGGGTTCACAGGGTTAGGTCATGGCCCTGTTCTTGGGGTGCCGTGACCCAACCGAACTCAGGGCCCTTGGGGGGCATCTGTCTAGTAGGCATGCCATGACCCTTTAGGGTGGATTTTGGGTGTTTTGATTGAGTTTGGTTGGAGAAAAATGGAGAAATTATGGGTTCACAGGGTTAGGTCACGGCCCTGTTCTTGGGGTGTCGTGACCCAACCGAACTCAAGGCCCTTTGGGGGCATCTGTCTGGGAGGCACGCCGTGACCCTTTAGGGCAGGTCGCAACCCATGTCCCATTCCCAGGAAGAAGGGGGCCTCTGACTTGACGGGCATGACGTAACCCTCAAGGGTAGGTCGCGGCCCGCCTGGGCAATTTTGGCCACCGTGGGTTGTTAATGACGGGAATTTATTCCTAAGGGCTCAGGATCGATTCAACTACCTAGTATAGTAGAATTCGAGGTCCCGAAGGCTAAGACTTGGTCTGAAAGCCTTTATTTTCTCATTATTGAATTCCCTATTATGGTTGTGACTAGGTCATCGCTAGGGCTCAGAAACGGGATCGAGCTACAGGTTCGTTCTTATTTTATACTATACTCGGACTTGAGGTAAGAAAATTGCACCCAATACATGATATATGTGTGGTTAGTTGCCCGATTGTTGACTATAATTATGAATAGGGCTCGGGCCCCTGAGAATGAACATGTTTAAGTTATCGTTTCGCTTGTTGATTAAACATACTTGAATATTTTGTACCTTATTAAGTGTTACATGACTGTTTGCATGGTTTGCGTAGCTAGGGCTTGGCCCTGTTAAGGAGCATGGTTATTACTATGTTTGCAATTATTTGATAATGTTATATGATTAATATGTATGCATACTTGTATTGTCTAAAGTATCTTATCTATATTTGATTTTGTATCTGTATTTGAATACCTAGTTCAAAGCTTGACTTATTAGTCAAGGACGGCAATAGCGCGTTGTGCGCTAGTCGAAAGGCTTAGGCCCAAATCATAAACATACTATTACATTGGCCAACCCAATGGTCATTGAAAAACAAAAGTGTTTGGCTAGTCGAAATGCGAGGGCCCAGGTGACTCTATGGTCAAATAGTTAGGGCATAGGGCACCCAGGTTAACTCTATTGTAAACTATTCACGGCAGCGGCCCCCGAATGGTCCAATGACCATTTATTTGTAATTGTATGCATGCATGAGTAGGTTATTATGGCTGGGCATGCTAGATAAGTATCTAGAAATCTATATTTTTTTCATGCACATGTTTAAGTTTTCTTGCTGAGCCTTGGCTCACGGGTGCTATGTGGTGCAAGTAAGGGAAAAGAAAAGCTTGACCAGCCATGAGTTGGAGAGCTTCAGTGGCGGCGTGTACATATGCGGCTGCTCGTTCACTACAGAGGAGGATATCTCAGAGGAACTAGGGTTGTAGCCCTAATTTTCCTACTTAGGTCGGTCGATTGTAACCTTTATGTATATACACCCTTCTAAACATTTTTTTGTAATATTTTGGGATCCCATGAATGTATGAAACTTTTTAAATAAAAAGTCAACAGTTCCTTTTACAAAAAAATTTAACCCTAACCCTTGACATTAACCTTAGTTGCACGTTTATAACAAAATGACTTGATTAGCAAGTCTAACACAATTTAAAGTACACACTGTAACAGTCCTAGATTAGGAGGACGTTACAACTTGGTACAGAGCTGCCAAGGCTTAATTGTTCCTAAAGACTGGCCAGACATGTACACTCGCCACTAAAGACAAGCTCGACTCAGGGTTCGGTAACTATTTATGTGGTTATGTGCTTAACTTCTTAAATATGATATAAATGCCTTATCTGCATGCCTGTTTATGATGCATGAGATAATATGATAGGGCCTGGCCCTTGACTGTTGCATGAATGATAAAGAAAATGCTTATTAGCATTGTTATTGCTTACGAATGCAAAGGAATCGCTTATTAGTGTTATTATGTGGACATGTAGGTCAAGATATGCTTATTAGCGTTATTATTTGCATATAGGCCAGGAAATGCTTATTAACACCATTAACACTGGCAGGGATTAAAAAACATGCTAATTAGCATTGTTATACATGTGTAAATATTTGAATATGTCTATGTGCCTCGTTAATTGCTTATGAATGTCAGAAATGCTTATTAGCATTGTTATTTGCTGATGAATATCAGGAAGTGCTTATTAGCACCATGAATGAGTATATTATGTGTTGGCATGCTTATTAGCATTGCATCTGTTTGTTTGTCTATTTGATCTTGGACCGCCAGTCAGCAAGAGGTATAGTTATTACTTACCTAATGGTCGATTTGATCACTAAAGAGTGGGTTAAATATCAGTATGAATCCTCGAAGGTCAGAAAGGTTGGCTGGCCAAGAGATACAAGCCAGGGAAGGGAATGACCAGGGCCAGGCCCCACCGCTAACTCCAAAAAACTGGCAACAGGTGCTTGCTGGTATGCAAGCCAGATTAGAAAGGCAGGAAGATGAGAATCGTCTCTTGAGATAGCAACAAGTTCAAGCAGGGAACCCACAGCCCGCAGTACCGGCAGTGATATAGCCAGAGGTACCAATGGTAGTGCAGCCCCAGGTAGGGGGAGATAGATGGGAACCCCTGTATGAGAGGTTCAGGAAACAACACCTTCCAGTTTTTTAGGGAAATTTAGATCCACTGAAGACTGAGCAGTGGATGACCATGATAACCACCATCCTAGATTTTATGAGGGTAGGTGGTAATGAGGGAGTGGCCTGCGCCACTTACATGTTTTGGGAGAATGCCCGAATATGGTGGGAGGTGGTATCCCAGACCAGAGCAGTAAACACCATGGAATGGGAAGAGTTCAGAACTTTGTTTAATGAGAAGTACTACAACGACACAATTAAAGTTGCGAAGGCTAAATAGTTCGGGAAGTTACTTCAGGGCAACATGACAGTGACTGACTATGCCCTGAAGTTTGATAGATTGGCAAAGTTTGTCGGGGATCTGGTACCCACTGATGGGACCAGAAGAGAGAGGTTTCTCCAGGGGCTACAACCAATGATAGCCTGGGATGTTTGTATTACTACTGTGACAAGATTGACCACCTATGCACAGGATGTGGAGAAGGTGCTTACAGCTGAGAATGTAGAGAACAAGATCTGGCATGAGAATGCGGCCAGAAGGGATTCTAGGAGGCCAGGACCTCCATTTATAGGCTTTGGTAAGGGCGAAGGCCCCAATGACCAAAAGAGAAAGACTGCAGATACAATTTCAGCTCCAATGCTAGATAGGAGGCCACAGGGCAAACAGATGGGCCGCCAGGGTGGTGGTGATACCTGGAGAGCACTCCCAGGGTGTACTCGGTGTAGGAGGTGCCATATTGGTGAATGTCGGGTGAAGGCCTGTTTTGTTTGCGGCAGTGTGGGGCATTTGAAGAAGGATTGCCTGACAGCTCAAAAGAAAGAGCCCAAGAAGGTGGAGAGCCTGACGCCATCACGGTGTTCACCTTGACCTAGGCAGAGGCCGAGGCTAGTCCCTCTGTGGTTATAGGTCAGCTTTCTAGTGCTGGAACCTTTTATACGATTTTGATTGATTCGGGTGCTACGCAATCTTTTGTTGCTAGTAGGATTATATAGATGGATTGTGTAGACCATGTTACTTTTATCCTGTGGGGGTTTTGTACTATGCTTCCTACTGGGGAGTTAGTGGTTTACAAGAGATGGGTTAGATTAATACCAGTTACAATGGATGGTAGAAAATTGCCAGTTGACTTAGTAGAGTTGGTGATGACTAACTTTGATATAATTAAGGGTATGGATTGGCTAGAGAAGTATGGGGCAACGATAGATTGTAAGAAGAAGATGGTAACCTTTGAGCCTGAGGGTGAGGACTCATTTGTATTTGTTGGCATTGTGCATGGTCTCCGTATACCTATGATATCTGTACTTAGAACTAGAGACCTATTGCAGGGGGGATGCATAGGGTTCTTAGCTAGCGTGGTGGATACCACTCAGGTCGTGCCAGTGGGACCAGGACAGACCCAATTAGTCTGTGAGTTTCTGGACGTGTTTCCAGAGGACCTGCCAGGGTTACCTCCACTCAGGGAGATTGAGTTTGTGATTGAATTGGTGCCAGGGACAGAGTAAGTGTCTAGGGCACCTTATAGGATGGCTCCAGCTGAGCTGAAGGAACTAAAGGTTTAACTACAGAAGTTACTGGACTTGGGTTTTATCAGGCCCAATTTCTCGCCATAGGGCGCATCAGTTCTCTTCGTGAAGAAGAAAGATGGTTCTCTGAGGATGTGTATCGATTATAAAGAAATGAACAAGTTGACTATCAAGAGCAGGTATCCTCTGCCAAGAATTGATGATCTGCTTGATCAGTTGCAGGGCAGGACGGTATTCTAAAAGATAGATCTTTGGTTTGGTTATCACCAGCTGAGGATCAGGGAGGAGGATATACGGAAGACAGTTTTCGCACCAGGTATGGGCATTATGACTTTTTGGTGATGTCATTTAGATTGACTAATGCCCCAGCAACATTTATGGATCTGATGAACAAGGTGTTTAAGGATTACCTAGATTGGTTTGTGATCATCTTTATCGATGATATACTGATATCCTCACAATCAGAGACAAAATAAGAACATCACCTCAGATTGGTACTACAGAGATTGAGAGAACACGGGTTGTATGTGAAATTTAAGAAATGCGAGTTTTGGTTGCCACAGGTGACTTTCTTAGGTCACATAGTCAGAAAGGATGGAATTATGGTGGATCCAGCAATGATTGAGGCAATCAGAGATTGGCCAAGACCGAAGAATGCTTCAGAGATCAGAAGTTTATTGGGATTTGCAAGTTATAACAAACGCTTTGTGGAGGGGTTTTCCAATATTATGTCATCACTGACAGAGTTCACATGCAAGAATCAGAAGTTCATATGGTTGAACAAGTGTGGAGACAGCTTCCAGAAGCTGAAGAAGAGTTTGATCACCCCTCCAGTTCTGAGTCATTCTATAGATCAGGACAAGTTTGTGGTTTATTGTGGTGCCTTGAGGCAGAGCCTGGGCTGTGTTCTTATGCAGACAGGGAAGGTGATTGCCTATGCATCACGTCAGCCGAAGGAATATGAGCAAAGATACCCCACACATGATTTAGAACTTGCAGAAGTTGTTTTTGCATTGAAGGTGTGGTGGCACTACTTATATGGTGAGAATCATGAGATATACACTGACCACAAGAGTTTAAAATACTTCTTCACCCAGAAGGATCTAAACATGAGGCAAAGACGCTAGTTAGAGCTGGTAAAGGATTATGATTGTGAGATCCTCTATCGCCATGGGAAAGCCAACGTGGTAGCAGATGCCTTAAGCTGGAAGGGTCCGAGACAGTTGTATAGTGTCAGGCAGATATCAAGGGAGTTGGCTGACGATATGACTAGAGCAGGAACTGAGTTTGTGGTGGGCCAGTTAGCCAACATCACCATGTAGTCTACTCTTTTGGAGAGGGTTAAGGAGAAGCAGTTAGATGACCCACAATTGGGGCAGATTAGAAGGAATGCCTAGCTGGAGTAGCTAAGGACTATATGGTGTCAAGCATATGCTTGTTGAGATACAAGGATAGGATAGGTGCTCTGATGGACACTAGGATTAGACGGAAGATTCTGGCTGAATCTCATACCATCCCTTGTTCTCTACATCCGAGCACCACGAAGATGTACGAGGATCTGAAAGCATTATACTGGTGGCTTGGGATGAAGAGGGATGTGACTGAATACATGGCAAGGTGCTTGACCTATTAGCAGGTCAAGGCAAAGCATTAGAGGCCAGCGGGGCTGTTAAAGCCTCTGAATATCCCAAAGTTGAAGTGGGAGGACATCATGATGGATTTCATGGTAGGATTTCTCAGGAAAGTGGGCCTGCATGATTCAATTTATGTCATCATAGATCAGTATACGAAATCAACTCACTTTTTACCAGTGAGAATGAATTACAGGGTTAACTAGTATGCAGATCTCTATGTGAGAGAGATAGTTCGCCATCATGGGACTCTGAGGTATATCATGTCTGATAGGGACCCTATCTTTACTTCCAAATTTTGGGGAAGTTTATAGAGGGCGATGGGTACACAATTGAAGTTCAGTACAACTTATCATCCTAGACTGATGGTCAGTCTGAGAGGACTATCCAGATATTGGAGGACATGCTGAGAGCATGTGTATTGGACTTTGAAGGGTCCTGGAGTAAATATTTTCCTCTGATAGAGTTTTCCTATAACAACAGCTACCAGTCTACTATTGGAGTGGCACCTTATGAGATGTTGTATGGTAGGAAGTGTAGATCTCCCATTCACTAGGATGAGATGGGTGAGAGGAATTATTTGGGTCCTGAGGCAGTATAGAGGACCACTGACGCTATTGAGATGATTAGAGCTCAGATGCTCCCGTCTAAGAGTCAATAGAGGAGTTATTCAGACCCCAAGCGGAGGAACATGGGGTTCCAGGTGGGAGACTATGTCTTCCTTAGGGTTTCACCTCTGAGAGGGGTGAAGAAATTCGGGAAGAAGGGAAAGTTGAGCCTTAGGTTTGTGGGACCATTTGAGATCCTGGAGAGGATTGGTCAGGTGGCTTACAAGTTTGCCATACTTTCTACACTGTCTAGTGTGCACAATGTATTCCATATTTCCATGCTGAGGAAGTATGTGTCATATGGGACTCATGTAGTGATTTATGAGGATCTGGAACTGGAGGCAGACTTGTCCTATGAGGAGCAGCCAATTCATATTTTAGACAGGAAGGACAAGGTCCTGAGGAACAAGACTATACCCTTAGTCAAGGTATTATTGAGGAACATCAAGTTCAAGGAAGCGACCTGAAAGCTGGAGGCTGATATGCAGACTCAGTATCCCGAGTTGTTCAGGGAAAATTTCGAGGATGAAATTTCTATAAGGAGGGGACAATTGTAACGTCCCAAATTACCTAATAAGGCTTGGAGCCTTGATTAGGGGGGCATGATGGAAATATATGGAATTATATGCTTATATGATATATAGTTGTGTACGATTATGTGATTATGTGAGATATATGATAATATAACGAGTTATGCATGTTTAGGAGTATTAAATATGTATGTGGGCATATTTCTCATTAGAAGGGCAATTTTCGTAATTTGGCATGTTATGGGCATAATTGTATATATATATATATATGTGCATATATGTGATATATGTGAGAGGCCACATTATTATGTGGGTTTATTTGGGTTATTCAGCACGAGATTATCCTAGGGAGCAAGTTAGCGGGAGAGTCACAACGGGACCCAATACCCGACTCAGGGCGAGTCAAGGGGTATTTTAGGTATGTAGCACAGTATTGGGTTATCGGGAAACGAGAATGAATAATTGATGATATATTTGGAGTTAGTGAGATTAGGAGGGAATACTGGAGATTTGGACCATTTTTCCCTCGATGACGTTTTCGGCACCCCGAGCCTCGAGATTAGCTTAAGATTACTTAAGCCTTAAATAAATAAACAAAACACTCAACTTCCTCCCTCACCCAACCGACTCCCCTCTCTCTCATACTCTTTCAACATTCCTAACTATGTTCTGGAGGAATTAAGGAGATTTTGGCTGGAAACCAAGGAATTGAAGCCTCAAGTTAGGATTCGGGATTGCTTGTGGCTAGGAGATCACCATTCAAAGTTGACGAAAGCTTTAAACTTTGTTTTTTTATTGATTTCTATTAAGAGTTTTTGGTGTTCTTGAGCTTGTAGCTCAAGGGTTGGATTATTGAGTTTTGATGGGGTTCTCATCAAGTTTTAGGTTGGGTTTTGTTGCTGGGAAGATGTTAAAGTTGTTATGAGGATTGAATTATTATTTTACGGTGGATTTCATGTGGTTTTGATTGAGTTTGGCTGGAGAAAAATAGAGAAATTATGGGTTCGCAGGGTCAGGTTGCGGCCATGTTCTTGGGGCATCGGGACCCAACTGAACCCAGGGCCCTTGGGGGGCTTCTGTCTGGGAGGCACACCGCAACCCTCTAGAGCAGGTCGTGGCCCATGTCCCATTCCCAAGAAGAAGGGGCCTCTGACTTGAGGGATACGCAGTGACCCTCAAGGGCAGGTCGCGGCCCACCTGGGCTGTGTTGGCCACCGTGGGTTTTTAATGACAGGAATTTATTCCTAATTGCTTATGATTGATTCTACTACCCGGTTTAGTAGAATTCGAGGTCCCAAAGGCTAGGACTCAGTCTGGAAGCCTTTATTTGCTCGTTATTGACGGAATCCCATATTATAGTTGTGACTAGGTTATCGCTAGGGGTTCCGAACTGGGATTGAACTCGAGGGACGTTCTTATTTTATGCTATACTCGGACCTGAGGTAAGAAAACTGCACCCAGTACATGATATATGTGTGATTAGGGCTTGGCCTGATTGTTGACTATAATTATGAATAGGGCTCGGGCCCCTGGGAATGAACAGGTTTAAGTTATCGTTTCGCTTGTTCAATAAACATACTTGAATATTCTGTACCTCATTAAGTGTTACACGATAGTTCACATTGTTTGCGTAGCTAGGGCTTGGCGCCATTAAGGAGCATGGTTATTACTACATTTTTAATTACTTGATGATGTTATATGATTAATATGTATTCATAATTGTATTGTCTGAAGTATGCTTATCTATTTTTTCTATCTGTATCTGAATACATGGTTTAGGGTTTGACTTATTAGTGAAGGACGACAATAGCGTGTTGTGCACTGGTTGAAAGGCTTAGGCCCAAATCAGCAACATACTATTACGTTGGCCGACCCAAAGGTCATTGGAAAAAAAAGTGTTTGTCTAGCTCTATGGCTAGTTACCCAGAGCTAAGGGCGAGGGCCCCAGGTGAATCTATGGTCACATAGGTAGGGCATAGGGCCTCGGGGTTGACTCTATGGTCAACTATTCAGGGAAACGGCCCCTGAATGGTCCAATGACCATTTATTTGTATTTGTATGCCTTCATGAGTAGGTTATTACTACTCGCCATTCTAGATAAGTATTTGGAAATCTATATTTTCTATTCATGCACATGTTTAAGTTTTCTTGTTGAGCCTTGGCTCACGGGTGCAATGTGGTGCAGGTAAGGGAAAAGGAAAGCTTGACTAGCCATGAATTAGAGAGCTCGGTGGCATACATATGCGGCTGCTCATCCACCACGCCCGAGGATATCTCAAAGGAACTAGGGTTGTAGCCCTAGTTTTGCCACTTAGGTCGGCCGATTGTAACTTTTATGTATATACACCCTTTTAAACATTTGTTTGTAATATTTCTAGTTCCCATGTATGTATGAAACTTTTTAAATAAAACGTCTACAGTAACTATGACCAAAAAATTTAACCCTGACCCTTGACATTAACCTTAGTTTCATGTTTATAACAAAATGACTTAATTAGCAAATCTGACACAATTTAAAGTACACACTGTAACGGTCCTGGATTAGGAGAATGTTATATATGTTGTTTTTAGTGTTTTATGTATTATTTATTGCTATTATGTCATACATGTCATTGTGTCTGATTGGCAAAGATCATGAGCGGAAAAAGGCCGGGAGTGGCAGAAGTCGGGAACAGCAAGGGTCGGGAGCGGCAAATGCCAGGATCAACGTTAAGCATGCTGAATGCAGGACACCAACACGAGACCCTCTAAGGGTGTTCTACACACCCGCTCGGTTAAGACTGTGAACTTGGTGCCTGGTAACGCACCCTGATCGGCGTAGGCCGCTGTTGTGTATTCCAATAGATACTTGTAAATTGTTTGTTTTCTTTGATTAAGTATGTATTTGTAAAATAAATTATTGTTTACTGTGTTGTGAAGTTCTCTTGTTGGTCCTCGACTCATGGGTGCTCTGTGCTGCAGGTAAGGTCTAGGAAAAGTTCGATCAACCATGAGTTGGAGGGCATGGAGCGGTGCATACGTGTTTGTCCTACCTGGCCACCACGGCTGGGGTATTTTGAGGAGTGTGTTATAATTGTTTGATTTTGTCACATAGGTCGACTGTAGAGTTACTTTTGAGTTGTAAATATGTTTCTAAACAGTATTTTGGGATCCCAATGTCACACTTTCATGATTTAAATGAATGTCCAACCCCTTTTATTACAAGATTTTATTTCAATGACTCTTCATTTTAACTAACCACACTTTTTGGTCTAATACCTTGATTAGTGACCTAAAGGCACATTTTAAAATCACATGGTAACAACTCTATGGCAGTAGGGCATTACAACTTGGCATCATAGTGTGCCAAGGTTTATGGTTCCTTGATATTGACCATACATGTATGCTCGTTGCCAGAGACAAGCTTGACTAAGGGTGAATTGGTATTTAGTGAAATATTTGTCTAGCTGCTTATCTGAATTGCCTTATCTACTTGTTAATGTAGGGAGTATGAGCATTATACATTTGTGTTTTGGTATGCTTAATGTATGTGGTCATTGTGTTGTCTGGCCCTGCTCGGGGAGTGCTTTCGGATGGGATCGCCATATTTGATGGATTAAGTCATTGAATACAAATGGATATAGAAGTTATGCATCTGAGGCAGTCAAGTTGTACAGACATTGTTAATGTTGGGATTGCAAATAGTAGTCGGGGCCAGAATCCTCCATCTGTCCCTTGGGATTGGCAGTAGGTGTTCGCTAACATGCAATCTAGACTGCAAAAGCAAGAGGAAGAGATTAGGTGGTTGAGATAACGGGTTCCATCAGGGAATGTCGCTTCGTGTTTTTCGATGACAATGGCATCAATTTTGGTTCAGCTTGAGGGTGGATGCAGGTGGGAATTGTTGTATGAAAGATTCCAGAGCATCATCCTCCAATTTTCGAAGGTGGCTTAGATTCGTTCAAAGCTAAATAGTGGATGGGCATGGTTAGCTCCATCCTTGACTTTATAGGAGTGGAAGGCAATGATAGAGTGGCTTGTGCCACATACATGTTGCGGAAGGATGCTCAAAAGTGATGGGAGGTCATATCCCAGACCCAGAATGTTGTCATGATGGGTTGGGGAGAATTTAGACAGTCTTTCAATGAAAGGTAATAATGTGGCGTCGTTCGAAACATGAAGACGAATGAGTTTATGAATTTGGTTCAAGGTATTAAGACAGTAATAGAGTATGTCAACGAATTTGTTAGGTTGGCCAAGTTCACTTTTGATTTGGTTCCAACGAATGTAGTTTGAGAGGAACAATTCATTCGAGGGTTGAACCCTGGGGTGGCCCAGAGATTTAGGATCATTCCTGTCCATGAGATTTCAACCTACGCTAAGGTGGTAGGGAGGGCCCTTGCTATAGAGGACACAAGAGGTGAGATATGGAGTGAAGGTGTGGTGGGGCAGGAAACTCAAGCCATGATACCCCCATTTGCGGGAACAGGTATGGGCGAAGGCCCCAGTAGTCAGAAAAGAAAGACCCCTGATAGTTCTACTACTTTTGGTCCTGATAGAAGGGGTCATAGTATTCAGGGCAGCTGCCAGGGCGACAACAAGGTCTGGAGAAGTTATCCAATGTGCGTCAGGTGCAGGACACGCCATCTGGGAAAATGTCGAGCGATGGCATGTTTTCTATGTGGAATATTTGGGCACGTCAAGAAGCATTGCCCAGAATCGAAGACAAAATAACACAGAAGTAGAGATAGCTCGACCTCAGCTCGAGAGACCGCCTGCAGGTAGCCAGAGCCTGAGGGTTGTCCCTCGAAAATGACAAGTTGGCCTTCCAGTTTTTGTTCCTTTATTCTGTAATGATTGAATTTTGTGCTACGTACCTCTTATTAGAAATATAGACATGAGATACCTATTGTATAAATATTACGCTATGGGCTTGAGATTTTGCGTTTGCCAGGAAAGTTGGTAAATTCCATTGAATGGGAGAGAGTCTTACGGGTAGAAAATTAGCAGTAAGAATTGGTTGGGATTGTTATATGATGATCTCGGTATGATCCTAAGTATGGATTAGTTTGCCAATAAGGGACAACCATGGACTGTAAGAGAGAATGGTGACTTCTGGGTTTAAAAAGAGAGGACTCGGCTGTGATTACGGGATGCCTAGCTATTGTGGTAGGTACCACTAGGGGTATGTTAGTTAGAACAGAAGGAAAATGGATTGGTTAGTGGGATTTCAAATGGGTTCAGAAGGATCAGGATTGTTGTCGCGAGTAGGAAATTGAGTGTGCTATGGGAATAAGGTAACAAAAGATCCAGTATCAGAGACATGATGAAGAATGACACTAGTTGAGCAGCTAGAATTAAAGGTTCAGTCAAAGGAGTTACTTGATTTAAAGGTGATTAGACGGAGTATCTTACCATGGAACATGTCACGCCATGGGTTAAGGAGAAGGCCAAGTCTGTGAGAGTATGTACTGTTTATGGAAAGCCAAATAAGTTCATTGTTAAGAATAGATATCCATTGCAAAGAATGAAGGATTTATTTGGACAAATCATATCTAGCTCGATCAAGAATATTTTGGACTACTTCTGGTTAAGAACAGAATATGAGTAATACATGTGTGGATACTACTGAGGCTGAGGAAGCAGGGATTACAGGTAAGGCTCCAGAAAGGATAAGTTCTTATTTCTCCACATGATATTTAAGGTCACATTATGGGAAGTGTTCGGATTGCATGTGATTCAGTTAAGACAGAGACCACATGGAAATTTTAAGGAACGCCTTAGGGGATTAGAAACACGATGAGACTGGTGAGTTATGTTGAATTCTATTTGAATCATCTTTGGGGATCGCTATACCCTTGATTAAAGTAACATTGAAGTATAAATTTTGTCTGAATGGATAGTTGTGTGTCGGATTCTCAGAGATTGAAATAGGGGATGATTCACACACCATGGTATTAGGATATGCACAGGATGGACTGGTATAGGAGGACGGTGTAGTGGACACTGTCCTTGCCTAGAACATGGAATATTATTGCGGTGCATCATGGATTAGAGTGCGCCCATATATACATTGAAAGAGTGATCGTTTGTACCTCACAATGGACGAAGGGACAAGGACTTAGATGTTCCACATGGGATGTCAAGTTGACAATAATTTTGGTTGGCCACAGTTAGGGTGGAGTAATGACCAGGATTGGTCTGGAACCTGCGATTGATAAGTAGCAGATATCCCTCTATGGATAAACTTTGAAACACCGAAAGAAGATCTTGTAGGAATGGCAAAGAATCCTACTACTTTAGTATAGATAAGTTAAGATATGTGAATCGTATGAGTGATCCGATGGATGTTGTCATTGAGGAGAAGATGTGGGACGGGCCTTAGGTTACCCCTTTATGATTATTGTCTCTAGAAAGTTGAATACTGGGAGGCGCACGACCTAATCTTTTAGTAAGTGAGAGATGATGATCAGAAGCCAGAATGGCTATTATGACTCTAGGATATCCTGATGTTAGTATGAAGGAATATAATTATGACCCTAAAGGTGAATCACCTCAGATTACAGATGAGGTGAGTGGATGCGAAAATTTGTGACTTGACCTATTGGGTTAACACACTATGGTTGGCATGAGTGAGATATCAAATGAGGGAGTGTGTACAAAAGGAGACCATACGTCCCCACTGGACACCAAAGTTGACAGGGTTAGATTGAGACCCTTAGTTTCCAAGGTTCAAAAAAGGGTCATAGAGGGTGATGAGTATAAGGTTGGAATTGGGAATTAATGGTTGCCTTTAGATAATTGATAACCTGAAGGAATAACTCAGACTTTAAGTGTTTTACTTCGAATATGTGATTTTTGGGATCTTGATATAAATACAATCTCTAGAATGGATTGTCACTATAATGAATGTTGGTCGACAGCTAGAGTGTCTCTGAGTAAGATATTATGAGACAGGGAACGAGAAAGACTTATTTTGGGAAAAATGAAACCAGGAAAAGGAAGTATCATGGTTCAGAGTGGGTTTGAAGGAGCAGTGAAATTATTAAGGATTGTTAGGGCGGAGTGTCTACTTTATTGAAGGATATAAAAGTTCACAATTTGAGTAGGGGGACGTAGGGTTCTAGGATAGAAGACTTGGTGCTTCTCTGAATATTGTGGACTAAGAAGGGTAAAGGAGTTTGGGAAAGGAAGAAGGAATCTTGACCCTAGATTTGGATAGATTTGAAAGATCCTAATAAGGACTAGGCCGAAGGCCTATAGTTTAGCCTTACCTCGGCCTAGGTAGAGGATCATGAGGTGTTACTGGTGCCAAAGTTAAGGGAAGAAATGTTGAGTACTACCCCTGATTGGGCGAAGAGGCCATGTAATTTCAGAGGAATTCATTGTGTAAGGAAAACCTAGTGGAACTCTTAACACAAGAGATAAAGTCATACAAATTAAGACTAGCCTTCTTGTGAAGGTGTTGCAAGTAGTGGCAAGGTGTTGCGGAATTGTTATCCCGAGATGTTTGAATAAATTTCGAGGATGAAATTTTAATAAGGAGGGGATAGTTGTAACGTCCTGAATTTGTTATTAAGGTTGAGTGCCTTGATTACAGTGCTTTAAGGGCGTAATTGGGATTATATGAGCGATTAATGGGTTATACGTGGGATATATGTGTATTAGTATGAGATTATGTGGATAAATGATTATATGGTTAGTTATGCATGTTTAGGAGAATTAAATACATGTCGGCCAGTTCTTGTTAATAAGGGCATACTTGTAATTTTAGCTCGTTGAGGGCATAAATGTAAATTATATGTGTGTTGTGCTTGAGACCACAAGATTGTGGAGATTTATTTGTGATGTGTGATCCGAGACGGTCCTAGGGAGCGGAATAGCGAAATAGTCACAACTGGGTCGAATACTTGGCTTTTATAGGACTATTTGAGGAATTAGCGGGAATGGGGCAAAAGACTAATTTGCCCTTGATGGTGTTAGAAGGGCTAAGGATTTACCTAAGGGCACTTTGGGTATCTACTGCTGGGGAAAAACTTGGTTTGGCCTAGGACTCTAGAACTAGTGAGAAACATAAACATAAACCCTAGCCTTATCTCTCTCTCTCTTTCCACTCGGCTCTCTCCCTCTCTTTGGTGTAGTTGGAGCTTTAGTGAATTCTTTAGGATTTGGCTGAGAATTGAGGGTGGGGACTTGGGGGAGAACAAGTTAGAAGTGTTGGGAATTAGCTCATGGTTGAAATCATCACAGAGGTAAGGTTATTTCAATGTTTCTTTTGGTAAATTCTGTTGAGAATGAAGCTTAGCTAAGTTCTAGGCTTAAGTTGAATTTGGTCTGAATTGGGTGATTTAGCTATATTTTTAAGGTGCTAGTACTGCCTAAAGTGTAGTAGAGATGTTGAGGGACTTAATTTTGGCCTTAGAGTATGTTCAGGCTGAATTTCAGGGAGATAGAAATCTGAAAAAGCTACAAAAAAACTTGGTTCGCAGGTCCGAGCCCCGGCTCTGTTCTTCAGGCACCGCAGCCCGTATGAACCCAGGAGGCTTGGGAGCCTCTAATTTTTCCCAGGCATCACGGCGTAGGCTGAGATGCGCCTTGGCCTGTGTCCCTTTGGCAAGATCCCAAGGATTTCTGACTTGCAGCGGGCCACGGCTCAAATTGGGGAAAATGACCAAAAAGGGTTTTAAGCTCAGGAACTCAAATCTAAAGGCTCGAGAAGGATTAAACTACTCGGTTTAGTAGATTCAAGGTCATAGAGGCTAGTACGTTATTCTGAAGGCTTTTAATTGATTTATATCATGATGGCTATTTGTCATTACATTGTGACTGGGTTTTACCGCTTAGGCTCGTGATTAGGGATCGTGCTCGAGATCGCTTTGGGTTGTCAGCTCGGGACACAAGGTAAGAGAACTGTATGTGCCTATAGAGTTATATGGTGTTTAGAGTTGTATGTACTATTTATTTCTATTATGTCATACATGTGATTGTGACCGATTGCCAAAGGTCGGGAGTGGCAAAGGCCTAAAACGGCAAAGGTCGAGAGCAACAGAATTCAGGAACAGCAAGGGTCGGGAGCGGCAAAGGCCGAGATCAGCGTTAAGAATGCTGAATACAGGCCACCAAGGCGAGACCCTCTAAGGGTGTTGTACACATCCGCTTGGTTAAGACCATGAACTTGGTGCCTGGTAACGCACCCTGATCAGCGTAGGCCGCTATTGTGTATTCCAATAGAAACTTTTAAATTGTTTGTTTTCTTTGATTAAGTGTGTATTTGTGAAATAAAATATTGTGTGTAGTGTTGTGAAGTTCTCTTGCTGGGCCTCTGCTCAAGGGTACTCCGTGGTGTAGGTAAGGGCAAGGAAAAGTTCGATCAACCATGAGGATGAGGGCATGGAGCGGTGCGTACATGTTTGGCCTATTTGGCTGCCACGACTAGGGTATTTTGAGAAGCATGTTATAAATGTTTGATTTTGTTGCTTAGGTCGACTATAAAGTAACTTTTGAATTTTAAATATGTTTCTAAACAGTATTTTTGGATCTCAATGTCACACTTTCATGATTTAAATGAATGTCCAACCCTTTTTACTCCAAAATTTTATTTAAATGAGTCTTCATTTTAATTACCACATTTTTTGGTCTAATGCCTCGATTAGCGAGCTAAAGGCATATTTTAAGATCACATGGTAACGACTCTAGGGTAGTAGGGACTTTCAACACGTTAATGATGGCCCACAACATCGGGTTGACTTAACATGTTTCTTGTTCCCCGCAACACTGACTATTAGGCGAGCAAATTCCTGGATATAACAAGGTCCGAGGCCTGGTTCCTAACAGATATAACGCTATTAGGCGAGCAAACTCCTAGATATAACCAGGTCTGAGACCTGATTCCTAACATGTATAACACTATTAGGCGAGCAAGTTCCTGGTTATAACCAGGTCATTTACTAGAATTAGCTAGTCGAGTCATCAAGCACTCATCTCGATCTAAAGTTTACCCCTATGACTATGCAAATGTACAAGGACTCAAGGTTCGTAAACATGACAAGATAATAGGTGAATGGGAACAAAAATAGATCAGAAATTAATGAACATATACTAACACAAGTATATGAATAACTTGATTAGAAATTGTCTCAGCCTAAAAGGCCTACATTAAAAGACTCCAGGTCTAAAATAAAATAATAAAAGTATATATATACATCTATAAGAGAGTTCCATCTTCATCTCTGAGCTTTGGCGACATGCCTCTAGGATGACACCTCTTCCTCCTCGACCTCCGCGTGTAGATCCGAAAACCTCGGCTGTGTCTGCGGGCTCCTTTGATAACAAGTACTAGAACTTAGCAAGGTAGCACCCCAAAACATTCGCATCCAGGAATGAGAAGTCCCCTTCCTAGTTATACGCCCAGACCCAATAGAACATTTCTTCTAAAGATTTCTTCGTTTCAACAGCATCCTCCTTTGCTTTGGCCTCCACCTTCGCAAGCCTCTGCTTGAGACTGTCGACCTTCGCAAGCCTCTACTTGAGATTGTCGACCTCCACCAACTTCTCCTTAAGATCGTTAACCTCGAGCTAAAGCTGGTCCAGCTATCGAATTGCCTCTAAGGCTTGGGCTTTAGAAACTCGCTCATTCTCTTTGTTGTCTTCAGGGCATTGTTGGCCTCATCCAGGGCTGCCCTCATGACATTGGCTTCCTCCAAGGCAGCCTGCACCTCCCCCAAGGCGGTCCTAGCCTCATCAACCTCAGCTTGAACCCGAGCGATGCCACAGATCTGAGCCATGCAAGACTGCAAATGAAGGATAAAGATCAGGTAGTTTTTGAAGGCATGGGACTAGAAGAAGAAGATCAGTATTGTACATACCATCATAGTCATCCCTAACACAGAGTTGAGGATGGTCGTGGAAGGTCGCAACTCAATAGCATGTAACTCTTTGACGGTGACCACACTCGCGTGCTTCATCGTGTGGCTCACAATTTCCTGATATGAGCCATGCAGGGGCTCAGGATATTTCTCCACCCCGAGGAAGGGAGCTGGGATTGTGACTGTCGGGGCTTCGATTTGGGAAACCTACAAAACAAAAGTGAGGTTGCGAGTAACTGTTGGAGGTGCCCACAGGGCCATGACTATGGAGGGCTGAGGTTGCTGCTTCTTCTGGGCGGAGTTGGCACCCTTAATCCTTTACGGTGGCAGTCCTTGTTCCGAAAGTGGTTTTCTTTGAAACCCTCGGCCTCTTTACTTGTGTTCTGGTTTGAGGGCCTCCTTTAGATTCATTACTTCATCTACAAAAGGGCGATCAAAGAAGTCAGATCCAAGAAACGATTAATCAAGACACCATAAAGTAAATAGTAACAGTATAAGAGCCCTACCCTCCGAATTAGAAGAGGATACTACTATGATTGGCTCTAGATTATGAACTGGGCCGGGTAAAACCTCTAACTCTTGGATTATCAGAGGGGGAGACTCTAGTGTTATTACATTATGGGACCTACAGTGTTTAGGCTCTTCATCTGGACTAGACTCGTGCTCAGCCTGCCTAATACTCTGGGTAAAAACACCATGACATAGGGAAGGCCACGACAAAAGTTCTGTACCGTATTCCTCAAAAATATTGGACCTAAAGAGAAGGGTATTATCTACCACTATGGTATATTTGGGGTAGCTATAATCTTGGCATACGACCAATAGATCCACACACTGAAGGAGGGTCACATTCAGGTCCAAATTAACTGGGTGTCGATTCACGAGCTGCCTTAGGTTAAATTAGATTAACCTAAAACTGGCACCATCTCGGCTCATTTCACTATATGGGTTACCTTGGCCAGAGGTTTTAGCTAGTGCCCCCAATTCTACTCGGCCTTGGTCAAGGTTTTGTCCATCTACAGGAACCTTTCTTTTGCGAACCAATTGTGCGACCTCCTCTTCTTCAACAGCTAGGTTGAGTTCTTGGGGATGAGGGAGCTCAGGGAGGGGGGCCTTGAGTTTTGATGGTCAGTGTAACGACCCAAATTCGCTAATAAGGCTTAAGGGCCTTGATTAGTGTGCCGGGGGGGGGGGGCATAAATGGGATTAGAGTGAATACTATTGACTTAAATGTGTGAATATGTGATTGATGATGATTATATGATAATTAATGATATTATGTGATAATACGAAATATTTATGTGATATATGTGAGAACCACATTATTATGTGGGCAGGTTCATAGAGCACAACTCGAGACGATCCTAGGTTCAGATAGCGGGAAAAGTCACAACGGGACTTAAGATATGACTATGGACAAGTCAGGGGTACTTTAGGTGTCGAGTAGCTATTTGGACTATCGTGTTATGAAAATAAATATATGGAGATATATTTGAGGTTAGGATGTCTAGGTGGTAATATTGGGGGATTTTACCGTTTTGGCTTCGGGGACGGTTCCGGCACCCCAAGCCTTGGGATTAGTTTAACGAGTAAGACAAAAGTTAGGAAGCCTATAGGAAAATATAAACCGACCTAATTTCCTACTCAGCTAGTTACTCTCACTCTCACTCTCAAGAAAAACAAAGGGAACCAAACTAGAAACACTCAAGGGAATTGGGGAATTGGAGCTGAAGAATTGCTGGAAATTTAGAGGAATTCAGGAGCAACCTTGGGGATTAGCTCAGCAGACAATCAAGGATTAAATCAGGACCAAGGTAAGCATGAATTTCCTTCTTCTTGTGGTTAGCACTTGAGTTTCAGCTGGGTATTGAGGTATTGTTCAATTGATGATTAGGGTGGAAATTGAGCTGGGGAAATCCTTGGAATCAGGTGGGTTTTGGCTAAGGGAAGGGGTCAATCAAGAAGGTAAGCTTTGTTTCATGGATTGATGATTTGAGTTTGAGTTTTGACTGACTATAATTGGGTGTTTATGTTCTTCGAGTTTCAAGGATTGGAAGTGAATTTTCTATGGTTTATTGAGCTGAGTTGCTGTTGAAATTGTGTAGCGTGAGTTGAGGATATGTTGGGTGTTGAAGTAGGATGCTTAGGGGTGGTTTTGGCTGAGGTTTTGAGCTTTAAAATGATGGGTTTTCTGGGCACGAAGGGAAGGGTCGCGGCTCTGTTCTAGAGCACTGCGGCCCTAGGTTGAAAATGAGCCGAGGCTCGGCCAGGGGTGAGCGCCGCGACGCCCATGCAAGGGCCACGGTGCGTGTTTTTTCCAAGGTGACCCTTGGTTCTATTTTGAGGCTAGGTCCACGGCTAAGCTTCATGGGTCGCAGCCCTGGGTTGCCCACTTGATCTTTTAGGGCTTTTTAGGACTTAGACCAAGCCTAGGAAGCTCGGGAACCATTCCATCACCGTGCTTGGTGGGATTTGTTTTCCCGGAAGTTAGTTTTGTGATCGGAAACCCTAACTTGAGTTTTAATGAGACCCTAAACTTTGGTTGTGACTAGGTGATAAAGGCTTAGGTTTGGAATCAGATCGTGTTTGAGGGGCGTTGCTCATAATCCAAAACCAAAAAGATTAAAGGTAAGAAAACTACACCCGGTTGAATATTTGAACGGACTAAGGGCTCCCTAATATACATGAGTGAAACAATGGTATTATGCCATGTAAATTGTAAACCAACGGCCTAAGCGTGCCACGGTTAACTTATGCAATTGGCACGGCTCGGACACTGGTATCCGAGGATAGCTTATTATGCACTGAGCTCGGTTTAAACGGGCCGGAGTAAGTGGGTTAAACAGAGGGTGCGGCCTAAGGTGTCAGCCCTAGTATTTGTGTAAATTGAATATTGTATTTGGCTATAGATGAGAATGTTGAATAATCTAAGTGTGGTTGAAGTTGCTTATACCTTGAAATATGCTTATATGCTATGGATTTGATAACTGAACATGCTTACTAGAATTTCTGATTGAGATTTCTATATATGTTGTGTATGTTGTTTTCTTGCTGGGCCTCGGCTCACGGGTGCTGCGTGGTGCAGGTAAAGGCAAAGGCAAGATCGATCAGCCTTGATTGGAGAGCTCTGCAGGGTGAATGTGCAAGAAAGGCCGCTCAGCCGCCACGGTTGAGAAGGTTACAGGGACAAGAGGACCAGAATCTTGTATTTTTCCTTAGTATGGCTAATGTATACTTTTAACTGTTGAGTTTTGCAAACCAGCTTTTAAACACTGATCTTTTGGGGATCCCTTCTGTAAACTGTTTATAATTTATAAAGTATATCTTTTGAGGCCAAAATGTCTTTTAACCCTAGAACACTTAAGCTAATGACACGTTTTTAAATTAATGACTTGATTAGCAAGTCTTGCACTTTACAAGTACACAGTGTAGCAGTCTTGGCTATCCAGGGTGTTACAATCAGTGTCTGATCTTTCTGAATTAGCTTGCAGGACACCATGGTGGCATCATTTACCACCATCCAGAACTCTTTCTCCCTGGCAGGAATACAAGCCAGAGTCTCATATTGATCTTCGAGGGTCTCTGGCCGCCCCGTTCTCTTATATATAGCTGCACAAGGTAACAACTTGATCAAAATATGTTTAAACTTGGTTGAGAAGGAATTCAAGTACAAATTTCAAGGAGCTGAGAAACTTGTGAGGATGGTTAAAATATCGATGGGTGCAGTTCTTGAACCCATTTGACATAAAGAATTGATCCTTGTAGTCATTCGGGTTGCTGGGGAGGTCGATGATGGAGGTTGTGCTGGAAAATCTGGTGAGGTAGTAGAAACCATCACCTCGTCCCTTTGACTATGGATTGGCCGTGAGGAAAAATAAGTACATAATATCAGCGGGTGTAAGGACCTCACACTCGTTCTCCAAAAATAGATATTTTAGCCCCGCCAAAAGTTGGTACGAATTTGGGGGGAGCTAGAACAGTGCCAGTTCGACGTAGTTTAAAATATCTACGAAATACTAGTGTAAGGGAAGAAAGGCACCTTTCTTCAGGTGCTCATCACTCCAAGCCCCAAAGTCGTCCTGAAGTGAAGTGTTGCTCCGCTCTCTTTCCATCGGAAGGCGGGCAACAAGACCCTCAGACCCCAACTCGATCCTGTGACTCAGTAAAATTTTATTCACCTTGCCTTGAGTCTTTATTTGGGATTTGATATGTTCGACATCAAAGAAGGCATTGGGGTTAACCACAATCTCCCTATCCACTTCTGGGTCGAAGTGAGGAATATGGGTCTTGTATGCAATCTGCTTACCCTTAATCTTACTTTGGGAAGAAGAGCTCGCCAGTGACTTCTTCTGGTTAGCCATAATTATTTCGCCTAGCAACAAAGCAGCTTGTTAGAGGCGACCTAAGGTAAAACCTTGCTACAATGATAAAGGTATGGCAACCTAAGGTTTTGTATTCGATTTATTTGACCTAAGATATATAAGAGCTAAGATTTCCCCTAGCGCCAATGAGTGTGCCCACGCGTGGTCAATGACAATGCACCATAACCTCAAGAAACCTGTGATACTTTGGGATTCGCGTGTCAGACCCAATACCTTTTTGGAAAGCGGCTTAATGCAAAAATACTAGGGAAATCGTAACCCTTAAGTTACCCGGAACTGAACCTAAAAACCCTCAAATCTTCACAGTCACATACTCAGACGATCCTCTTTCAAACCCAGAAAACCCAGAAAATCACTTGTTTCTTTTTGTGCAATATTTCTAATCAGACCAGTGCTATTGTTTTTGGCCTAACAAAAACTCATACTAAACTCAAACAGAACCAAAGTAAGAAAATATACTTGAAAATTTCATACAACTTATTGAAAAATAAGAAGATAAAATTTACATCGGATATAAAGATACTTCCAGTATGGTTTTTCAGTCGAGGAAATGTTGGCAGCACCGAAGGTAATAACCTGGAAGCTTCTGGAAAATGAGGGAGCGCAGAAAGATCTAAAATTATTTTAAGAATAAAGAAGAGGAAAAATTTTTAATGTAAAGGTGGTAAGGTTCAACGCTAGTTCTCCTATTTATACGCAAACTTTGGTAACCGATCTAGGCCACATATTAGATAAGTTTGAGATCCAAGGGCCTGAATTAAATAAACCAAGCGACGGCAAAAAGTTGAAAAGATAGTTGTTACAGTACTCAAAACACGAACATGTGCCTATCACAAACCAGCACGTGTCTCGCACTCGAGTGAGTGGGTAGGCACATTTTTACATAACCGAAGCCTTTATTTTGCGTGTTAGAAGTGACATCATGCACAAGCAGGATCTAGGGGGAAAATGTTGTACTCCAATATAAATACGAACTGAATTACTCAGTATGGGGTATAGCTGGCAGACAAGCGTATGAAGAAAGTGTACAGATAGAACATCTAGCTAACTCTAGAGTGAGTAGCTCAGGTTAAACTTGACAGCTTATGACAACCAGACATTCTCCAGATCGCCTCTTGCGCCAACAACTTAGTTCGAGATGTGTGATGGCCAAATCGCCTTCGTGAAACTCTGAACGTGACCCAGTCAGTTCAAGGCAGTTCTTTGACACCCAGCTCGAAGGAAGTGTTCAGCTCGCGGAAGTCTGGTCATGACAGTGAAGGATCCTAAAAGGACACGAAGATTCCTTATACACTCATTAATGCTCAGATATTATTCTATATTTATTACCCGATAATGGGGGCATAAAATCAATAGGCATTAATGTATTTATGTAAATGGGATGTTACCCAAAAATGTATGTTACAATATTTATGGATGGTTACCCAAGACTGTCTAGGTAGAATTCCCTATAAATACATGGGAGAATGGACGGAAAGGGAAAGAACATTTTTTATACTGAAACCCTTGTGAAATTAAGACATACAATTTCATGGTGAGAAACAAACAGAATAGTAAGAGTGACCCGTGGACTAGGTAGATTTTAACCACGTAAAAAGTGTGGGTGATCTTAATACTTTTTTATTTATCAAATTATGGTTTAGCAAAATCCTAATATCTCTATTTTCATATTTCTTAATCCACGGTTGTCGAAAAACCGCGTCAACAACAAGATTTGGGAAGAGATCATCAAAAGATATTGTTTGGATTTTTATTTGATTAGGTTTGAAATAAATGTGAGTAGAAAGAATTGAATCAATTAGGTTTTATTTGGAAATTTGATGGAGATGTGGTTGGTGAATTTGTGAGCCTATAAATAGAGAATGAGGGCCTAGGCCAAAATACACATAGAGAAAAAAGAAGAGAGGGGCAAAAATTAGGAGAAGAGAAATAAAAGATAAAGAAATAAAGGAGGATCAAGGTTTATATTCTCCAATTAGTTTTTAGTATTCTCTTCATCTTTGTGGATTTCTAAGAGATGTGATATTGGTGCTAAGGGTTTTCAAATACTTCAAAGGAAGAGGATTCATTAGGGTTTCAGTCACCACAAGGAAAGGTAATTATTTACGATTTTTGTTATTTTTTGACCTATGCTAGAATAAAAGTAGTATTTGGAGCAAGGTTTCTAATTTGATCTAGGTTTTTGGGTTTTGCTTTAAGGGTTGACTTTAGTTATTTTGATGTGCATTCATAGAAATTATTTTATGTTTATAAGGTTTTGGACGTAAAGTTTCCCACATGATTTTCTCACAAAGCCACTCACGCCAAGGTAAGGAAGTTAGAGTTTGTTTTTAAGTTTATGTTGCATTTGTGTATGTCAATGTTTTCAGGAAAGTATTAGGAAAGATGAGATATATGGCAGTAGATTCCCCAGAAACAATGACTGAGGTGATCTTTTGAGAACAATTATTTATCCGAGCTTCTATCCCTTTTATGTGTGGTTATGTATTCATGAGTTATGATGGTAGTTTCATGTTATGGTTGTTGGTTATGATGCGATGTGGTATGTGTTTGCTATGTTTATGATGATGAATGCAGGTACAAGTATTTGAGTGGATGAGTTTACCATGTATGAATATTTGGCAGTGGTTGCCCCAGAATTTGACCAATGTGGTCCCAAGAGGATAATTTTCATCACCCAACTTCTATTCCATAATACTTGTATTCTTTAATGTTTATGCATGAATGTATGAATACTAAGTTTGACGTAAGTTATGTTTGAGAATGCATGTTATGACCTTGAGGTGTTTATGATATGACTAGTTTGATGTTATGACATTGTAACGACCCGAATTTTTAAGACTCGATAATGCAGAAATATAAATGTTTTCATTCAACCAAAAGTCTCAAAAACCGGTATAAAAAAAATTAAGTTGTATGGTCGTACTTAACATTTAATAGAAACATATTTTATAAAGAGTAGAGTGAGCCTAGTTTATGAAAATAACACAACATTTCCAAAAATAAAACGACTTCCCAAAAGGTCGGTCCACATGTACATTCGCAAGGTAGACTCCAGCGCTCACTGCTCTGCCTTGCACTTCTTCTTACCTACAACAAGAAACAACTAGGTAAGCGACAACGCTTAGTAAGTTAAACTTTAGAACAAAAGCAAGCAGAGAATTAGGTTTCTAGATCCATCAGACCCTACACAATCAATTTCAAGAATGCAAAAGTGTCCTTGCAAACTTATGGTCATGCCTGATAACCAATGAAAAATTATTTCATATAAATAGATAAATTCATGCACTCAAAAAATCACAGAGAAAGCAGATATATTATATCACAACTATTTCTTATCAACAAATAAATCCCTGCACTCAGAAAATCCCAGAGCAAGCAGATATAATATATCACAATATAATTCGAGACCAACGCTCGACAACCTCCAACAATTCGGGCATAACACACCCTCCAGCATAAATGATAATCTGTAAGAGAGAACCGAGTCTCAACACTAAGATCTAGCCAATAAATATCCCCATCAAGGGTAACTATCATGTTACTTAGGGCATCGCTACTTATCCAAGAGTAAATCCCTCACAAAGGTAACCATCAAGTTACCTAGGGCATCACTACTTATCCAAGAGTGTAATCGAAGTTACATGGGTTTACAGAGACTTCTATGTTAATTAGTGGTGCTTGTGAGCAGTTTCCCCTAGGGTGTTCAGCCTCACTCAAACTTGGCAACCCCTAGTATCTCTAGGCACTCTCACTGAATGGCCAATATTCACGGCTATTATCCAGGAATAACTTATCAGAGCACTTGCTCGGGTTCTAACTGTTCACTGATTAAGTAAGCATGAGGGCCCCTAGGTCATATTCATTTTGGCGCCCCTAGGTTTAAACCAGCAATCCCACCTCTTGGCCACTCGTCGCGGTAATGAACCGGACATAATAAAACCAAGCAATGTGATGGGGATCAGCCGTCTAGAATATGGCGGATACTACCGGTCATATTTTCTGAATCAGCACCCACTAGACTAAGGTCTCTAAGTAAACTTTCTACGACAGTGTATATATGTGCATGTGTCTCTATACTAACATACAGTACAATAGTCGTTTCATGTTGCAACAACACAATAGAAGTTGACTTACTTGGAGTCCTTTGCTCTCAGAAGGATTTCACCCTCCTATATAAAATCAAGTTACGCTTAGCCAATACTGTAATTATCCATACAGTATACTCGGATTAATTATGGCACTTCATAATTCATTATTATTATTTTGGGCAGTTCGGTCATTTTCAAAATCATTAGCAAGGATTAAAGATCCCTGTTTGATTTTAAACCCATTAAGGAAATTGATACAAAAATATTTGAGACTAAAACCTAAGTCTCGGGGAGACCTATCCTATGGTCTCGATACCTAAGCTCGGGTATCACAATAGTATTTTCCCAAAATCCGCTAAAAATCTTATTCTTTAAAAGTATTGCTATTAACCCGTACTTTCAACAAGTCGATTAATTATATAAAAGATTTTAGCAGGTATTATACCCAGAAAATACTAATTAAATTCCTTAATTATTTTTCAAGAAATAAACTCTTAATTTTCCTTTTATTTTTCTTAAGGTTTGAATCTCTAAAAACTGTTTTAAGAAAATAGCCTAATTTTATCAAAATTAGGAAAAGCATTAAAAATTTCTCATCTTGACTAGTTAATTTTTCCGAAGTCAATTAATCAAGTGTACTTACTAGAAAAATAATTCACTAAATTATTTTCTCAAAATATAGGGTTTTAAACTCTCTTTTAATCTATTAACGTATTAATAAATTAATTCTTTTATTTTTAGAAAGAATAAAAATTCTTTAATAAAAATAATTCTCACTAAACTTAAAGTGGTATTTTAGGTCAAAATATATTTTCAAGACTTACCAAGTTTTTATCTTGCAATAAGCAAAATTTTACTTTTTACTTTAAGTTCCAAAATCTCATTTTTACACTAAGTGTGAAAACCCTATTTTTCACATTTTTAACTACATACTTTGTTAGGTCATAACTTGACATTTACTTACCCAATTGTTACCAAAATTTTCCAATTCTATTTTTGGTATGTCATTTAGGTCTTTGTAATTTCTTAGGTCAAAAGGAGCATTTTTTATTGGTGAAATTATTTTCCAACAATGAGGTAAAAATGACCTTATTTTCAAGTTCTTAATTTTTCCAAACTTTGACACTTAATAACTTTCAAACCGTTTAGTATTTTGTTACCAAATTTTACAGTGGAATACTAGGTTATGCCAAGATTATATCTACCAAATTTTATAAAAATTGTGTCATTTTCCCTATACAGTGGCTGTCCAAACTTGGTCCCGGAATTAAGAATATGAAAAAACAGTTTTTTACCTAAACTTTGAAATAGCATAACTCACTCATTTTTAAACATTTTTTAGTGTTTCAAAGCTCAATTTTATGTACTCAATATCAAAAACATCACAGTACAATTAAATTTTATAATATAATTATACAGTGGATGCTTGACCCCTTGGAAGTCACAGCTCAAAACTTGTATTTTGTTTTAGGGTTCTCACCAAAACCCTTAGGGATTTTTGTTCCTATTTTCGAAAATCAACACACAAGCATCATAAAAATTATAGAGCAACTACCATAGCCTTATTACATCACCAATAAGAAACTTGAAACATTAAATATACAAAATAATGCTTAAAAATAAAAACCATACAATAACAACCATAAAAAGTAAACTTTTTACCTCTTGTTGTTCTTGCTCTAGGTTTTAATGTTCCTACTAGCTTTGAGCCCTTCAAAACTCTTTCAATACCTTATCCAACTCCCCCCAACAATATAGACAATTAACTATTGAAAAATCTATGGTTAAAACTTTACAAAAGTCTAGTTTTTTTAAACTTTACCATGGGAAACCCTTCCTAGACCAAAGCTTAGCTTCCAAGCCTTCTTAGTGTTCTTGAGGATGAAAATGGAGAGAAAACTTGAGAGATTTTTCAAAAAAGATGAGAGTGATTGAGAGAGAGAGGGGGTCGGTTTTGGGGGGTTAGAAGGGTTTATACAACTCTAAAAATATCCTATAAACACTTGAGTGTTTTACTACCCACTTGCCTATTTACCCTAATACTTAAATAAATGGGATTAAACTTAATTAAAATTTTGTCAACCCAATTAATTTCTTCACATGGCTGGCCACCACTTAGTTTATATATATATATGGAAGACTTCTCAATGGTTATTACCCATAAATGGTTACCATAAATCACTAAACAAGTTTTTGATGAGGAATGATTATAATGATGATGAAAATAAATATATAAAATCAATAATTTCAAATTTTTTAGATTAAGTAGGCAATAAACATTAGTTGGAAAGATAATATTATTCTCATTAATTCAAAAATGATTTTTTTTCTCATGAAATGGATAAAAGGAATGAATCAGGAATGAAGAATGAATATTAAACAAGATTTCTTTATATTCTTTATTTAATAAATATGTGACCATCATGTCATCATGTAGCCCTTCCAAAAGTTTGAAAAAGTTAAATTTTATTTTTAAAAATATTAATTAACAATTATAAATATGGGTCATTGATCTTAATCCAATGGTTAATATTAAAGTAACCATCCATGGGTAGTAACCATTAAGAGTATCCCCATATATATATATATGGAAGACTTCTCAATGGTTACTACCCATAGATGGGTGCTAACAATTATGATGATGTGGCAACATAGTGACTTGTGTGTGTATTTATATATTTATATATATATATACATATATATTTTTATATAAAGGTTAATAAATATTTCCTAAGAAGAAAAAATCCAATTTGACTTCCTATAATATTTTTCACTCTTATTAAGTTTTAAAAACAAAACTTAACACTTAATAATTAAATTAAATTTCTCTCACATTTAATTTAATTAATCACACAATAAATTTTAACCTAAGGCCCATTCATGGAATAAAATTCCCAAATTCGGTAAAATTAAGCATTTAACACAAAATGCCCTAAAATTTCCATTTTACCTTAGGTTTATTGTTTTCTAACCAAAATTTAATTTTTATGAATGTATTTTATGCCCAAAATATATTTGCCGTAGTTTTTCATTTTATTTTCCGAGATTTTTACCCAATCAGGGTTTTTGTGTCGGTCCAAGACCGAAAGTCTTATCTTGACTTATAAACACAAAATTCATAATTTGGCTAGCAATAACTCATGGAAATAAATTTCAAACAAATATAATGTTATTTAAAATAATATTCTTAAGTTGGGGAAAACAATCCCGACCTGAGTCTTTTCAAGGTACCTGAAACGCAAGACGTTACAGACATGACAAGTTGAAGATAGGCTATGACGAGTTTAAATGTTGTTTTTTTTACAGATGTCGTGCATATTAAGACATCAAAGTGTACGTCACTAAAAAATTTAGTGCTATGAGAATGAGAATGATAGGCAAATGGTAACAGTTAAGTTAATGTTAGAAATGCCTTGGAAATGCTGCAACTTTGTATGAACTGAGGACGTTTTGATTTTATGTTAGTTTCTAAAGTGGTTATGATTATTGGAATGTTCTGTTTCAATGTTTGTACTTCCTTACTCGACTCTTGAGCTTGCCCCTTACTTTCCCTCTTGAAGCCCATCCAGATGAAGTATGTATGCTGCGTGGGCCATATGAGCAAGAAATCGATCAAGAATGCCACATGTTTATTTTATCTTTCAAAGCATTTTTAATAAGTCCAATATCATCTTAGAAATGTAATTAGGATGTTAAATTCATGTATTATGTTGCATTAAATGTTTTACTTGAACCTTGATCCGGTATTTTTTTATGCATGTTTTATTATTAAGGTGATATTGGCAAAACTGGCCTTTTGTTATGTATTATGTCAAATTATGTATCTTTGAAAAGGTAGAATATTTAGGGAGTTACAAATTATAAGGTTTATTTTGCTCATAATTTCAACATATGATATCACATTTTTGCGACAATCACAAACATGTAATCAAAAACCATTAGTGTAAATCCTAAGCAATGTTGAGAATTAGTCAACTCGCCCACATGAGAATAAAGAAATAACTTATTGTGATGAGTTGACACATACTGCTCGTAGAGGGAATAACCCAATTTAGACATGGAAATCTTAAGCTGAGCACCTGACAAGTCGGTCGATCACTATTAGGGCAGCCAAGGCTGAGAAAGCGGGGTTAAGACCTTTGCATCCATTTGAACAGAAGCAATGGGCATCATGAGAAAGTTAGTAGGAATAATTGGTAGCCTACAAAACTTGAGGTTGCAATCAAGCAGAATCCTTTGGGTGAGATGCTTGCTCAAATGGATCAGGAGCTGAAAGAGTTGGAGGTCAAGAAACAGAGGAAAAGCTCATATTCAGATGGCAAATAGGGAAACTCTTTCTCCAATAATATTCAATATGCTCTACTCTCAACCAACTTTTAGATGTCCATTCTCGACAATTATGATGGGACCACCAATTCTATTATTGACCACCTATACAATTTCAACATCATGATGGGACTACATGAGGTTTCCTTAGAAGCTCATTGTAGATACGTGCCACTACTTTTACTGGAGCTCCCAAATAGTTGTACCTCAAGTACCTCCCATCTTCAATCTATTCTTGTCATAGTTATTAGCAAACTTCAAAGAGTAGTTCTATGCTTCTAGAACCCATCCTAAGGATGAGAACAACCTTGCTCACATAAAGCAAAGGTCCACTGAATCCTTGAAGAAATTATGAGGGAAATCATGGAAAATTGATGGCAGTGTTCATCGGGCAATGACCTAAAACCCATATGTGGGAACAAATTTAGAGAAAGAGTTGCAACTCTAGAGAGGATTTTTTGAAGTAGGTCAAGGGTTTCATGAAGCTTGGAGGGGTGAAAGAAAAGTTGAGTGCAAGGAAATCGACCATTATACCAAAAGACTCGAGCACATGCCTTGACAGTTATAATAGTAAAAGACGGGAGATGACTCGCAACATGAAGAATAGAAATATTGTGCCACATTTTATGATTTATACCGACATGGTTGAGTCACAAGAAAAAATCTTCATTACCATAGAGAATCATGACCCTTACTAACAGCCATCGCTGATCAAGCAAGAGGTGAGGGAGCGAGACTCGACCAGAATTTGCCACTTCCATAACAACATTGGCCACAACACTAACTGTAATATCTGACTTTACTTGATTTATTTTCTTTTATTAATCTTATTTGTCGCATTAATTTTGTACTCAAAGTGGTAAAATTAAAATAATATTGGAGTATGTGATATTAGTTTAATTATGTTTTCTAAAAGTGGGTAGATGGCTTAGGAAATAGTAATTGATTTATTTAATAGTTAAATAAATAAATCTAGATAAGACTTAGAATAATCAAGAATTATTTTTGGGAATTAAATAAATAAAATACTACTTGGAATATTTTATTTATTTAATTGGTTAATGACATTATTGGTTTTTATTAATAAATAGAATTAAAAAAAAATATTTTTCCTAGAATTTCTAGGTGGATTTTAACCAACTAAGAAGGTTATGGAAATTCAATTTAAATTCTTTTAATTGATAGAAATTTGATTGGTATCTATTTAATTAAATGGAGTAAGCTAAATATTTTTCTAAGGGATTCCTATAGTGCATGGTCAAAGGGAAGGAGAGGAGAAGATAGGGGCATTTAAATGCAACTTTCCTATTATGTCTCTCTAGGGTTTCTACCAAGAGAAGAGGAAAGAGGAGATTGGAGGGTTGGAAATACTTTCCTAAATTACTTATAGCAATTTAGTAATTAATTAAGGGATTAAAGGGAGATATTTTCTATGATTTTAAAATAGGAATTCGGCCAAGGGAAAAAAAAGATAAGGGATACAAATTCAAAGTTTTCTAATTACTCTCTAAGGTTGACTATGGTTTAGGAAGGGAAAGGCTTATATATAACTGTTGACTAGATTTTTCGCTAACAACTAATTAAATAAAAGCTTAATGAGAGACACAGAGATTTACGTGGTTCAAGTTATTAATTAACCCTAGTCCATGAGTCAATTATATTAGGATGAGAGAAGTTTGAGGGTTCAAGCTTCTATGGAGTTTCAGGCAGCGTTTTTGCAATGCTCTAAATACAAATTATTTGGATCCTTTACAATGTGTACCCTAGCCCTATTTATAGATGGCTGAGGACAATTACTTCTCTAATAAGGAGTAATTACAATTATTCTCTCTTAATGGAGTATTAAATGAACAAGAAACAATACTTTCCAACAATTAATACGCTAGTGAGCCTAGGCATATCACAGTGGGCTCATTCATGAGGTTACAGCCTACTACTTTTTGGGGTAACACATCCCTGACAATGTCAGGGGTAGTTGCACGTTTTCTCATGTCAACGCAGTGTCGTTAGACATCCTACTTGTTGGTTGTATGGAGTCGACAATACGCATTGTGCTACAATGACCATGAAAAGGCTACTTGTGGTCCAATGTCCTTGTGCATGACATACGAAAATCTTCCTCTAGGCCGAGAGGAAGGATCTCGCTGGCCTGGAGGACTTGTGTGGAGGAGATGTGGTATGGAGAGATATTGTAAGTAGTTCTTCGGAAGTAACCTTCCTCGAGGGCATACTTCTCCAGAGGTGGTGAATGGTCAATAATGGGCGAAGCCTTCCTTCCGGGGGACTCTAGGTAAGTTCCTAGAAGCTTAATCAGCTTTCATGTACACTAGATTACTCCTAATGGATGCCACGTGTCACTCGGTGAAAACACGGATAACAATAATAAACACTGTAGAAGTAACCACCCATCTTGAGAGAGAGAGAGAGAGAAGCTACCATTGAAGCATCAAGGTAAAGGTTTGTGTTCTTTGGTTTGTACTCATGATTATTTAGATGTTAATAAGGTGATTGTTGTGATTTCTAAAGTTTGGAGTTAATCACAGGAGGCTATCCTAAGGTTTCATTGTGGTTGATCGAATGCTTAGTTGGCACTCAAAGTCAATTTCCTCATTATTACAACATGGTCATCGACTCATAGAGTGACACATGTCGCATGCACTTGCGAGTGACCCCAAGGCCTAAACGGACGATCTTGGCCCTTACCTTGCCCTAACAAGAGGTTCTTTCCTTGTAAGCGAGGGTTGGGTTTTAGGGAGGAATCCACCACGCTTGAGAAGTGGCCGCACAAGTAGGTTGAATCGTCCACAAGATTATTGTTGCAACCTGAGTCAAGCAAACCTACACCATTATGGGCCTTACTATTGGTCTTAGGTGGTGTTTGGTTCATAGTAATGGGCATGGGAATTGAACTGGCATTCCTAAACTAAATCCATTCAATTGTTTGGTTTCCATTTTGATTTTTGAAAACACATTCTTTAGTAATTTTCATTCATGTATATAATTGACTCACTTTTCCTAAACTAAACAGTAGGAAAAGCTATTCATTTCCTCACTTTCCAATAGTGTTTTTAAATTATGTCTTTTTTACCCTTTTTTTCAAACATTTCAGCACGCACAAATTTTTAAATTACATAATGATCAACACTTTTTATATAGCAAACAAAATGATTAAAGAAAGAAATAATAATTACATGGCCCAAAATTATAAAACCAACTTTTATTTATATATATATATATTAGTTAATTGTTAATGTTAATATAGAATCATATATTTTTCTTAAAATCATATACTCAATAATAATCTAAAAAATCATGATAATAATAATAATAAGATGGAATTTTATGTTTTATAAAAAAAATTGCATTTAATTTAGTACATTTTTATAAGTATTAATGTATCTTATTATATATTTATGTACATTGATATGTAATATATTAATTATTTATTTATATAGTAATATAATGTTAATTTTATTTTAGAAAAAATATATAATTATGTACATAAAAAAAGTTAATATAGAAGGATAATGATAATTTAATATAAAAAAATATATAATTTTGTATATAAAAAATTTAATATACAAGGATAATTATAATTTAATTTTAAAAAATAAACATTTTATGAAAGTAAGGGTAATTTGGTCAAAATAATATTAAGTACATTCCATTCCATAATATACCTGTTATCCCCGTTTCCTCCCCGCACACATGACCCGACACCCTAAGTCCATGCGCTATCCTGAAGGGATCCAAGGCCCAAAATTAACCCAATGAATGGGGAAGGAGTCAATCCAGGTGGCCCAAAAATCAGTAAGTCCAACATTATCCATTGGACATCCCCGCGCCGGATAAGCCAGGACCATGAACTTGGCACGTTTCGTCTTCCTAGACCCAGTATATGGTGTCTTCTAGGATGCGAATAAGGAGGATGCCTCTGAGTCTAAGAATGGACTGGGATGATAGTGGATGAACCCGGGTTCTAGTAAATGAACCAGGGTCCTAGTAAATGGATCAGGATGTTAGTAAATGAACCCAGACTGGGCACCCGACTTGGGTATGATAAACTTTCCCCGACATTGACATCACCCCGAGAAACATGGGTTTTGTCTCCTCAACTAACCTGTAGAAGAGATTACATACAGAATGTACGACATTATTCAGAACAATACTGCCACTACTCTGACGGATCCTGTCCCCAGATCTCCTTAGAAGCCCACGCGAACCAGACTGAAGATGCGTACTATTGCCAGTCATACAGCATGGTTATGCTCAAGCCGGCCCAATGGGCCCTGATTAGTGTATTTTATTTGATAGAACCCTTTGTATTAAGCCTCCGTTACTGAGAAATCCTAATTACATCCATATTGGGCCCGGATTAGTCCGGCCCAAATCCAGTGCATCTAACTGCCTATAAATAGGGCCAGTTGTACACTGTAGAGAGGATCCCAGATTTTCTCTTGTAAGAAATTATTCTGCTCAAGCTTGTAGAAAACTCCATTGTCAAAAGCTCTATAAGCTTTAGTACAACTGACTCGTGGACTAAGGCTCATTAACACCCCAACCACGTAAAAATCGTGCTTGCATATTCTAAATCCTTTCTTTTTAAGCTCTTTTATCTTTCATAATTCTAGTTTCTGAAAAACTCCGTAAACATTTTGGTGCTTTCATTGAGAGCCGAAGAAAGTTTTCAAAATACAAAGATATTGAATATCTGCACAATGGTGAACACGAGACATACTACATTCGATCCTACTCACCAAGAACAGTGAGGCAATGGGTAGCCATTACCCAATCAACCTCTCCCTCAAAACCAACCTGAGGATTCACCCTATCAAATGCCCCAGCCTAACGATTCCTAGAATTTTGAGGACGGGGCAGACAACGAGGAGGGTTACTATGAGGAAGACGTAGCAAATGAAGAGGGGTACCAGGATCACGAAGCTGAGGATCCTGCAAACCCTAAAGAAGAGGTGAATCCCAAACAAGAGGATCCAAAGGTGGTCAAACTGAAACAACAAGTCCTGGATCAAGAGGCCAGGATAGCTTAACAGAAGGAAGCCACCCGCCAGATGCAAGAATCTCTCTTGGCCCTTCAGGCCTTCATTGCTTCTCAAGGATTGGCAGCCAATCCTCCAGCCGTTCTGCCTCCAGGAATACAACCACTGGCCCCACCGATTAGGACCGGCGCGCCTGAGCACACAAGACCGATCCCTACTCCGACACCGCAACCCGGAGACGGCCCATCAAACCCGTCTCAAGAAAAAGGGAAATCCAAAATGGCTGACCCTATGGGAAAAGCAAACCCCCAAAGGAAAACTCATCCTGTCCCAAAAACTGGGGCCAACCCAGGGTCTGTCCCTAGGAAAGAAAAATGGGTCTCGTCCTAGGGCGGGATCATCCAATCGATCCGCGAGGGAACCACCTGCAAGGTGCCAAGCCCCAGGCTGTCCCAAGACAGACCAGAAGAGAACAAAGTTTCCACCCCAGCACCTCCGTAAATAAAGATCACCGAGGGTGCCAGCATGCGGACGAGTCAAAAGCCATTAGTTCAGGGGACAACACATCCCGGATAGACCTGCACCATGGTTTGAATGCCCGAATGGAGCGGGCCCCGCAAGGAGAATATCTGCCCCCAAGGGGGAGATCTGAGAAATAACCTCAATGATAGGAGGAACGAAAAGGGTCCCCCTAGACGACGGAATGGCCAAACAGTTCATGGAATAGCTACCCGCATTAAAGAAAGTCACGGATCGTCTAGTTCGGAAACAAGAGGGAGGAGGTTCTAATTCTGAAGAGGAGGAAAAAGAACCATGCACCAACCACATCCTAGATGTGGTGCTCTCGAAGGGGTTCAAAATGGTTAACATACCCGCCTACACCAGGAACACAGACCCTAGAGACCACTTCTCCCGCTATAATCGATTGATGACCGTAGCCCATGCCTGTGACAACGACAAATGCGTGTGTTTCTCAATCACCCTAGATGGACTGGTGGAAGAGTGGTGGAAGAGACTCAAACCGGGATCTATCCTGTAATGACCCGAATTTGCTAATCAGGCTTAGGGCCTTGATTAGTGTGCCGGAAGGGCAATAAGTGGTTTAATATGCTTATATGTGAATTTATGTGTATATATGATTATGATGCATGTTTAATTGAGTTAAATGTGCATGTGGGCCCCGTCTGTATATTAGGGGCATAAGTGTGATAAATGTTGTATATGTGTGATATGTTTGTACAACACGATCCGAGACAGTCCTAGGGAGCGGTTAGCCAGAGAGTCACAGCGGGGTTGAGATTTGGACTCGAGGCGAGTCGAGGGGTAATTTGGGTATTAGATGAGTTATGGGATTATCGGGACATAGAAATAAATATTTGGAGATATATTTGAGGATAGAATGTCTAGGCGGGAATATTTGGGAAATTTACCATTTTGCCCTTGGGGACGTTTTGGTACCCCGAGCCTTGAGGTAACCATATAGACTTAAGCTGAATAAAACAAAATAGAGGGATAGCTTAGAAACTTAAGAAACCGACATTAGCCTATTCTTCTCAATTGAAGTTAGCTTCTATCTCTTTCTCTCCTTCATTCTCTAAGGCTTTCAAAGGGAATTCTTAGTGCAAGCTAGCTTAAGCAAGGGATTCAGCTGTGATAACTTAGGAGCTTAAGGCTTGAGGATTAAGGTTCAACTTCAGAGGTTTAATTCAGCATGAGGTAAGCTTTTTCATGGTAGTTATGTTTAAGTTTCAGCTGTGTTTCCAATCTTTGCATGTGGGTAGAATCTAAGCTGTTTTTGGGTATTCTAGTTGAATTTTTGGAGCAGATTTCTATTGGGTTTTAGTGTTGATATTGAGCTGGAATGATGGTGTTATTATCTAGGATTGTTAGCTTGGTTTTGGTGAGAATTGGCTTGAGGAAAGGTTTGGAAAATGGTGTAAAAATCTGGGTTCGATGTGGAGCGCCGCGGCACTAGGAGGGGTGCGCCGCGACCCGCGTGTGCGCGCGGCCATGGGAGGCTGAAAGATTCATGTGTGCCGCGGCACCTGGTGGGCGCGCCGTGGCCCGTGTGGGGGTCAGTGAGGTGCTAGCCTCTATTTCGAAGCTAGCCGCAGCTCTTAAGGGTGGGGCCGCGACCCTTAGTGCCAATTTGAATTTTTAGGGTATTATAGGCTTGGGAACTCAAGGGGTATAGCTCGGGATGGATTTTATCACCCGGATTGATAGAATTCAAGGTCCTGGGGGTTGGGGTTATGACTCAAAGATATTTATTGGATTATAATTTGATGGATGGACGTTGGTAATGTGTTGTGACTAGGTTTTCAGCGAGGCTCACGTTAGAGGACTGTGCTCGGGGCATCGGTGCTCTTAAAGCTCGGAACTCAGGTAAGAAAACCCTTGTTTCCATAGAGCTTGTGTGCAGGGCTGAGCCCAATGTGTTGAATGGAAATGATATGCAGGGCCAAGCCCAATATGCTAGAACTGCAGAGTGTAGATCTTTATCTGTTTATGCTTGAATTCTGTACTTGTTGTTATATCATGTATGATATTATGTGAGTGATCGACAAGAGTCGGGAACAGTGTAGACCGAGAACGGCGAGGGGCTGGGAATGGCGTCAGGCACGTTGAGTGCAAGGCCGAGAACGGCAAGGGGCCGGGAGCAGCGTTGAGCACGTGGGGTGCGAGTTTCCAGGGCGAGTCCCAAAAAGGATACCTGGGATATCCTCACGGTATGGTCCACGAACCCAGGGCTTGGTAAACGCCTGGGACGGCTAGGCCGTATGTGTTTAGCCATTGGTGGCCTGTGTTTATGGTTGACTTATGTGTTGCATATGTTATTTGCTTGTGGGTTTTCTTGCTGGGCTTCGGCTCACAGATGCTCTGTGGTGCAGGTAAGGGTAAAGAGAAGATCAACCAACCATGAGTACAGTAGGCGTGAGGCGGCGTGTACATGTTCGGCCAGCCTGGCTGCCACGGCCAGTGGTTTTGGGAGATGCTTGTAAATGAACTTGAATTTTGTCGTTTGGCTGACTTAGTACAGTTTTCATGTTGTAAATATTTCTAAATTGTATTTTGGGATCCCAAGTGTCAAACTTTTATGATTTACTATGAAAGATTACTAATTCTGATGTTTTTTCCTCTGTTTACGGCTTAATTACACTGTTTAACCTAAAACCTCGATTAGCGAGTTGAAAGCAAATTTTAAAACTCACTTAGTAACGGCTCTAAGACAGTAGGGCGTTACATATCCAATCCTGGTCCGGACTACAATCGGCGTTCCGCAAGCAGTTCATGGTCGCCATGAGGATGGACATGCAGATCAGCGCCCTCACCAATATTAAGCAGCTTCCCATGGAGACTCTGAGGGCCTACATCCAGCGCTTCATGGAAGAAGCCTCAAAAACCAAGGTGGACGATGGACAGCGCCTTGTGGCCCTCCTGTCCGGGTTCCAAGCCGAGTCCCCTCTCTAAGATGATATGCAGCGCAGCAAGGCTGTCACCCTTGAAGAATTCATAAGGAGGGCACAAGGCTTTATCAACTGGGAGGAGGCCTGGATCCAAGCATTCAAATGGCAGCCGGTGTAATGACCCAAATTCACTAACATGGCTTAAGGGCCTTGATTAGTGTGCCGGGTGGGTATAATTGGTTTATGTGTGAATTTATTGATTTAATGCATGATTACATGATAAGCATGCTTGTATGATTATATTGATGTTAATGTGATATATATATATGGTATATGTGAGAACCACATTATTATGTGGGTAAATCTACAGCGTGCGACCTGAGGCGATCCTAGGGAACTAGATAGCAGGAAAAGTCACAACGGGGCTTAATAGTTGACTTTGGATAAGTCAGGGGTATTTTAGGTATCGGGTAGTTATTTAGACCATCGGGTTATGAAAATAAATATATGGAGATATATTTGAGGTCAGGAAGTCAAGGCGGGAATATTGGGGAATTTTACCGTTTTGCCCTCGGGGACGTTTCCGGCACCCCGAGCCTCGGGATTGACTTGACAGGATAAGGGTAGACTAAAAATATAGAAAACAGTAGAAAGAAATAAACCGACCCTTTTTCCTTCTGAGCTCTTCTCTTTCTCTCAAGGAAACTAAGAAGAAAACACAAGGAACACTGAGAATTTAGGAGAAATTGCTGGAATTTGAGCTGGGATTTCAGAATAATTCAGAGGGGAATTAGAGGCTAACTCAAGGATTATCCAGGGAACATTTAATCAAGACTAAGGTAAGAATTAAACTGTGTTTTGAAGTTAGAAACTTTGAGCTTTTGGCTGAGTAATGAGATGATTGTGATATTGATGTTTAAGGTTGAATTGGAGCTGGAAAACTTGGGAATTAACAGGGATTCTGCTTAGAAAAGGAGTTCAGCTGAAGAGGTAAGCTTTAATTTAAGGTTTAATGGCTGAGTTATAATGTTTCCATGGCTGGGTTTTCTGTTCTTGAGTTAGAAAGTTTAAGTGATTGAAATAGGTTTTTGATGGGTTTCTAGTCTAGGTTTCAGCTGGGTTATGTTGCTGGAATCTTGTGGGAAGTTTTTGGATAATTGAGTTGTGGAAATTGGGGTTGTTTTGGGAGATTTTGCATGAGGTTTGAGAGTCAAACATGGGGGTTTTTCTGGGTTCGAAGGGGTCGGGCCGCGGCATAGTTCTTGGTGAGTCGCGGCCCTTCGAAGCTGTTGTGTGCTGAGGAATGAGGGCGAGCCACAACATGGTCTGAGTAGGGTCGCGACTCTTAGCTGTTTTTGGGCATTAGGAGGTCTCTGATTGGGGCCATGCCATGGCATGGGTGGCTAATGCCGCGGCCCTTAAGGGATTTTGAGATTCTAGGCTTGGGAATTTAACCTAGGGTGCTCGGGATTGAATCTTTTACCATGTGTTGGTGAAGTTCAATGTTCTGGAGAATAGAACTTTGTCTAGAAGCTCATTTAAGATTGTTGATGGTATCCTTTATCTTGGTTGTGACTAGGTGCTAAGCTAGGGCTCGGGGATCGGATCGCGCTCAAGGAGCATCGCTTGTAACTAGTTCACTTAGAAGCCAAAGGTAAGAAAACTGCACCCGGTTGTGTGTTTGTAATGGGACTAAGGGTTCCCTAATATGTATGCATTGAAAAGGATGGTATTATGCCATGAAAATAGTAAACCACTAGCCTAAGAGTGCCAAAGGTTACACTTGCACACAGGGTGCGGCTCGCCCACTGGTAGTCGAGGATAGCTTATTATGCACTGAGCTCAGTTTAAGCGGGACAGAGTCAGTGGGGTAAACAGAGGGTGCGGCCTAAGTTGTCGGCCCTAGTTATTATGTGATTTGACTGTTATTAATGATTGGTTGCATCTTTGATTCTGATAACATGCTATGTGAATAATGTGGGATGTTAAGTGGTTGGTCATGCTTGATGAATTATTCTCTTGATATGATTGTTGAGATGTGTATTATGTTTTCTTGCTGGGCCTTGGCTCACGAGTGCTACGTGGTGCAGGTAAAGGCAAGGGCAAACTTGATCAGCTCTGTATTAGAGAGCTCTGTGGATGGAATGTACATGACCAGCAGCTCAGCCGCCACGGTTGAGAGGATAACAGGAACAGAAAAGCTATAAATGACTGTTTTGCCTTAGAGTGCCTAACGGTAGTCTGTATTATGGAAATTTTGTAAACCAACTTTTAAGAAATGTTCCTTTTTGGGATCCCATATGTAAATCTATTTAAATATATGAAATGTATCTTTTGAGACCAAAACCATTTTAACCCTAGCACATTTATGTTTTAGTGACACGTTTTGACTAAATGACTTGATTAGAAAGTCCTGCACCTTTATAAGTACACAGTGTAGCGGTCCTAGCTATCCAGGGCATTATAGCTGGCCCCCCAGCCAGGTGCCCAAACATTTCCCAGATAAGGGATGCCATATCCCGCCAATCACTATTCGACGCCCCTGGCGGCGCCAGGGTCGACGGGTACCCCTGGAATGACCTTCACAGCCTTGATGGTCTACGATCCTGCCTCATCAGGATATGCGCCGGCATAATCCACCCCATTCTCTGGAAATGGTATGGTGCCAGTCGGGTATAGCACTGCTCCTGGCAGGGTCCAACTGTCTCTAATAGGGGGGACGGAGGCAAGCGTAAATTCCCCTCCGGGGGAAGAGATCCGGGAAAGGACAGAACCAATCCGAGCCCTCTAAAAAGTACAAGAGGGTTTATTAGCCCCAATACTCAGAGTACACCAACTTAGTGGACACCAGGGAGAATATATACCTGGTCACGAGAAGTACAGTTCACTACCGGAAACCCACCCCCATGTTCAAGGGGGAAAGAACTCGACGGACACTAGCAAAAGGTGCGCATATCACAAAGATGTGGGTCACTCGACAATGGGTCAGGATGCCCATGGGAGTTCCGGGACAGCCAGCAGCTCCCAGACAACTTGCGATCTCGGGTGTACCGGGATCGTACCAACCTCCCCAAGGAGGGCACACTACAGGCCTGGGAGCACAGGCCCCTCAGGGGGCCTTAGTTGTGCAGGCAACCAAACCTGGGATGCCTTTCCCCTCCAGAACCGCACCCCAATGGATAGATGGTCACATGGCCACCATCTTGAAAGGGCCGCATCTGGGGGGACCATCCTGGAACGATCAAAAGCGATATCTCAGTGAGCTCAACCATGACCACGAGGTACGCACCTTGGTCCAGACCCTGGCTCAATGCCTAATGTTGGTGAATTTACCCATCACCTTCACGGAAGAAGACGCTCAGAACGTCCACTTCCCACATCATGACCCTATGGTCGTCGATGCCCAAATCGCCAACAAGATGATGTCCCAAGTGTTGGTGGATGACGGAAGTTCCGTCAATGTATTGTTCAAGTCAGCCTTCATTGCAATTGGCTTGACTGAGGCAGATCTGGCCTCATGCCCAACGCAGATCTACGGTTTCAATGGAGATTCAATACTCCCGATGGGGAAGATCCAGTTGCCTATAACGTTGGGGAACAATATCCAAGGCTTGTTCAAATTTTTTACATTCGTAGTGGTGGACTGCTCCACCGCCTACAACGTCATCTTTGGTCGGCCCGCACTGGTCGACTTCTGCGCCATCACCTCCATCTGCCACCTCTGTATGAAATTCCCCTGCAACATTGGAGGGGTAGGAATAGTCCAGGAAGATCAGAAGTGTGCCCAGAAGTGTTACCACATATCCGCCTGACCAATTTATATGGTCCGTGAAGAGCCTCTCGAGGAGGAGCATATTGATCCAGTCCTGCCTCCTCCACCAGCACAGATGATGGTCCGGGAAGAAGATGAACTGGATCCATGGATAGGGGAAGACCGTGCACTAGAGCCCATGAAGGAGATTGAAGAGGTGTGCATCAGCGACACCGACTCGACCAAAGTAATCCAAGTTGGGAAGAACTTGAATGCAGAGGTCCGAGCTGCCATCATCGCCCGAGTGAAAGAGAACCAGGACGTCCTGGCCTGATCACACTCGGATATGACTAGGATCGACCGTAACACCATATGCCATGCCCTGAACATCGACGAGGGTGCGACTCCGGTTCGGCAGAAATGGAGACCTCTAGGGGAGAAGAGGGCAGAGGCCCTCAAGTTAGAAGTTGAGAAGTTATCTTTGATCAACTTCATTCTGGAAGCCTTGTAACCCCTCTGGCTGGCCAATCCAGTGTTGTTGCCAAAGCCGAACGGGACATGGAGAACTTGTTATATTATTTTATAATATATTGTAATATTATATTATATTATAATATAATGTTTTAGATTAAATAAATGTGACAAGGAGTGTCACATATTGTAACATATAACAGAGAGTTACAATATTTAGATATATGAGATATATCCAAATAATGTAACATATTTGGTGTTACAAATTTGTAACTTCCAAATATTACCCTTTATTGTGTAAATTTGTTGTTACACAATATTGAGATGAATTTTATAAAGCCATGTGTGATATGGCTGTTAGAGATATGATTTTAACCCCAATAATGGGTTTTGGGAGTTACAAAATCATTTGGGAGGGTTTGGAACCGTTTGGAAAAGCAGCACATTTTTTGTGCTGAAATTGGTCGGTGGCCGCAGCCTGTGGGACAGAGACTAGTGGCCGCGGACACAAGCCAAAAACTGACCAATTTTTCAGTTTTTTCATTTTTTTGTTCAACGGCTCAAAAAACCCAAATAACTCCTAAATCTCATTTTTAATTCCATATTAATCCAATTAAACATTGGTAACAGCCATGGGGGTTTATGGAATTTTAAATTCAAAGGGTGTCTCTAAACTCTATAAATAGGAGCCTATAGCTCACTTGTAAGACACAACATTTCTATCCATTAGAGCACTTGGCTAGAAACACCTTGAGGCTTGATAATTCCATAAAGCATTTCCTATAATCTGTGAGAGATCTCTTAGTGCTTGAGTTAGGGGGAAATAAGCTTTTGGACAAAGGTTTCAAACCTTGTTCAAGTTAGTGATCCCCAACACTCTTCACTTTGGTAGTGTGAGTGAGAGTTGTTTCTATTTAGTTTGTTTGTTCTTTCTTTCTACTCTATTTCTCTTCATCTTCATATTCTTCTCTTTTTTTTATTTGTATTTCTTGTTTTGAGTTGTAATCTTCTTTTCTTTATTTCAAACACTTTTAATTTACTTGTAATATTTTGCTTTGAGTTGTATTTTCACTATTCTATTATTCTTCTCTTCTTCTTGTTCTTTAGTTTATTTGTATTTTCAGTTATAGAGTTGTAACTCTTTTTAATCAATCATTATTTATTTGTAATATATTGCATAGAGTTGTAATATTATTATCAATTTCCATTGAGGCAAAACATTTTTTCCTAACATTCAAAAGCTTATCCCTTTTTGTTTCATTGGAAGGGGAGACCATCAAAATCATGAACCAAGACCTAGTGAGATTGGATAGGTTTGATGGATCCAATTTTACTAGGTGGCAAGACAAGGTGAGGTTTCTTTTAACCACTCTCAAAATCGCCTGCATCCTTGAGTCTTCCTTGGTACCTCTAGCCAAGCCATCCGACAAAGACACTCCCAAGGAGGTGGAGAAGAGAAGGAAGAGGGAGGAGGAAAATCTCCTTTGTAGGGGCCATATCCTCAACGCCCTATCCGACAAGCTCTATGACCTCTACACAAAGACCAAATCGGCCAAGGAGATATGGGATGCACTTGAGAAAAAGTTTAAGGCGGAAGAGGAAGGTACCAAAAAGTTTTTTGATATCTCAATACTTCGATTTCAAATTTTTTTGGTGATAAACCTATTCTTCCTCAAATTCATGAATTGCAAATAATTGTTAACAAATTGAAAGTGCTAAAGATTGAGCTTCCAGAGGCCTTTCAAGTTGGTGCTATAGTGGCTAAATTACTACCAACTTGAAAGAGTTATTGGAAAAGAATCCTTCATAAAAATGAGGATTATTCTTTGGAGGAGATCCAAAAACATATTCGAATCGAATAGGAATCGATATGTAGAGATAAACTTGTGGAGGGGTCTAATGGAGAGACTTCCAAAGCAAATGCGGTGTCACAACCAAAACATCCCAAAAACAAAGGGAAAAAGGGTAATGAGAAACCTTTGGGTCCAAAAACCAACCCAAACAAGTTTAAGGGCGAGAAAGGCCCTTGCTTTGTGTGTGGGAAAAAGGGTCACTATACTAGAGAGTGTAGGCATAGAAAAGACCAACAAGGACCTAAGGTGAACGCAACTCAAGAGGAAGACATAGTTGCTACCCTTAGTGAGGTGAATACGGTCCAAGGCAAGGTGAAAGGGTGGTGGTATGATACATGTGCCACCGTCCATGCCACCTATGACAAATCATTGTTCAAGACCTTTAAAGAGTCAAAGGGAAACCTGAGATACAAATGGGCAATGAGGGCAAATCCAAGGTACTTGGCAAATGTACTATTGAAGTCTACTTCACCTCCGACAAGAAAGTTACATTAGTGAATGTACTTTATGTTCCCGAAATGAGTAGAAACTTGGTAAGTGGTGATTTGCTTGGCAAGCCCGGCATTAAAGCCGGTTTTGAGTCCGGTAAACTTATACTTACCAAATCAAATGTATTTTTGGGAAAGGGGTACTCTTGTGAGGGTATGGTTAAATTGTGCACCAATGATGTAACTTTCAATGTTATCAATAAAAATGCTAATTTTGCCTATATTATTGATTATGATTCTTTATTTTTGTGGCATCTTAGACTTTCGCATATAGGTTTTTCTACCATGAAAAGAGTAGTAAAATGTGGTATGATTGCATGCAATATTAAAAACTATGGTAAATGTGAAACATGTGTTAAGGCAAAAATGATTAAGAAACCATTTCCTAGTGTAGAAAGATCATCTAATTTATTAGATTTAATCCATAGTGATCTTTGTGAATTAAATGGTGTTTTAACTAGAGATGGTAAAAGGTATTTTCTTACTTTTATAGATGATTTTAGTAGATATACCTATATGTTTCTTTTAAAGCATAAAGATGAAACTTTTGATGCTTTTAAATTGTATAAATTAGATGTTGAAAATCAACTAAATAAAAAGATTAAGGTGCTAAGAAGTGATAGAGGAGGAGAGTACTTCTCTAATGAATTCAATACATTTTGTGAAGAAAATGGTATAATTCATGAGTGCACTACACCTTATACACCACAACACAATGGTGTTGCCGAAAGGAAAAATAGGACTTATCTAGAGGTGATAAATTCTATGTTGGTGTTTTCTAAGTTGAACTTCAACTTATGGGGTGAAGCGCTTTTAACCGCTTGTCACATTCTTAATCGAATGCCGATGAAGAAAAATGAGATATCTCCATATGAGTTATGGAAAGGAAGAAAACCCAACATAGGGTACTTCAAAGTGTGGGGGTGTCTTGCATATTGCAAGAAAAACGAACCTAATAAAACAAAGTTAGGTTCAAGAGCCATAAAGTGTGCATTTGTTGGTTATGCAAACAATAGTAAAGCTTATAGGCTGTTAGACTTAGAGTCTAATGTTGTGATTGAATTTAGAGAAGTTGAATTTTTTGAGAATATGTTATGTGACAACAATTCTCAAGCTTCAACATCTCTAAAGGAGAATTTGTTATATGAGAACAATTCTCACGCTTCTACACCCAAAGTTGATTCTCAAGAGGAGAATTCTCAAAAGGATGTAAAGCAACCCTTTGAACCTAGAAGAAGTCAAAGGCTTAAAAATCATAAAAGTCTAGTAGTGGATGAGATAGATTCTCAATGAATTTCATTCTACATGGTAGAAGGAAATAGAGAGGAAGTCATTAGGAAAATTCCTATTGTACTTCTCATTGAGGATGATCCTAAGACTTATAGAGAAGCTATGCAATCGAGAGATAGTGCATTTTGGAAAGAAGCCATCAATGATGGGATGGATTCCATTCTTTCCAATAACACTTGGGAATTGCTAGACCTCCCACTGGGGTCTAAGCCAATTGGGTGTAAGTGGGTATTTAGGAGAAAATACCACACTGATAGCACTATCCAAATCTTTAAAGCTAGATTAGTAGCTAAAGGGTTTAGGCAAAAAGAGGGTATCAATTATTTCGATACCTATGCACCTGTTGCAAGAACAACTTCTATAAGAATTTTGTTCGCTTTAGCTATTATACATAACTTGTATGTTCATCAAATGGATGTCAAAACGTTATTCCTTAATGGTGACCTCAATGAGGAGGTCTATATGGAACAACCCGAAGGGTTTGTCCTACCAAAATATGAACATAAAGTTTGTAGACTTGTAAAATCCTTATATGGATTGAAACAAGCTCCTAAGCAATGGCATGAGAAATTTGATCAAGCCATCATGTCTAATGGGTTTAGACATAACAATTGAGACAAGTGTTTGTATTCCAAAACTTGTAAGGGATATGTGATCATTGTTTGCATATATGTGGATGACATGCTTATTCTAAGTAATAGCATGAAAGGGATAGAAGAAACGAAGAGGTTTCTATCATCAACCTTCAAGATGAAAGATCTTGGAGAAGTTGATACCATACTCGGTATCAAAGTAAAGAAACATAGTGGGGGTTTTGCGTTAGGGCAAGCCCACTACGTTGAGAAAGTATTGAACAAATTTAACCATCTCAAGGTTAAAGATGCCAATACATCATTCAATCATAGTGTAAAACTAGGGAAGAATGAAGGATGAGCGGTGGCTCAATTGGAGTACGCTAGTGCTATAGGGAGTCTAATGTACGCTGCCCAGTGTACTAGACCTGATATAGCATTTGCGGTAAGTAAACTTAGTAGGTTTACAAGTAATCCAAGTGTGGATCACTGGAAGGCAATTGGAAGAGTCCTAGGTTATCTCAAGAAAACCAAAGGACTATGCCTTCACTACTCCAAATTTCCTTCGATATTAGAAGGATATACAGATGCAAGTTGGATATCCAATCTTGGGGACAACTTGTCCACAACTGGTTGGGTATTTACACTTGGTGGAGGTGCAATTTCTTGGGGTTCCAAGAAACAAACTTGTATATCTCATTCCACTATGGAAACAGAGTTCATAGCTCTAGCTGCTACCGGCAAAGAGGCCGAATGGTTAAGGGATCTGTTGATAGAGATTCCCCTAATCAAAGATAATGTATCTACTATATCGATACATTGTGATAGCAAAGCAACATTGGCTAGAGCATACAGCGGAGTGTATAATGGGAAGTCTAGACATATTAGTCTAAGACATGGATATGTAAGAGAATTGATTCAAAGAGGAGTCATCTCAATATCCTATGTGAGAACAAGTGAAAATCTGGCGGATCCTTTCACTAAGCCACTAACGAGGGATTTAGTGGTTGCATCATCTCGAGGGATGGGACTTAAACTCCCTAAAGAGATTCACGATTGATGGTAACCTATCTTAACACTAGTTATTCAACTAGTGTTAGGTTCAATAGGTAATAACAAGTCAATCAAGTGAATATTAGTCGTACTCAAAACAAGTCCCATCTGAGATATTGAGTACTTGTGTGTTACCAAGTGGAAGGTTAAAACCGAAAGGTTTTTTAATAGAATTCAATCTTGTAAAGACAAGTGTTTTTGGTAACAAAATACTGTAAGAATTCTACCTATATGGACCTAGGGGTGGTGCCACCTCTCATGAGAATTGGGAGTATTCTCCAGAACGTCTATGAATGGAAAGTGCACACGGCCATTAACGGTGCAAAGTGAGACATAAAGGTCTCAAGTGAACATCGCAAAGGTGTGTGTGTTATCACCGATTTGTTATCATGAAAAGATTGTTCAATGCCTAGTGCAACCAAATTTTCAACAAATTTTGTGATAATTACACTATAGTAAAGTTCAAGTTGAAAAACACTTTGCTTTATGCACTAATGCAATGACTCCTATAAGAGAGAGTTCTTATTTAATCAAGTGGGGGATATGTTATATTTTAAAATATAATGATTGATTAAATAAGTGTTACAATAGATAACTATTTAATCTAGTGGGGGAATGTTATATTATTTTACAATATAATGTAATATTATATTATATTATAATATAATGCTTTAGATTAAATAAATGTGACAAAGAGTGTCACATATTGTAACATATAATAGAGAGTTACAATATTTAGATATATGAGATATATCCAAATAATGTAACATATTTGGTGTTACAAATTTGAAACTTCCAAATATTACCCTTTATTGTGTAAATTTTTTGTTACACAATATTGAGATGAATTTCATAAAGTAATATGTGATATGGTTGTTAGAGATATGATTTTAACCCCAATAATGTGTTTTGGGAGTTACAAAATCATTTGGGAGGGTTTGGAACAGTTTGGAAAAACAGCACATTTTTTGTGCTGAAATTGGTCGGTGGCCGCGGCCACTGAATGTTGGTGGACGCGGCTTGTGGGACAGGGACTAGTGGTCGTGGCCACTAATGTCTCTGGCCACGGCCACAGGCCAAAAACTGACCAATTTTTCATTTTTTTCAATTTTTGTTGAACGGCTCAAAAAACCCAAATAACTCCCAAATCTCATTTTTAAATTCCATATTAATCCAATTAAACATTGGTAATAGCCATGGGGGTTTATGGAATTTTAAATTCAAAGGGTGTCTCTAAACTCTATAAATATGAGCCTATAGCTCACTTGTAAGACATAACATTTCTATCCATTAGAGCACTTCGCTAGAAACACCTTGAGGCTTGATAATTCCATAAAGCATTTCCTATAATCTGTGAGAGATCTCTTAGTGCTTGAGTTAGGGGGAAATAAGCTTTTGGACAAAGGTTTCAAACCTTGTTCAAGTTGGTGATCCCCAACACTCTTCACTTTGATAGTGTGAGTGAGAGTTGTTTCTATTTAGTTTGTTTGTTCTTTCTTTCTACTCTATTTCTCTTCATCTTCATATTCTTCTCTTTTGTTTATTTGTATTTCTTGTTTTGAGTTGTAATGTTCTTTTCTTTATTTCAAACACTTTTAATTTACTTGTAATATTTTGCTTTGAGTTGTATTTTCACTATTCTATTATTCTTCTCTTCTTCTTGTTCTTTAGTTTATTTGTATTTTCAGTTATAGAGTTGTAACTCTTTTTAATCAATCATTATTTATTTGTAATATATTGCATAGAGTTGTAATATTATTATCAATTTCCATTGAGGCAAAACATTTTTTCCTAACAGAACTTGCATCGAATTCACGGACCTCAACAAAGCCTGCCCCAAAGACTACTTCCCTCTACCCCAGATTGACCAAATGGTAGATGCAACATCCGGCTATGAGATGTTAAGTTTCATGGACACATACTCTGGCTATAACCAGATTTCAATGCACGTAGCAAATCAGGAACACACCAACTTCCAGACAGACAAGGGGGTGTACTGCTACATTGTCATGCCCTTTGGGCTCAAGAATGTCGGAGCCACGTATCAAAGGCTCGTCAACAAAATGTTCCAGACCCAACTGGGAAGGAATAGGGAGGTCTACATAGATGACATGCTAGTCAAATCTAAGACCTCCGGATGACACACTAACGATCTGGCAGAGGCATTTTCCATCATTCGAATGTATGGGATGAAGTTGAACCCCAAGAAGTGCATTTTCGGTGTGATATCTGGGAAGTTCCCAGGCTTCATAGTAAGCTCCCGAGGGATAGAAGCCACCCCGGACAAGATCAAAGCACTGATCGATATGCCTTCGCCACAGAAACACAAAGACCTGCAGAGCTTGACGGGACAAATAGCAGCCCTGAGCCATTTTGTCTCAAAGTCCACGGACAAGTGCATCTCGTTCCTCAACATCCTTTGCGGAAGCCAAAGGTTCAAATGGTCAGCCGAGTGTGAAGAGGCCTTCCAAAAGCTGAAGGAACATTTGGCCCGAGCACCAATCTTGGAAAAGCCAGTGGATGGGGAGTCGTTGTACCTTTATTTGGTTGTTTCCGAACACGCCATCAGTGCCACACTCGTGCGGGAAGAAGGAAAGGCCCAACTCCCAGTTTATTACGTAAGCAAAAGGTTATTGGACGCGAAGTCCAGGTACCCACTAATCAAGAAATTGACATTTTGCTTACTAATTGCATCCCGGAAGCTTAGGTCTTACTTTCAGGCCCACGCCATAAAAGTACTAACAAACCACCCCCTAAGGCAAGTGTTACAAAAGCCCGAATCGTCGGGGAGACTCTTGAAGTGGGCCATGGAACTGAGTCAGTTCGAAATTGCATATGTCCCCATGATATCAATCAAGGGGCTAGCACTGGCTGACTTCATCATGGAATGCATGGGGATCACTGAAGATGACGATCCCGTTGACCCCGTAGCACCCCTATGGAAGGTCTTCGTAGACGGGGCCTCGAACAAAAATAGGGTCGAGTCGGGATCATCTTAATATCACCGCAAGGACACCAGTTACAAAGTGCCCTACGTTTCCTGTTCAATGCGTCAAACGAGTCTGAGCACGAGGCCATGTTGGCCGGATTACGCTTGGCCCAAGAGGTAGGAGCAGCAAGTCTAAAAGTCTATAGGGACTCCCAACTGGAAGTCAGGAAAATCTCGGGGGAATACCAAATGAAGGGAGAAAAGATGGCTGCTTATGTGACGCAAGCCCGGAAGCTACTCCAGTCTTTCAAGAAATATTCCATCTGCCAAATCCTCAGGGAACAAAATGTGTTTTCAGATACATTGACGAAGCTAGCCACGGATGTCAAGGCAGAGCTCTTTGGGTTGGTCCCAATCAACCATCTTCCTACACCAAGTATTCAAGCCCCCACGATCAATGCCATTGACTATTCCATGTCCTGGATGGGTCCTATCATCCACTACCTAACCACCGGGGGATTTCCCGTGGACTGGGCAGTTGCCAGGAAGCTTCAGTACCAGGCCCCCAGATACGTCATGATGGAAGGAAAACTCTATCACAGAGGGTTATCCATGCCATACCTCCGATGCGTGTCCGAGACAGAAATGAGTGCAATCATGCACGAAGTGCACGGAGTTTTTTGCAAAGATCACACAACCGGACTCAGCTTGTCCAGGAAAATCCTAAGGCAGGGATATTTTTGGCCAACGATGAAGAGGGATTGTGTTGAATACGTCCGCAAGTGTGAACAATTCCAAAGGTACACAAAGATCCCGCGAGCCCCTCCAACATAAATAACCCTGATGACCAGTCCCTGGCCTTTCACAGTGTGGGGAATCAATCTAGTACGGTCACTCCCGACCGGGAAGGGTGGTATGAAGTATGCCTTCATATCCATTGACTATTACACCAAGTGGGTCGAGGCATAACCAATGAACACCATCACCTCAAAAAAGGCAATGGACTTCGTCATCAACAACATTGTGTGACGATATGGCCTCCCTCACAAAATCGTGTCCGACAACGGGAAGCAATTTGATAGTGTCTACTTCACTGACTTCTGTGAAAGACATGGCATCATTAAAATCTTATCTGCAATCGTAAGGTCTCAAGAAAACGGGAAAACAGAGGCCATGAACAATATTTTGAAGGGGACATTAAAGAAAAAGCTCCAAGCCTTCAAAAGCAAGTGGCCGAAAGAGCTACCCCGCGTACTTTGGGCATACCGGAACGTCTACCAGGCATACTCCCTACTCCATGGTGTACGGATGTGAAGCAGTCATCCCAGTGGAAACATCTATCCCATCTCACCGACGGAACACGTATGATCCTGCCCAGAACCACATCTTACTCCAGGAATCTTTGGACCTTATCGAAGAGATCCGGGAAGAATCCCGGGTTCAGCTGAAGATGTATCAAGGAAAGATCGCCAGGCACTTTAACTCTAAAGTTAAAATCCGAAAGTTTGGAACTGGTGATCTAGTCCTAAGAAGAGTCTTCCCTAGAACCCAAGACAAGAGTGGGGGTTCTGGGTCCAAACTGGGAAGGACCGTACGAAATCCAACATGAAGTATGTCCAGGAATGTATCACTTAAGGCGACTTGACGGAACAGAGGTCCCAAGGGCCTGGAATGCAAAACACCTTCGTAAGTACTATCAGTAGTCAGGAGGACATGTTTCTATTTTTAATTTTTCTCATAAACAATGTACGCCCCAGGGCGATTTCTTATTTAATGAAAATGATGTGTACAAAACATCATAAAGAAATATTGTAAAGAAATAAAATTTCGCATCCGTCTTCCTCCTTTTTCACGAACAAGTGACCCATGACTACAGTCTTCGCTCACTTGGGGGGGTATGAGAATCTATACAAGTCCAGGAATGAAAACAAAATAGGATGCAAAACACAAAGTTTAGTCTTGATCGAGGTCGTATAGACTGGGGATAGCTAAAATCCAACTCCCAACAAAAGGACGCAAGGCTCAGGCCTAGCCTAACATGGGCGTACATGGTTCGGGGGGTAGAAAAACCCAATAGGACGTAAGGCTTAGGCCTAGTCCTAACCCAGACTTACACGGTCCGGGAGGTACAAAACCCAATAGGACATAAGGCTCAGGCCTAGTCCTAGCCCGGACGTACATGGTCCGGAGGTATAATACCTTGTAGGACATACGGCCCAGGCCCAATCCTAACTCGGACATGCATGGTTCGGGGATATGAAATACATACAAATCAGTTGACCTAATGTGGTCCCAAATAACCACATACCCGTCCACATCCTCTATAATGGCCCAGAACCATTGGAACGTGAGTCCTAGGTATAAGTTGTCTAAAATTAGTCTTATAAATGGCCCATGTCATTGGAACCTAACCCATAGGTTCAAAATAAGCTAATCAACTAATCTCTGATGGCCTAGGCCGTTGGAACCTGAACACCAGAATCAAGACAAATAAAGTTGATGATAATTATTAACTCCCTAGCGGTCCGGCCGTTGGAACCTAAACAGTAGGATTAAAGTGAGTTAATAAGCTAAGTCACACCTAAAAAGAAATCTCTGATGATCTAGGCCGTTGGAGCCCGATTCATAAAATCGGGATAAAAAAGGCTGAGTGTCTAGAATCGAGATAAAATCGAGGTAAAATTCCTAGACAGTCCAGCCCGTTGAGACCTGAACGCTGGTCCCCAAACAAGCCAAACATTTCCTACAACTTTTCCCCAATGGTCCCGGCCGCTGGAACCAAGACTGAACATTCGACTCATATTCATGCAAGGTGGTAAAACACTTAGTGAAATTTTGAGGAAAAAACAAACGAATGGAAAAGGGAAAATTTTGTGCAAGAATAAAGTAAATATATATAAAAAAAATTGTCTTGGACGCACCCGCATCAATAAAAATATTACAAAAAAAAAGGAAGCCACAAAAAACAAGTTGAAGGCCCAGGCCTAGGCTTCGCCTTACTCCGATGTCTCCGGAGCGACTTCATCTAGCTCCTCCCTCGCCATAAGTTTCGCGTCAGCTTTCTCCTTTACCTCGAACTCAACTTTCTTCGCGGCGGGATCAGGGTAGACCAGGAGATTCATGTTTTTGTCCTGGAGCCAGGCCATGTAGATGGCCTCATCAAAGGTGGCCTCTAGCAAGGCATCCGCGTGTTCTTTCTCTTGGCGGACCTTCTCATGCCGTTTCACCTCCAGCTGAAGCAGAACGTCCAGGGCCTAGATTCGGGATTCAAGAGCGGTGACCTTCTCCTGATCCTGGCGAGATTGGGCCTCAGCTGCCTCCAGAAAGGCCTTAGATGATGCCTCGGAGCCCCGAACATGAAGAATCTCCGCCTCCAGACTATCCACCAACTTTTTGTGGTCGACTTCCGTCCTGGAAAAAGTTTCTTCGAGTTGGAACAGACCCAGGAGGCCTCCTCGTGGTCAGCCTGAGCCTGAGCCTGAGCCTGAGCAGCTTCCTTAACCAGGGCCTCCACCCGCACAACTTCCTTGGCCAGGGCCTCTGCCCAAGCAACCTCCTTGGTCAGGGCCTCCCTAGCGGCTTCCTGCTGATCCACAGCCCCCTCCAACTCCAGTTGGGTCGTCTCCAGCTTCATCGCCATCTCTGCCACCAAATTAGCATTCCTTTGGGCCAGCAAGGCATCCTGAAACAAATCAAAGTTAGAAGACATACAGGTAAAGGATCATATGGATACATGACTTACAACGGTGGCCTGGTGACGGATGGCCTGGGAGATGAACAAGGCATCCCGGTTGGCTAGGGCGGCGTAACGTTTCAGTTGGAGGTTAGACATGGTCGTCCCGACCTAATCCAACAGATCCGCAGCAAGTGAGGTCGTGTCTTGCCCCAGTTTGGGACGAAACCCAGTCTCGGCAACAAGCCGGTCCTCGATCTGCTGCGAAGCACTGAATGAAGCAGGGCGCTCGGCGAACTCCACTTTTCGCCAGACCGTTAAGGCACGGTAGACCTTCTCCCGTCTGTCCCGACAATCTTCCCAGGCCCGAGATACCATCCTCATCCTCTCCTCCCAGATGACCATGTCCCCCTCCTCGAGAAAGACTGGATTGACAGGAAGCATGGGAGCCTCCGGGATCTCCCGAGTGACGATCAAGCTTTCCCCAGAAGAGTTCTCCTCGGCCAAGGCAAGGTCCTTTATCTTAGCCCTCTTGGCCCAATTCGCAGACTCGTCAGCAGCCAATTCCGCAGCTCTTTTCTCCGACCCCCGACTTGCCAAGGGCTCCTGCTCCAAATCAATTACCGAGAGATGAACAGGCAGAGATGGGACAACTTCAATGCACACCGTTGGAAGGGGAATCGCGGCTGGAGTCCTCTCAACAACCTCCAGCTTCGGCCTCGAGTCCCCAAGGACCAACTCTAACACTTTGCTCTTGGGTAGGCCCTTGGCAGCCTTTTTCGCCGATGCTTTGGTCGCGGCCACCCGGGCCTCCATAGCCTGCTTCATCGTAGCCTCAGGGTTGGACATGTCTGAATCGTCTGAAAAAAAAACAAAAAGAAATGATCAGCAAAGTATAGGAGTGGGGACAAAAAGTAAATAAAAGCTAGTCTGAGGTCCTCCGGGACAAACCCTTATCTAGAACTCGAGCTCGACTCAACTCTCCTAAAGCGAAGGAATGGATGTGGTCCCCCATGTCGTCCAAGTCCATGAAGTTACCATATTGAAGGAATCCGGACGAGTACATGAGAGTCTACGGGTCTAAGACAATGGGGGTTGGAGGTCTCATTTCTCTGACGACCTCGAACAAGTGGCCTCGGTAAACTTGCCTATCCCTAACTAAGTCCTCAAAATGAGGAGCATAAGTTAAAAGTAGAGGCGAATTACCTTTCCCCGATATACTGGCCCCAAGAGCCCCTGTGTTCGGCTGGGCTTCGTCGAGAAGTACGTCCAGCTCCTCAAATTCAGCCATCTCCATCTGCCAGGCCTGCTCCTTCTTCTTCTTCACCACGTCTGCTCAGGCCACGACCCCAACGACCTCTATATGAATGAGGGCCAGCTCCTCCCTCAAGGCAGGGTCCCTCTCACATTGCAACCCCCGAAGGCTAGGGGCCACAATTGTCTAGTTGGCCGCTAACATCCCGACCACTCACAGATTCGTGGTGTTTACGTAGTCTCCCACATCCAGATCCTCCGCGCTCAAAGTGGCGTAGTAATTCTTCTGGTCTAGGATCGACTTGGAGAGAGGATTCTGGGCATATGGTCCTGTTATCCAGGAATGTGAGTCGAAAGCGGACGAAAAAAAGAACAAAAAGGATTAAAAGGGTAGACAACTTACCCACGCGCTAGAAGTCAAGCACCAACATGGGATTCCGCTCCAAAAGGAACCTGGAGGTCATGAAATAGTAGTGTTTGACATCCGGGGGTGCTTCCAAGAGCTGTAAAGGGCAAGATAATTGCCACGAGGCTTCAGTTTATAGAAGTCGTCCCGGGTCTTATCCTTGGCATTGAGCTGCGGCTCCAACTTGTAGAAGTATAGCACCCACGCCAGGGTAGGCTCCGGGATCTCCTTCCCCACACAAAAAATACGCCATCCTGCATGAAGCTTATAGGCTTGGGGCAAGAGCTGGAAAGGCGCGATCCCCACAAACTTTAGGAATCGCATGAAGTAGTCATGGAGCAGGAGAGTGGCTACCGCATTGATGTGGCCCATGCTCCAGGCCTTAAACTCGCCCATGCTGGTATGGGCTTTTTCCTCCTTCCTAGCCAGCAGATTGTAAAAGTGGCTGGGGGTCAACTCCACTCCCAGATGCTTCTCTAAAGCATCCAGCATCCGATAGTTCCAGAATTTGTTTTGCTCCCCATCCATCTCCCTTGTGTTTCCACTGGGAGGTTTGCACCCTTCCAAGACGATGGGAGCAGACTGGACGTATTCTTCCAAGTGGAGAGTAACGCCAAGGCTCATTGTTGATGATCTGGAAAGAAAAAAAAGGAAGCAAACAACCAAGCAGTTAGCACCAAAACCCAAAAAGGTTGGTTAAGGTACGGAGGCTCTCCTAAGAACTGCTTGGAGGAGTCCCCTCCGGACCAGATCTGGGATCACTGAAGATCCCCATAATCTAGATCGGGAACTAAGAAGAATTTTTTTCTCAATTTTCCCAAGTCAGCCTATTACCGCTGTTCTGGGATGACCTAGACCTGAGAAGATCCGGGACAACGGAAACAGAGCAGTTGTCGGAGAAGTTCGTCGGCAAATTCAGACATAAAAAGCTCTCTTTATAACTCTGGTTGTTCAGAATGCGTAAACTTGCAAATGAAAATCTGGGGGTATTTATAGAGCCAAAAACAAATTTCTTGATCCAACGGTTCAGGATGACTTCCCCCATCTAACGGTCTCGGATTACGCAGGGGCTTTAATTAGCCCACTTGAGTATCGGATCGAGGATTCGCCAAGTCACGATCCACGCCCTCCCAATCCAATGGCCCAAGAAAGGAAATTTCAAAAATTTCTCATCCGACGGTCCCAATTGACACAGACATATTAAATGATCCACTCGATTTCCCTATCGACATCACTCGTACAGATGGGATGCCTCGGAATTTATGTTGACGTTTGGTTTCCAACACAATAACCAAGAGATTCTCTCCAAATCCATCAGGCGCGAGTAATATTGACGCACCAGTTATAGGGAAACACGTACATGTAGCATGAATAAATTGAAAGGTCGGGGGTCATCCAAGCGTCCTTGAAGTAAACAAACCTGTCTCTTGGTAAACGAACCGGGCCGTTGGGATTTGATCAGGGATATTGGTACGAACACTTTTCATGCGAATTTACATCAAGCGGTCCCCCACGAAAATGGACTCATTTTCCGGGGAACAAACCGGGACACCGAAAATTGATCTAGTAGATGAAGCAAGCCTCCACTACGCGAACACAGATAAAGGCTTGGAGGGTAAATGTTATCCCAGTTTCCTCCCCGCACACGTGGCACAACACCCTAAGTCCAAGCGCTATTCTGAAGGAATCCGAGGCCCAGACTGAACCCAATGAATGGGGAAGGAGTCAATCCTAGTGGCCAAACATCAGTAAGCCCAACATTATCCATTGGACATCCCCGCACCGGATAAGCCGGGACCATGAATTTGGCACATTTCGTCTTCCCGGACCCAGTATAAGGTGTCGTCCAGGATGGGAATAAGGAGGATGCCTCCGAGTCTAAGAATGGACCGGGATGATAGTGGATGAACCTGGGTTCTAGTAAACGAACCAAGGTCCTGGTAAATGGACTGGGATGTTGGTAAATGAACCCGGACTGGGCACCCGAGTTGGGTATGATAAAATGTCCCCGACACTGACATCACCCTGAGAAACATGGGGTTTTATCTCCTCAACTAACCTGCAGAAGAGGTTACATACGAAATGTACGTCGTTATTCAGAACAGTACTGCCACTACTCTGACGAATCCTATCCCCCGGATCTCCTAAGAAGCCCACGCGAACCAAACTGAAGCTGCAAACTGTTGCCAGTCGTACAACATGGGTTATGCTCGAGCCGGCCAATTAGGCCCTGATTAGTGTATTTTATTTTATAAGCCTGTGTTAGTGCGCAAATCCTAATTACATCCGTATTGGTCCCGGATTAGTCCGGCCCAAATCCAATGCATCCAACTGTCTATAAATAGGGTCAGTTGTGCACTGTAGAGAAGATCCCAGATTTTCACTTGTAAGCAATTATTCTTCTCAAACTTGCAAAAAACTCCATTGTCAAAAGCTCTCTAAGCTTTACTACAACTGACTCGCGGAATAAGGCTCATTAATGCCCCAACCACGTAAAAATTATGCTTGCATATTCTAAATCCTTTCTTTTTAAGCTCTCTTATCTTTCATAATTCTAGTTTCCGAAAAACTCGGTAAACAATACCAAACACAATAATCATCATTTAGTCATTGATTCCAAAGTATCTACCAAACAAAGTAATGTAAATCTTATTCCATTCCTATTACCATTACCATTATCATTCCAATTTTATTTTGCAACCAAACGCTACCTTAGTGAATGCAACTCCAACATTACTGACGCACCAAAATACATTGGCAACCGTCTATCCAAGGGAGAATGATCTTATATCTAAGTTCTTTTCTTTCTTTTTTTTTTTTATACAAGAAGGGCTACGATGAGAAAACATAGAAATAAAATCCTCATCTAATCATTTGTTCTAAAATATACTGTAGTGGTACCTGAATTTCTTTGGCAATCAGCAATCGTACAATTTGTTACGATTGCAATCCTTTTTCTATTTTGTGCTATGTATACATGTTGAGAGCCAATTGCTCACTGAATGTAATATCCTCTGTAATTATTTTTCTATAAGTTCAATACAATAGTCTCAGCAATACCTGAGCTGAGTTATACAATTTTACCCTAAATCCATAATTTCTCTTGGCATCAAAGCCCTAGGACACCGACGCCACTACGATGTTGTTTGCTGCTACTGAAGGAGAAAGACCGCCAATGTCATCAACCAAAGAAACCACACCAGCTTCCTCTAGAGGAAGAGATGCTCGATTTTTCAACCCATAGACTACAACTCCAGCGCTTGTGTCTACTCACATTGCTCCAAACCCTTTCTCTCCTTCCTCAAATCCAGTGACTGTCAATCCTTTTGGCAGCACTCTCAGGCAACCATTCGTGCTAAAGTTGGACAGGAATAACTTTACTCTGTGGAATACAATGGTCTCCACTATTATCAGAGGCCAAAGATTAGATGGTTTCTTGAATGGTACTAAGCTCCCTCCCCCTGAGTTTGTGACTGTAGGTACAGGGACTTCTCAACATGGAGCAAAAGTTGCACTCGGCATTAGCCCAGCGTATGAGCATTGGATGATCAATGATTAGTTATTAATGGGATGGCTTTAAGGGTCAATGATTGAAGCCACTGCTACTGAGGTAATGGGGTGTCAAACAGTTGTTGAGGTATGGAGAGCCTTAGACACTCTCTATGGAGCTCATTCTAAAGAAAAAATGGATGAGACCAGGACAACGTTGCAAACAACCAGGAAAGGAACACATGAGCATGACGGAGTACCTATGCCAGATGAGAACTTGGGCAAACATTCTTGCCATTGCAGGTAGTCCCTACCTTGAGTCCCAACTTGTTAATAATGTCCTGAATGGCTTGGATGTAGAATATTTGTATATCACAGTTCAGATAGAAGATGGAAAGAATTTCAAGACACACTCCTTTCTTTTGATAGCCGCTTTGAACGGCTCAGTGCTCTCTCTCCCACCAGCCAAGCACTCAAAGACCTAGGATCTCCATCAGCAAATCTTTCAAACAAAACCAATCAGTCCAACTTGTCTGCTCATAACAAAAGACAAAATAACTACTCCAACCCACCTGGAGGTCGTGGACAGTCACCAAACAATAGGGGAAATGCCTCTCAATCTCGAGGAAGAGGAGGACGAGGAGGCAACTCAAGTCCTACTTGCCAAGTTTGTGGAAAGTGTGGACATTCTGCAGCGGTTTGCTACAACCGATACGATGAAAGTTTCATGGGGACAGATCCTAATCAAACACAGAAATCACCTCATTCAGCCTTTGTTGCTTCTTCCGAAGTTGTTGACAATGATGCTTGGTATGCTGATAGTGCAGCCAACAACCATCTTACTTATGATGTGAACAAAATGAACCAACACATTGAGTTTGGTGGTAAGGAACGCCTCACTGTAGGTGATGGTAACTCTATCTCAATCTCACATATTGGTTCTGGTTCTTTACCCACATATTCAGATCGTCCTCTTTCTTTAACAGATCTATTACATGTCCCTAAAATTGCCAAAAATCTCATTAGTGTGTCGAAACTCACAGCTGATAATAACATACTAATATAATTGTATTCTCATTGTTGTGTTGTGAAGGACAAAGCCATAAAGAAGGTTCTACTTCGAGGGACACTTGAGGATTGTAACTATCGACTTCACACATCAGCTACAAGCTCATCTCACCACTCAAAATCTACACAACCTCATCTTCCTTTTACTAATTTTCTTTTCTGTCTAATCAAATCAGCCTTTTTCTGATCTGTCTTTAAATTCCAAGAAAAAATTATGGCACCAACGTTTGGGCCATCCTTCCTTTAGAGTTTTGAAAAATGTCATGGTTGCCACTAATGTAAAATCCTTCAGAAATGAACAAGATATTTTCTGTGATGCTTGTCAATATGGAAAGTCACACTCAATTCCTTTTTCTTCTTCAAATAGTAGAGTCAAACATGTATTAGATCTTGTTCATACAGACCTTTGGGGTCCTGCCCCAATAATGTCAAACACAAACTTCAGGTTTTACATTCATTTCATCAATGATTTTAGTCGGTATACATGGATATACCCACTGAAATTCAAATTTAGCTTTTACTCAATTCAAGGCTCTAGTTGAAAATCAATTTGGCAAAAAAATCAAAGTCCTTAGGGTTGATTGGGGTGGGGAATATCATACCTTTTCTAACATTTTCAAAGAAAATTGCATCATTTTTCAGCATTCCTGTCCTCATACGTGAGCTCAGAATGGTCGAGCTGAATGTAAACACCGACACATAGTTGACATGGGTCTCACCTTACTAGCACAAGCATCAATGCCTCTGAAATATTGGGTTGATACATTTCAGACCTCTGTTTACTTGATAAACAGACTTCCCACGCCAATTTTTGGTCATAAATCTCCCTTTGAAACATTATTTCACAAAAAACCTAACTATCCCTCCTTGCATGTATTTGGTTCAGCATGTTTTCCTTGCCTCCGCTCTTATTAAGATCATAAATTTAGTTTTAGATCTCTGAAATGTGTTAATTTGGGGTATGGTGATTTTTTCTAAGGGTATAAATGTCCCAACTCTACAGGGAGAGTTTATACACTACAACAAAATAGGTTATTACCAGCGGAGCCTTCTGCCGGTAATAGTTGGTCGGTAATTATGGTTATTACTGGTGGACTGACACCCCACCTGTAATATATTAATACCGACGGATTATTAGGGGCAGACTCCGCCGGTATACAAAGTAGTCAACATCGCATTTGACTCATTTAATACCAGCGGATCCCGCCTCTATTAATCTGCCGGTAATTAATTAATATTTTTTTTTAAAATAAAATATAATAATTCATTTGAATTTATTTAATAATAAATAAATAAATTATAATAATTATTTAAATATAATTAGATTTAACATAAATTAAAATTAATTATTAATAACACAATTAATATTTATCAATCAAAATTACATATAAACTAATTATAAAATAAACATAATAAAATATCAATTGTCTTAATTTAATTAAAAAACGTAAACTAATTATTATTGTTTGGATCAGGCCAACCAGGAGAGAAATATTCATTAACATTCACATCACTATCTTCACCAATGTTAGGACGCAGCAATAGTGGTGAAGCAAACTGTGGTGCCGGTGCTAAAGGGTAATAAGCATGTGGAGATTACTGCGAAGATGATCCAAACGAGTCTCCAAACTAATGATGCCTAGGATGTGACGTCTGAGATCCTACATGGACGTTATTATTTAATAAACAAAATAATATTTTTTCTTATAATAATTTATTATTTATTTAATTAATTAATTAAATTATTAAAAAATAATTAAATTATTTAAAAAATTAAATTATTATTTAATTCATTGTTTTTTTATTAATTTTTTTAATTTGTAATAATATTAATAATAATTTGACAAATTAATTATTATTTAAATTTAGACTATTTTTTTTTAATAATTACATAAATTTAATTCATCTTTTTCATTCATTATTTTATTAATTATATTTTAAACTTATTAATTTGATATTTACTGATAAATTTTAAAATTAAATTAGCAATTAGTTAACTTAAATAATTATAAAATTATATCATAAGTTAATCAAATTATTATAACAACTTACACTAAACTTTTTTAATTATTTATTTAATGACAGAGAAAATAAATCAAAACTTAAAAAATAAAGTAATTTCTAATTAACTACTAATATATTTGTTTAATAATTTTTAATTAATTATAAAAATAATAACTAACTCTAATTATATAATATTCATTACAATTTAAATTTCTCTTTATGTTGACATAACATATAACAAAAAAAAATTAAAACTAGTTTACTTAATTAAATTTCACGAAAAATTCAGCAGCATAATAGTTTAGTACGACCATTTTAAAAAATAGTGAATCATACACTCAGAAAATCCCAGAACGTTTATAATAACACATAAAATATTTATAACTAACAAATTTCTATTATTTTAATTTATTTCTATTTCAAATTTTAAAAACTCAAACATATATAAAATTGTTAACACATCATCAAATTTTTCTAACACATACACAAAATAATATATACATAAATTACATAAAAGCATACTTTTCCACTGATTTCATAGCGGAGCGGCGGTGGAGTAGCGGACCTTAAACACAAAAATAGAATATGTTAGAAATTTAAAAATTAAAATTTTAAAACACATACCGTGGGGGATGTGGGGTGCCGTGGGTGTGGAGGGGCTCGGATGGGGGTGTCTTGGGTGTGGAGGGGCTCGGATGGGGGGGGGGGGGGGGTGTTTCATAGATGTGGAGGGGCTCGGGTTCAAGAGGGTGGGCAAATGATGGAGAATGGGGCGTTGAACAGGGGCTTGGGGGCGGAGAAGACAGAGACAAATGGAAGAAATGAGAAAATGGAAACTGATGAAAGGGGCGCTAGGATCTTTTATATAGAAGATTATTAGAGGCAGGGGTCCACCACTAATAATGGGTTCCTGCCGCTAATAATGAGTTCCCATTATTAGCGGCGGACCCCCGCCGCTATTTAAAAAACGGTCAGAATTACACATTATTAGCGGCAGGAAGTCCGCCGCTAATAATGTGTTGGACCCGCCGCTGTAATGTATTAGCAGCGGGCAGTCTGCCAGTAATAATTTGTGGCTCCGCCGCTAATACCCATTCAAATAAATGCTCAAGAAAATTCCCGCACTTTTCTTATTAGCGGCGGAGGGCGCTAACGCTTTTTTTAAATAATTTTTTTTTTAAAAAAAAAAACTTTATTAACGGCAGACTGCTGGGTCCACCGCTAATAGTCCTCTTCTTAGAGGCGGATTCAGGTCCGCCTCTAATGCATCCACCCCTAATATTGGCATTTCTTGTAGTGATATATCACAACATGTTCAGTTCAATGAAAATGATTTTCCCTTTAAGACAAGTTTCTTGAATACTCGTCGCCTTGAACAATGCCACACTGCCTCTCCTCCAACTGCTTGGTTCCAGGTGCCGAGTATGACTCCTACTTCACTAGAGCCATCGGTCACACCTCCTGCTCCCTCAACAGTCATGTCTTCTGAAGTAGTTCCTTCTTCTCTTGGCTCATCTGCTCACACCAGCAATCAGGTATTATCTCCTGCACCTCATACTCCAAGTTCTCCACCTCTTGAATCTCTTGACCACTCTATTACTTCTAGTCATGTTCATTGTTCTTCAGGATCAGATTTGCCTTCTTCCTCTCCTCAAAGTCCTGCGACTCCCACACAGCCACCAAAACCTACTATACAACCATCCCATCCTATGATAACCTGAGCTAAAGATGGGATATACAAACAAAAAGTCTACTTGGGAAGTGCTCAGTGGTTTAAGTTTCAAGAAGAACCTACAAGTGTTGGAGAGGCTCTTGAAATTGAGGGGTGGAGACATGTTATGCAGGAAGAAATTAGTGCTCTTCAGTATAACAAAACATGCTCCCTTGTGTAATGACCTAGATTTTCAAGACTCGATAATGCGGAAATATAAACGTTTTCATCTAACAAAATGTCTCAAAAACCCGTTTAAAAAAAACTTTTTAAAAGTCGTATGGCCATACTTAATATTTAATACAAACATAGTTTATGAAGAGTAGAGTGAGCCTAGTTTATGAGAATAACACAACATTTAAAAAAAAAAAACGACTTCCCAAAAGGTTGGTCCACATGTACATTCACAAGGTAGACTCCAGCGCTCACTGCTCTGCCTTGCCATTGTTCTTACCTACAACGGGAAACAACTAGGTAAGCGAAAACGCTTAGTAAGTTCAACTTTAAAACAAAAGCATGCAGAGAAGACAGGTGGTCACTGACCAAGTTACTGCCCCCAGATAACAATAGCTCACAAAGATTAGGGTCCTAGATCCATCCGGACCCTATGCAATCAATTTCAAGAACGCAAAAGCATCCTGGCAAACTTATGGTTATGCCTGATAACCAATGACAAACTATTTCATATAAACAAATAAATCCATGCACTTAGAAAATCCCAGAGCAAGCAGATTAATATATCACAATATAATTCGAGACCAACGCTCGACAATTTCCAACAATTTGGGCGTATCACGCCCTCCAGCATAAATGCTAATCTGTAAGATAGAACCGATTCTCAACACTAAGATCTAGCCAATAAATATCCCCATCAAGGATAACTATCGAGTTACCTAGGGCATCGCTACTTATCCAAGAGTAAATCCCTCACAAGGATAACCATCAAGTTACCTAGGGCATTGCTACTATTCAAGAGTGTAATCGAACTTACACGGGTTTATAGAGACTTCTATGTTAATCAGTGGTGTTGGTGAGCAGTTGCCCTTAGGATGTTCAGTCTCACTCAAACTTGGAAACCTCTAGTATCTCTAGGCACTCTCACTGAACAGCCAATATTCACGGCTACTATCCGGGAATAACTTATCAGAGCACTTGCTCGGGTTCTAACCGTTCAATGATTAAGTAAGCATGAGGGCCCCTAGGTCTCATTCATTTTGGCGCCCCTTGGTTTAAACCAGCAATCCTCAATCTTGGTCACTCATCGCGGTAGTGAACCTGATATAATAAAATCAAACAAGCAGTGTGACGGGGATCAGACGTCTCGGATATGACAGATATCTACCATTCATATTTTCTGAATCAGCACCTACTAGACTAATGTCTCTATGCAAACTTCTACGACGGTGTATATATGTGCATGTGTCCCTATACTAACAGACAATACAATAGTTGTTTCATGTTGTAGCCACACAATAGAAGTTGACTTACTCGGAGTCCTTAGCTCTCAGCAGGATTTCACCCTCCAATGTATAGTCCAGTTATGCTTAGCTAATACTATAATTATCCATACAATATACTCAAATTAATTATGGCACTTCATAATTCATTATTTTTATTTGGGCAGTTTGGCCATTTTAAAAAAATCACTTGTAAGGATTAAGGATCCTTATTTGGTTTTAAACCCATTCAAGAAATTCGTACTCAAAAATTTGAGACTAAACCCTAAGTCTCGGGCAGACCTATCCTATGGTCTCGATACTTTGGCTTGGATATCGCAATAGTATTTTCCCACAATCCGCTAAAAAATCTTATTCTTTAAAAGTTCCGCTATTTACACGTACTTTCAACAAGTCGGTTAAATATATAGAAGATTTTAGCTGGTATTATATCCAGAAAATACTAATTAAATTCCTCAATTATTTTTTTCAAGAAGATAATCTCTTAATTTCCCTTTTATTTTTCTTAAGGTTTTACTCTCTAAAACTCGTATTAAGAAAATAGCGTAATTTTAGCTTAATTAGGAAAACCGTTAATAATTTCTTATATTGACTAGTTAATTTTTCGAAGTCAATTAATCAAGTTTACTTACTAGAAAAATAATTTACTTAATTATTTTCTCAAAATATAGGGTTTTTAAACCTTCTTTTAATTTATCAACTTATAAATAAATTAAATCTTTTATTTTTAAAAAGAATAAAAACTCTTTAATAAAATAATTCTCACTTAAACTCAAAGTGGTATTTTAGGTCAAAATGTTTTTAAGACTTACCAAGCTTTTATCTTGCAATAAGCACAAATGTACTTTTTATCTTAAGTTCCAAAATCTCATTTTTACACTAATTGTGAAAACCTCATTTTTCTCATTTTTAACTACATACTTTGTTAGGTCATAACTTGAAATTTACTTACCCAATTATTACCGAAATTTCCCAATTAAATATTTGGTATGCCATTTAGGAATTTGTAAAATCTTAGATCAAAAGAAGCATTTTTTATTGGTGAAAATATTTTCCAAACATTGAGGTAAAAATGACATTATTTTCAAGTCCTTATTTTTTCCAAACTTTGGCACTTAATAACTCTCAAACCGTTCATTATTTTTTTTTACCAATAGTGGAATACTAGGTTATGCCAAGAATATGTCCACCAAATTTTAGAAAAATATGGATTCATTTGCCCTATACAGTGGCTGTCCAAACTTGGTCCCGAATTTAAGAATACGAAAAAAAAAACAGTTTTTTACCTAAACTTTGAAATAGCATAACTCACTCATTTCTAAACGTTTTTGAGTGTTTCAAAAGCTCAGTTTTATGTACTCCATCTCAAAAACATCATAGTACAATTTAATTTTACAAAATAAATATACAGTGGATGCTTGACCCCTTGGAAGTCACAGCTCAAAACTTGTATTTTTGTTTTAGGGTTTTCAACAAAACCCTTAGGGATTTTGGTCCCTATTTTCAAAAATCAACACACAAGCATCATAAAAATTATAAAGGAACTACCATAGAATTATTACATAACTAATAAGAAACTTTAAGTATTAAATATACAAAATAATGCTTAAAAATAAAAGCCATACAATAACAACCATAAAAAGTAAACGTTTTACCTCTTGTTGTTCTTGCTTTAGGTTTTGATATTTCTACTAGCTTTGAATCCTTCAAAACTCTTTCAAAACCTTAACCAACTCCCCCAACAACATATATAGTTAGCTATTGAAAGATCTATGGTTAAAAACTTTACAAAAGTCAAGTTTTTGAAACTTTACCTTAGGGAAACTCTTCCTAGACCAAAGCGTAAGCTTCCAAGTTTTCTTAGTGTTCTTGATGGTTGAAAATGGAGAGAAAACTTTAGAGAGAATTTTTTTAACAAGATGAGAGTGATTTGTGAGGGGGGGGGGGGGGGGGGTGGTCGGTTTTGGGGAGGTTGGAAGAGCTTAGACAACTCTAAAATATCTAAAACACTTGAGTGTTTTTACTTTGACCACTTGATGCCATTAACCCTAATTTAAATGGGGATTTAAAAATAAAACAGTTTGGTCCACCCAATTAATTTCCTTCACATGGTCGGCCACTATTTCTTTCATTTATGTTAATATTTTTTTTATATAATGGTTAATAAATATTTCCTAAGAAGAAAAATCCAAAATGACTTTCTATAACATTTTTCACTCATATAAAGTTTTTTTTTAAATAAAACTTAACACATAATAATTAAATTAAATTCCTTTCACATTTAATTTAATTAATCGCACAATAAAATTTAACCTAAGGTCCATTTATGGAATAAAATTCCGCATTTCGGTAAAATTAAGCATTTTAACCCAAAACGCCCTAAAATTTCCATTTCCTCTTCCGTTTATTATTTTTGACAAAACTTTAATTTTTATGAATCTATTTTATGCCCAAAATATATTTTCCATAGTTTTTCATTTTATTTTCTGAGACTTTTACCCGATTAGGGTTTTTGTGTCGGTCCAAGACCAAAAGTCTTATATTGACTTTTAATCACAAAATTCATAATTTGGCTAGAAATAACTCATGGAAACAAATATAATATTCTTAATACGGGGAAAAATCTCGACCTGAGTCGTTTAAAGGTACCCGAAACGCAGGGCATTACACCTTGTACCACATTATCCTCAATACAACTTGGTTGGAAAAAAGTGGGTTTTCAAAGTTAAGAAGAATGTCGATGGGTCATTTCAAAGATTCAAAGCTCGCCTCGTGTCCAAAGGGTTCCATCAACGACTCGGCATTGATTTTGGAGAGACATTTAGCCCTGTGGTCAAAGCTTTTACAGTTCGTATTGTCCTCACAATTGTTGTCTCTAAGAATTGGTAAATACGAAAATTGGGCATTAACAATGTTGTTTTGAACGGCTACTTGGAAGAGAATGTCTACATGGTTCAACCCCAAGGTTTTGAAGACAAAAATAAGTCAACCTGTTATCCCCAAAAGTTTTGTTCAATGATGTGGCAATCGGATGGACAAGTGGCAATCCATGGTCAGTAAATGACACATTAATAGTCAATAAATGTGTTATTTAAAGAAGTGAAAAGGATGAGAATTGACCTGGGGAGTTTTGATATTACTGGTCAAGAAATAGATTTAGCCGACCAGTGATGTGTCATGCCCGACCAGTGGTGTGCCATGCCCGACCAGTGATGTGCCATGCCCAACCAATGGTGTGCCATGCTCGACCAATGGTATGCTTTGGGCGACCAGTGAGGTGTCTTCGCCGACCAGTCACTTCGGGGGATGGAGCTGGTCGATCGACGGATTAGAATCTCAGAAGTTAACCGTCTAGTGACTCTTCAGTCAAGCCTCAGTAACAACTTCAACCCGAATCATTCGTAAATGCCGTGGGAATCTCTTAGATATCCCGGAGTAATAGCTATATTGTTGTAATTTGAATTTATTTATATTTTCTTAATTAAAGTTTGTTGGAACAACCAAGGACTCTGTCAAAGGCATATTTCTCATGTACGATCCATGAGTCTCTAAATAAGAGGTTCATGGCATCATTTGGGGGATCTGAGATCTGGAGACTGAAAAAGAAAGCTCTCTAGTTTTGAGACTTTGGGACCATTACTTGGGGTATTCTGGGAGTGTTTTCTAAGAGTTCAGAGAGAGAAACACTGTATTTTCCTACTTATACTTGAGAAACTCAATTGACCAAGGTTCATCTAATCTTAATTATAGGTTAAATATATCGCAACTCTAAGTGGATTAGGCTATTACCAACAAATTGGGGTCGAACCACTATAAAAATTACTTGTGTTATTTACTTTCTATTCAAGGTTCATTGTCATTTTTGCGCCTACTCGCAGTTGGCCAAAATGTCAACATTTTTGGTGCTTTCATTGAGAGCCTGAATAGAATTAATACACTAGTATCCTACCAATATGGCAACCAAGAATACCAATATGGCGTCCAAGAAGCCAGGTACATCAAAAGAGCCTGCTAGATCAGAAGGTCCTGGACCTCAGAACCTTGAGACTGAGCTCAGGGTCTTTCTCGAGGAGACAACTTCAGAAGTTGAGCAACTCCAGGAAGCAATAGGCTCTTCCCAAGAGGAGATATGATGCTATTCAATGCTCAGCAGGAGTCTTTCGCTGAGGAAATGGCCAGGCAAAAGGCTGCATTCGAGCAGCAAAAATAGGAGATGGATGCCAGAAGTGAAGAGATCAGGCGACGGCAGAAGGAGGCCGACCAGTGACATCGTGAGGCTGCACTTGCTCTAGAAGCGGCTACTCAATTGACCCAGGCCAATGCCCAAACCGCAGCATGAGGAGCAGCCACCCAGGGAGCAAGGAATAATAATGCTGGTCAAAGCACCACTGGCAAAACCAATTCTCGGGGGCCGGACAGAAGTAGGAGTAATCCCCCTAGTTGGGAGGATGATGGGATCCACTCTGAAACTGTCTCGACACAAAGGGAGAACTCTAGAACCCCTTCCAGGAGCCACCAATCAGAAACTTCTACATCAGTGAGTCACCAGTCAGGCGGTAAGAAGACTCCACCCAGGCATAATTAGACCAAGACTCCTTGAGATGAGAAAACTTCGCAGTTTAAAGATGGATATGGTCGTGATGAGGCTAATAGTCATCACACAGATCGGTCAAAGGATAAAGAGGGCAACGGGCCACAAGGAGGAAAAGACTGCCCGGGACGTACCAAAAAGCCTCCACTACATCCCGGCCAGCAGCGTAGTGGGAGATAGCAAGTCCCGCGTAATAAGGTTTTTGAAAAAGTCTAAGAGCACAGTGTTTGATCGGTTAGGAGTACGCACTTCCCGGAAGGATCTAAGGGACGTTATCAATGACAAGAGGAGGATCGTCCTGGTCAAAGGGCAAGATCTGAACCATCCTGCCAATCAAGTAGAAATACTTAATGACAGTGCACCAGATGGAAATGCCCGACCAGGCGGTCAAGACCTAACAGCCCCGTCGGTTGCACCAGCCATCCAAGCCCAGCTTGACGCGCTAACGGTTACAGTGCAAGGTTTGTCAAAATGACCTTCCGGGATGGATGCGGTAGACCACCGGAGTGGCACTCCATTTTGTGCCTGGATTAGAACAGCCCAGCCGCCGGCAAAATATAAAGCACAGGTGCTGCCAATATATACAGAAAAGGCAGATCCCATTAGCCATGTTGGGAAATTTGAGGACCAAATGGAGCTACTCGGGGTGAGTGACAATTATCATTGTAGAGTTTTCTCGACTACATTATCCGATACTGCCCAGGAATGGTATTGGAAATTCAAGCCGAATTTCATTACCTCTTGGGAAACTTTTAGGAAGGAGTTTTTTAGACAGTTTAGCGCTGCTCGGACTCCACCAGTTTATGCCAACCACTTGGCATGCATCAAACAAGGAAAGGATGAGTCTCTAAAGAACTATATATAAAGGTTCATGAGAGAAGCAACCGAGAAACTGCTGTCAGAGACGAGGGGAAGATGGTTGCCATATCCTCTGGAATAACTTATCGAAGCCCTTTGTGGGATAGTATACATCGAAATCCAATTTCAACACTTCAACAATTTCTTGACCGAGCGGACAAGTATATGAAATTGGATGACGTGATTGAGAAAGAGGAGAAAGGCATAAATAATCCAGGTGGATCAACTGACCCTCCTAAGAATGGTGGAAACGGTCAAAATTGTGGAAAGAAACATGGGAATAACGGGTCTGACAGCCATGAAGAAAAGAAGGATAAGTCGGGTCCAAATGATAAGCCAACCAAGTATGAACTTCAATTCACTAATTACACCACTCTTTCAGCCAGATGGGTGGAAATATATCTCGTAAGCCATCAAGAGGTTCCCTACCGGAAACCCCCACCCATCAGGAAGGAGATGAGTAAAAGAGACATTAATAATTTTTGTCGTTTTCATGGAGATTATGGTCACTATACAAACGAATGCAATCATCTCAAAGATGAGATAGGGTTTCTTATCCAGTCAGGAAAGTTAAAATAGTACCAGGCAGAGAAACCCCAAGGAAAAGGAAGCAACAACAATCTGGGGTTCAAACGGCAGCGGTCTCCACCCTTGCAACCCGAGCCTGTGGACTTCACTTTAGACACTATATGTGGAGGTCCAAACTTGGCTGGGGATAGTAATAAGGCAAGGGAAAGATATGCTCAGACACTTCGACATGAGTTGGATGCAACATCAACATCAGAAGTCATGACTGCAGAGGAGCGGCCTCCAAAGAATCCACGGTACGAAAGTGAGTCTCTTACTTTTACGAAGGATGATGCTAGACATGTGAGGTATCCTCATAATGACCCTTTCGTCATTACAGTCCAAATTGAAAATATGAAAGTGAAGAGATGCCTAGTTGACACAGGAAGTTCTGTGGACATTATCTACAAGTCATCTTTTGAAAAGATGAAGTTGTCCGTCAATGACTTGAAACCTTGCTCTCAAGTTATTTATGAGTTTATTGGAGAAGGATTGTCACCGGCCGGAACAATCAAATTACCAGTCACAGCAGGAGACGCTCCTAGGCACGAGACAGTTATGACAGAGTTTTTGATAGTAGATTGTTTGTCGGCTTACAATGTGGTGATTGGTCGACCACTACTCACGGCTTTACATGCGGCAGTGTCTATATGGAACCTTTCCATGAAATTCCTGACCAGTGTAGGCCTAGGCTGTGTCCGGGGAGACAAAGAAAAGCTAGGGAATGCTATAATGCTTCAGTGGTTAAGGCACGGAGGGGAGCCAAGGAGAATAATATGATTATGTGTGGAGAGAGAGAAGAGGTAGTAGACGAGATGGACATCGACCAATATAGCATTGTGGATGTAGCCGACCGAGAGAAATTTTTAAAGGTTATCAACCAGGAAAGTACTTCTGTTGTTAATGAGCGACAGGCCCCATCCGGTGATGAAGTCACCAAATAGGGCGTTGCCCAAAGTGATGGAGTGGATATTGATCCTTGCTTTGGGGATTTGGAGAGTGAAGTAGGACCTATGGAGGACTTAGAGGAGGTACCAATAGATGAAAACAAACCAACCAGAGTGGTCCAAGTTGGGAAGAATTTAAAGATGGAGGTGAGAGCCTAGCTGATAGAATTTTTGCGAAGGAATCAAGATGTCTTCACCTGGTCTCACAAGGATATGGTGGGTATCTCACCAACCGTGATCAGCCACATGCTCAACGTGGATGAAAACTACCCAGCAGTGCAGCAGAAGAGAAGGTTTCTTGACAAGGAATGAGCGAAAGCTCTAAAAGAAGAAGTCGAGCGACTGAAGGAAAACGGGTTCATAAGGGAAGCTTATTACCCCACCTGGGTTTCTAACCCAGTGTTAGTTCCCAAGTCCAATGGGAAGTGGAGGACCTGTGTGGACTTCACCAATTTGAATAAAGCATGTCCCAAGGACTGTTTTCCCTTGCCCAGGATAGACCAGTTGGTTGACACAACTTCTGGTCAAGAAACTTTGTCCTTCATGGACGCTTACTCTGGGTATAATCAGATAAGTATGCACCCTCTCGACGAGGAGCATACCAGCTTCCGAACAGACATAGGATTATATTACTACAAGGTTATGCCATTTGGCTTAAAGAACGCAGAAGCCACCTACCAGCGTTTAGTGAATGGCATGTTCCGCTACTTGATCGGCAAAAACATGGAAGTGTAAGTTGATGACATGTTGGTCAAGTCAAAGGATGATGGGGGGCATGTACGAGATCTGGGGGAGTGCTTTGCAATACATAGAAAGTATTGCATGAAGCTAAACCCCCTCAAATGCTCGTTTGGAGTAAGTTCTAGAAAGTTTCTCAGATTTATAGTTAACTCGCGAAGGATAGAAGCCAATCATGAGAAGATTAAGGCACTCATGAAAATGAAGTCTTCGACTAGAACCAAAGATGTACAAAGTTTTACTGGGTGGATTGATGCTCTAAGTAGGTTTGTTTCCAAATCAACGGACAAGTGTGTCCCATTTTTTAACTTACTAAGAGGAAGCAAGAAATTTGATTGGACAGAAGAATGCGAGCAGGCATTCCAAGCCATAAAAATACATTTGGCTCAGTCTCCAGTTTTATCAAAGCCCATAGATGTAGAGGACCTTTTCATTTATTTGGTAGTCACGGAACATGTCGCCAGTGTTGCTCTAATAAGAGAGGAAGATAAGGTGCAACATCCAGTCTACTACAACAGTAAGCGGTTGGTAGGAGCAGAGTCAAGGTACCCTATGATCGAGAAGTTGGCATACTATTTAGTGCTTGTGTCTCACAAATTACGACCATACTTCCAGGCACATCACATAAAGGTGCTTACCGACCAGCCCTTACGCCAAGTCCTACAAAAACCAGAAACCTCTGGTCATTTACTTAAATGGGCTGTCGAATTAGGCCAATTCGAGATCAAGTATCAACCCCGATCAGCCATCAAAGGATAAGCGCTAGCGGACTTCATTGCTGAATGCACCGGAATTCCTGATATTCCTGACGAGACAGAAAATGTAGCTAGGCAGAGGAAAGTTTTTCTTACCTGAAAACTTTATGTTGACGGATCTTCAAATGAACATCATGCAGGAGCCAGACTTATATTAATCACATCAGAGCAAGATCGAATTCATTGCGCGTTAAGGTTCGGATTCAATGCCTCCAATAATGAGGCAGAATGTGAAGCCATTTTAGCAGGATTACGATTGGCAAGAGATGTACATGCCCGGTCGGTTGAAGTTAATAGTGATTCTCAACTGGTGGTTTACCAAATTTTGGAAGAATATCAGGCAAGAGGTTTACGTATGGTGGCATACTTAAATAAAGCTAAGGACTTGTTAACACAATTTGAAGAGTACGCAATCAAGTTGGTGCCATGAGAGAAGAACTCCAACGCAGATGCCTTGAAAAAATTAGCCAGTGCAAAGGATGCTGACACTCTGAATATAGTACCAGTTGAATACTTAGCAAACCCAAGTATTACCGAGTAGGAAACAATGCCAATTACTGTAACTGACACTTGGATGACACCCATCATCACGTACCTCGAGCAAGGAACCTTACCCAATAACCGCAATGATGCCAAGAGGACAATGAGACAGGCTGCTCGGTATGTCATGATAGAGGGGGTGTTATATAGAAGAGGGTACTTTATGCCACTACTCAGGTGTGTGACACCCGACCAGTCGAAGAGCCTGTTAGCCGAAGTACACGAGGGATTTTATGGAGACCACGCTGAGGGGCAAAGTCTCTCTAAAAAGATTTTGCGACAAGGATTTTTTTTGTCCTACAATAAACGAGGACTCCATGGAATATGTGAAGAAATGCGATAAGTGTTTGAGATTTTCTAAGATACCGAGAGCACCTCCAAATATTTTAAAACAAATGCAAAGTCCCTGCCCTTTTCAGTATAGGGAATTGATCTGATCGGGAGGCTACCTAAAGGAAAAGGATGAGTGCAGTTTGCGGTAGTTGTTGTAGATTATTTCACTAAGTGGACTGAAGCTGAACCATTAGCCACAATCACGTGATAGAAAGTGTTAGATTTTGTCGTGAAAAATATCATATGTCGCTATGGCATGCCAAAAAAGATAGTATCGGATAATGGTACACAGTTTGATAGTGATCTATTTACTGATTTTTGTGCTAGGCATGGTATCATGAAGAGCTTCTCCTCGGTGGCCCATCCACAGGCGAATGGGCAGGTAGAAGCAGTAAACAAAACATTGAAAGACACCCTAAAGAAGCAGCTCGAGCAAGCTAAAGGATATTGGGCGGAAGAATTATGAGAAATTCTCTGGTCGTACAGAACCACTGCTCGAACAACTGGCCATACTCCTTTTTCCTTGGCATATGGTTATGAAGCTATGATACCGGTCGAGATCAACCCCCCATCCCATAGAAGAAGCACTTACAACCAGGACAAGAACAATCAATTACTAGCTGAATCTTTTGATTTTATTGAGGAAAAGCGAGAAAAGGTGAGCATGAGAGTTGCTGCTCATCAACAAAAGGTGGCCCGCTATTTCAATTACAGAGTTAAATATCAAAAGTTCCAGGTTGGAGATTTAGTTCTCAGAAGAGTGTTCATCAAAGACTCAGGAGCTGGAGTGCTAGGACCAAATTGGGAAGGACCATATCAGATCGAGCAAGTCTTGCCACCTGACACTTACAAACTTTTTAGGCTGACTGGTGAGCTGATCAGAAACTACTGGAATGGCGAGCATCTTAGGAAATATTATCAATAAATATCACTTGCATAGTGGTAGCTTAGATTCAAGTGTCTTACTTTTTATTTAAGTATGATTATGATCTGGTTATTTGTTAACCAATCATTTGTTTTTAAAAAAAAATTGTTTGTTTGAGACTCATTATTAGACACGTTTTTTCCTTTTCAAATTGATGAGTAATAAAAGAGACAATGTGCAGCATGGTCGATTCTTGCTATAAATATGCATATGTGTTAATTTTTCGAACAGTGTTTAACTGATCGGTAAAATCGGGCAGCGTTCAACTGCTCGGTGTGTTCAAACAGTGTTCAACTGCTTGAATATTTTCTTTATATTCAATGTGTTTCACGAGTAGTAATTTCTAGAACAGATTCAGTCAAGTAGCAAGTGACCAAGGATCTTACAACCCTCGATCACCTAGGGGGCACATGGGGTATACTGGTAATTAATTCAATACATGCAATGAGAGCACGAATTAATATATTTGTTTTTAGGCTGACTTGTAAGTTTTCGAAGTCGAAAAGGGCCATTGAGCTAACTTGTTTATCAAAGCTTAAGTAACTTGGCATCTTTCAAAATTCCACCAAGTTAAAAGCAAATATTCGCGTGAAATAAAACATTAAGCTCATAAAATGTTAGAGCAATAAGAGTGTGAGAAAGTATACTTAGCAGGGACTTATGAAATGTTTGTAATTTCTAAGTTAGAAAACTAAGTACTCATGCAAAAAATTCATGGCATAGATCAAAGAGACTTTACTATTCACAAAATACTTGGGATGTTTTATGAAAAGTAAAGCAAAGTGTCAAACAGCTCGGTCGTACGAGAAAAATATAACTACTGAGCAGTAATTGTCTCAACAAAAGTATAAGCAAAATAAGTGAATTGCTGGCCAGATATAAAGTTTTTGCTGGTCGGATAGGAAGCCCTCTGGTCGACTAAAGCATGTTTATGGGTCAGGTAAACTAGTTTCTGGTTGGTTAACACCATCATCAGTGTCTGGAACCTCCTCTGGTCAGAATGATAAAGCAGGAGAAGCAGACACAACACTAGCTAGATTAGTTGCCTCTTCGGCGGCCTTGGCTTCACATTTGGCAAGCTCTTCCGCTCTTGCCTCTTCTGAGAGAAAGTCGAGGTTGAGAGGCTTGTTTAGCTTCCATATCTGATAGAAACAGTTGAAATAGATCTCTTCATAACGGGCAAGATCAACTTCTTTGGCTTGTTTCAACTCTTCATTCTCATGAGCCATTTTCTCTAGCTGGTCGGTCAACATCTTGTTGGTTTGGATCTGTTTTTTATTTTCACCAGCCAACTCCCTTAAAGATCCGTCTCGCTCGGCAATTGTCGCCTGCTCAGCCTTGGATTGAAGATCTTTCTCAGAGTTAGTCAAAGTTTCAATTTTATCTTGGGCTTCCACCAACTGATCATTCAAGACCTTGATCAACTCTTTATAGTCAACTACTTGGCGTTGGGCATGACTAACAGTGATAAGTCCCTGGAATAAATAACCGAGAATTATTAAAATACGAGTGATCAATAAGAAAGTAAATGTTTCTGGTAAGATGCTTACACTCATGATCTAAGCAAGGCCTTTATGGAGGACAACTTCGACGCTTTGTCGGGGTAGAGTCTCAAAGGTCTGGGTTGTAGTTGCATGGTGAAGAGTATGGTCTAGTAACTCTCTGTCATATTCACCAACGATAAGAAGAGGCTCACTTAAGCAAGTTGACTGGGTAGACTGTAGACTAGCAGAAAGGGGAATTGACGGAGGAGCTAAGCGTGGGAGAATGACTGACTGGTCGGACGATTTTCCCTAGCTATGTGGCGTGGTCTTTATAACCTTGCTTGGAGGAGTTGAATTGCTACATTCATTAGTCTCCCTCTTTTGGGCAGAGGGGGTGTTGAATTGCTTAAACATGGTTGAATTTGCATAAAAGTAAAGCAAAAATTGGGTTAGTAGAAACAATAAATGAACATAGGTAAAAAATAAAATTCAACAGATTCATCACAAAATCCAATTATGGTTACTGTCAACAAAACCTGAGTTCAGAATTTCGTTAAAAGTCTCATCTTTGTCCTCCGACGATGAGTTGTCTTCACAAGGAGGCTCTCTAATAATGGGACCACCTGGTCGGTGTGGATGAGGGGATGGAATATGAGAAAACTGGTCGGTCACTACTTTGGTGTCGGCATTGGACTGATCAATTGTGTCTGTTTCATTAGTCGTACTACCCATAACAATATCTTGGTTGTTCGGTAACAATCCCACCAGTCGGAGATCCTCCAAGGAGACCAACTGTTCAACGTCCTTTTCATCTAGAGGCATGTTGGAAAGTTCTTCTGCTCAAGCATACATTTCCCTAGTTGGGAGAGGATGATCAAAAGGGTCGGCATGTGTGAAAGCTAGGTTGTTGGCTGTAATGTCTGTAGTAAGGAATTATTCTGTATAATACTTCCCAGGATTCGATTTATGGGCTATACCATGAAAGTACTTAACCCCTTTTTGCCTATGAAAGAGGTGGAAAAAACTTGTATTCTTGTGGCTGGGGTTAGTCCTAAAATCGAACAAATAATGTACCTCATGAGGAATAGGCGGGTTCCAACCCTAGAAGTGGTAGAGAATGTATAGAGCAGACAAGGCTTGTACACCATTTGGAGCAATCTGGAAGGGAGACACATTGAAGTAATCTACTATTGATCTGAAGAAAGGATGCTAGGGGATTGTGGCTCCTACATATATGTGATACTTAGACCAGGCACAATAGGCTCCACCAGGGTTATTGGCTCTTTGGTCAGGGTGTGGACATATCACATTCAATCCTTCGAGACCCAAAGTCTTGATATGCTTATCAAACATTTTGGAATGTAGCTTAGAGAGCTCTGCTACAAACCAGGAAGGCACACCATCATCTTTGTTCCTCAGCCTACGTGTAGCAGTTTGTTGGATGTCTGTGGTGAATGTTTGGGTAACCTTTCTCCTGGGTTTTCCAGTTTTGCGAGCTTGGTGAGGGGGTTTTGAAGAAGCATCAGTCTCGGCTTCTCCTAATAAATTTTCTCCGATACAAGGTACTTGTTCTACCATCTTTTGTGTTGCTCTATGAGCAACTTGGGGAACTTGTTCTTGAGGGAGTCTATTAGACTTCTTCACCCTCATCGGTTGGTGTTGGCGTTTTTGCTTAAGGAATTGATCTTCGTGAAGGAAATATAAAGCTGACCGCGGAAGGATTTTCTTGAGACGATGGAGACGATCTTCAGGAGTTCGTCTGCTGGGGGATTTGGAAGAAGAATCATTGCTCGAAAGAGTGTCCCTAGAAGAGGGAACTAAGGAATCAGAGTCTGTTTGGTTGTCACCTCCCCTGTAGTCGAAGCGATTCATCTACAAAAGATAAGGGGAGGTGACTAAACTAGACATAAAGTGAATGAAAAAATATATATATACATTACTCTGTAAAAAAAAAATTATTTGAGAAAAGAAATCAATTTTCCCCCAGATAAAGACATTTGTTTTGGGAAAATGATGATAATTTTTAAAGAATTCAGGCATATTGTTCCGAATATCGAGTGGTGTTCGGAGGACTAAGGCCTAAGGTTGTGTCTGAGTGACTGCGCAGTGCCCCTGAGCGGCTAGGCGCATGTCCAAGCGATTGTGCAGTGCCCCCGAGCAGCTGGGCGCATGTCTTAGGGGTTGTGCGGTGCCCACGAGCAGCTGGGAGTATGCCCAAGGAGTTTGGCATGTCCAAGTGATTCGGGTGTGCGTACGAGCGGTTGTGCAGTGCCCCCGAGCAGCTGGGCGCATGTCCGAGGGGTTGTGCGGTGCCTCCGAGCGGCTGGGAGCGTGCCCGAGGAGTTTAGCATGTCCGAGTGATTCGGGTGTGTGTCCAAGTGGTTGTGCAGTGCCCCCGAGCGGCTGGGCGCATGTCCGAGGGGCTGGGCATCCGAGGAGATGGTGCGTCTGAGGAGTTGCGTGTCCGAAGGGCTGGGCGTGTGAGGAGTTAGGCATGTCTGAGGAGCTGCGTGTCCTAAGGGATACTTGTCGGAGGAGCTGGCATGTCCGAGGAGCTGCGTGTCCGAGGATTTGGTATGCCCGTGGTCTTGGAGTGGTGTGCGGGGTGCAAGGACTTGTGTCCGAGCGGCTGGAAACAAAATGCCCGAGGGCCAAATAGGGGTCCGATCGGCTAGGTATGGCAAAGGGCACAGGTTTGATGGGCTAAAGGGTAAAGAGCATAGCATGATGTATAAACATATTTTCTTAATCTTGGACTATGCAAACAAGATCAAAAAGTGGAATTCTAAGAGTTCAATAAGTCTCAAGGAAATATCATATGCTCTTCTTAAACCCATAAACTCAAAACTAAAATGTGTAGTGAGAAATCATTTTTCTTGAAAAATTTCATGAAATTGAAAGAAAAATTGACTAACTCAAAGCCTAAACTACACTATATTAGCCACAAAGTCTCTATCCTACAAAGATTTATCACAAAAAAAATCAAAGAATATGTTTCAAAATGGGCGTTTCGACATTGCATATTCTAACAAGCTTTTGTGTAGATTGTCAAAGCTTAAAGATAAAGATGAAGAAGGAGAAGCTTACCCAAATGTATTGAGGAACCTTTCATTTCTTGAGAAAGCTTGGATTTGCTTGGAGAAGGTGAAATGCCTTGGAAGTTTGTGGAGATTTCAGCCAAGAGGAAGGAAGAGTGTTGTTGAAGATGAAACTCTTGCTTATGGGTAGTGGGCAATTGTGGGTCTATTTAAAGAAGAGAAAGGGAGACTCCCACTTACCCTGAATACTCTTGGTATTCTCTCCCCCACGATTGGAAACAAGTAACTGCCATTTTCATGGCTGAAAATTTTAATTATACCTTTATTTGCAAAAGGCTGGAAAATTGTCAAAGGTCATTTTTGGAATTTTAGGACACGGTAATTATTAAATTTACCGTGGATCTTTACGAGGAGTAAGAGAAAAAGATTATCATATGAGAAAATCATATAATAAACTTGGGGGGCAAATGTTATCCCCAAAAGTTTTGTTCAATGACGTGGCAATCAGATGGACAAGTGGCAATGCATGGTCAATAAATGACACATTAATAGTCAATAAATATGTTATTTAAAGAAGTGAAAAGATTGAGAATTGACGTGGGGAGTTGTGATATTACTGTTCAGGAAATAGATTTAGCCGACCAGTGATGTGTCATGCCCGACCAGTGGCGTGCCATGCCCGACCAATGATGTGCCATGCCCGACCAGTGGTATGCTTTGGCCGACCGGTGAGGTGTCTTGGCCGACCAATCACTTCGGGGGATGGAGCTGGTCGATCGACGAATCAGAATCTCAGAAGTTAACCGTCTAGTGACTCTTCAGTCAAGCCTCAGTAACAGCTTCAACCCGAATCATTCGTAACTGCCGCGGGAATCTCTCAGATATCCCGGAGTAATAGCTATATTGTTGTAATTTGAATTTATATATATTTTCTTAATTAAAGTTGGCTAGAACAACCAAGGACCCCGTCAAAGGGATATTTCTCATGTACAATCCATGAGCTTATAAATAAGAGGTTCATGGCATCATTTGGGGGATCTGAGATCTGGAGACTGAAAAAGAAAGCTCTCTAGTTTTGAGACTTTGGGACCATTACTTGGGGTATTCTGGGAGCATTTTCTGAGAGTTCGGAGAGAGAAACACTGTATTTTCCTACTTATACTTGAGAAACTCAGTTGATCAATATTCATCTGATCTTAAGTATAGGTTAAATATATCACAACTCTAAGTGGATTAGGCTATTACCAACAAATTGGGGCAAACCACTATAAAAATTACTTGTGTTATTTACTTTCTATTCAAGGTTCATTGTCATTTTTGCGTCTACTCGCAGTTGGCCAAAATCGTGGTCAACACAACCCATGTGTGCAAATTGCACAAGTCACTATACGACTTAAAACAAGTTCTGCGAGCTTGGTTTGAGAGGCTAAGGAATACTCTACTTAGCTGGAATTTCATTAATTCAAAGGCCGATAACTCATTATTTTTCTACAACAAAGATAATGTGATCATCTTTGTCTTGATATATGTTGATGACATTGTGGTAACAGGGAACAACTCTAAGAAGCTTGCTGATTTTATTACGATACTGAACAGGAAGTTCACACTCGAAGATTTGGGGGCTTTACACTTCTTTCTTTGGGATAGAAGCTTACAGGGATGAAACCGGGTTGTACTTGATTCAATCGAAGTATATTGAAGAGATACTTTCACGACATAACATGAAAAATCTGAAGCCATGTGCTACTCTAGTTGTTGCTGGAAAACCAATGTCGATTCATGATGGAGAGAAGCTTGCCAATCCGACCATCTATAGAAATCTACTTGAAGCACTATAGTACTTGTGTCACACACGACTGGATATAGCTTATGTTGTAAACAAGCTTGGCTAGTTTTTGCAATCGCCAACATCAGTTCATTGGAGTGGAGCTAAACGTGTTTTGAGATACTTAAAGGGAACGCTGCATCATGGTCTTCACATCTGTCTGAGTGAAAGTTTGTGTGTTTCTAGCTATTCCGATTCTGACTGGGCTTGTTGCCCCAATGATAGAAAGTCTGTTGCTGGCTATTGTGTCTACTTTGGTGACTCTCTTGTGTCTTGGTCATCCAAAAAACAAGACGTTGTATCAAGATCTAGCACCGAGTCTGAATATAGAGCGTTGGCTCGTGTGGCTGTTGAGATAGCATGGATAAAGTCACTTCTCAAAGAATTAAAGTTCCCTTTAAGTGCCAAATCTATCACATGGTGCGATAATGCAAGTGCTGGTGCTCTTGCCTCCAACCTGGTCTATCATGCAAGAACAAAACATATCGAAATAGATATGCATTTTGTGAGGGATAAGTTTCTAAGGAAGGAGCTAGAAGTCAGGTATATCCCGACAACAGATTAAATCGTAGATTGCCTTACAAAGGGACTATCCCACTCTAGGTTTCAGATGCTGATCTCCAGACTCGGTGTGCAAAAGTCACCCTTTCGTTTGAGGGGTGGTGTAAAGAATGACCTCAACAGCTAATGCCACTTGGCAATGACAAATCATAGCCTAATCATCATCTAATCATTTGTTCTAGAATATACTGTAGTGGTCCCTGAATTTCTTTGGCAATCAACAATCGTACAGTTTGTTACGATTGCAATCATTTTTTTGTTTTGTACTGTGTATTCGTGTTGAGAGCCAATTGCTCACTAATTGTAATATCCTCTGTAGTTCTTCTGCTATAAATTCAATACAATAGTCTTAGCAATACCTGAGCTGAGTTATACAATTTTACCCTAAATCCAAAATTTCTCTTAATGTGCACTAATATGGGGCCACTATTAGTTTTGGGGAAAGCACCCCTACAATGCCAACATTATTGCACTATTCATGCACCAAAACACATTGGTAGATCATTTCTTTTTCTTTTTTCTACAAGAGGGGTAAGATGAAAAAACTTATAAATAATGTATGTCCATTAAAATATTTTTATGTATAAATTTGTAGCTTTATATATATTATTTATTTTTGAGATGAATATATTTATATCTTGCCGAGGTATAAAGGTGGCGGGGACCCCGATCCTCACATTACATGTTCCTTACCCACACCGACTCTGCAAAAAATTGAGTGATATGTTCGTTAGTATACTAGAATAAAATGAAATGTTTGAACGTGTAGACACGCGCCTAAGTAGAACGATAGGGGTATGAGAACAGGCGGAGAAGCGCCCTAATTGGTCGCCGCGTAATTTACTTGTAAACCTTAAATTAAATTAGTGGAAATGTTCGATTAATTAAAAATATAGAAGGAAAGATAAAAGGGTTTATATATTTATATATAAATATAATATTCCATATCATACCTCACTCGTAAGGGGATCGCCAGTGCCACGCTCAATATTTTAATATTATTTAAGAAAAAAAAAATAGAGAGAGTGGTATTCCGACGTCGAAAGCAGCTTAGCCTACTACCAATTTGGCTTTAAAACAAACCCACTTTCACTCTCTCCTTTTTTCATCGCAAATATCTCTTCTATTCTCTGTTTCACGATGTGAGAAATCTTTGTCTTTTTCCGGAGGAACTCTTTCCAGAGGTAATAATATATATATATTTTCCTTTCAATCTCTAAGAGTACAATTACGGTTGAATATCCGCCACTTGGAGTTAGAGTTGGATTTCTACTTCTTTTTCTTCTCTACTATTCTATAAAATCTCTCTCTCTCTCTCTCTCTCTCTCTCTCATTATTTCACATCTCAATCTATCATATGCACATAGCTCAAGTAGAGCTTTGTTGTGGATAATTGTTCTTTCTGGTTTTTTTTTTTTTTCCTTGCAGGTTTCCTTCGAGGTTTTCATTTTGTTTCCACTGGTTTAATTTCAAAGTTCAAACGCTGGAAATTTTTGGTAAGCGACATATATTTGTAGTTATAACAGTTGACAACGAAACGAATCGGCTTCTTCTTCTAGCTATTCTCGCTGATTTCGTAATTTCAGATTCCGAGTGTGCATGACTTACAAGCCTGATTTCTAAATATGTTACTTAAGCAAATTAAGTTTAACGTAATTTAACGCTATTTTTCATAACTTTTTTGGCCAATTACTAAATAAATAACGGACGGTAATGATGTACAGATAGTGTGATTGATGGATGCCGACCGTAGAGATACGTATGGTGGTAGTTAAACTTAAAAGTTTGGAATCAAATCCTTATTTTACATCAAACAACTCCTTTTCCCCTTTTTTTACAGCCCCTGCTTTTCTCTCTCTCTGGCTTTTTTTATTTAAAAAAAATAAATAATAAAAAGTCAAACTGAAAGGGAATATGTATAAATATATATATACATATTTACGAATGAGAATTCAAAGGAGCTTTAATCAATATATTCTTGGCAGTTGGCAGGTAAATTAGTTGTGTGCTTAGACTAACCACCTTCAAATTTTGTCTAAATATAATTACACACAATCCAAAAGAAGTTGACGTATTGGAATCCATGCAACTTGTGACCCCCTTTCATTTTCAATCATTCAATGCTACTAGTCTAAGGAAAACAAAAGAATGCTTATTTTTCTCATTCCAAACTGTTTTTTTTTTTTTATCTCTACTTTTTTTTGGCGAGCATTATTCGTACTCCTCCATAGCTAACATAAAGCACCGCACCTACAGTCCTTGATTATTGTATATATGCATTTTTCAGTAACTAAATTACCATTTTTTGTTGAGTGTCCAGAAGTGACACACCCCTTCATGATCAGAGCCAGTAGTTCCGTCTTTGTTTTTAACTGGGAAAGTGTGAAATTTCGTTGTGGCACAGGAAAGGCGGAGCTTCAAGTTGATTTGGTTAAGTTGGTTGTGATTTTAATGGCAAGAGTTTGTGGACCGTACTTTGATCCTGAGTATGAGAACTTGAGCACCAGAATCAATCCACCCAGGTTTTTATTTTTCTTTTACTTTCATGTTCTATGTAATCTTGATCAAAATGCTAGACGTGTTGAATTCAAAGGGTTAGAGAAGCTACCATAATCAAAATCCTCAGTGGCTTCATGGTCAATTACAATAGGCTTGAAATCCTAGTCTTATAATGACTTTGCTAATTCTGCTTTATGATCTAATTGTTGTAAGAACAATTTTCAGGCTTAAATAACTTGCGTTAGTGGCCATGGTGCTCTATTCGTAACATAACGGAATGCTGGAATTAGCTACAATTGCTGTATATGTCATATTGACCTTGTCAGCTATATAATTTCTTTTATTTGTATGTTTTGTCAGGGTTTCAGTTGACAACTCTTCATGCTCTGACTGTACTCTAATTAAGGTAATGTTTCTTTTTTCTTCTTATATTATACTATGGTTGGACTCATTTTTGTTTGCACTAGTATGCATCCCTTTCATATTTTTGCACTTATGTTCCAAAGTCTTTTGAAATGAGTAACGTTGGTATAATTGAGATGTATAGGTGGATAGTGTGAACAAACCAGGAATTCTGCTGGAAGTGGTGCAGATATTATCAGACATTGATCTCATCATCACTAAAGCTTATGTATCTTCTGATGGAGGATGGTTCATGGATGGTAAAATTTTCCTAATTACCTTAAACACTTGGATTGTAGATATAAATATATATATATCACTATCCTCGTTGTGTTACTTTGGACTTTCATTTACATTAGTGAAATATTGAACTATTTCTGACATTCTCGATTTGCTTTTGGACTAGTATTTCATGTCACTGATCAGCAAGGAAACAAAATTACAGATAGAAAAACCATTGACTACATAGAGAAGGTAAGCCTGCTTCTTTGTCATCCACCTATGGTTTTTTGTGCCTTATTTAGAAACCAAAGAAAATGTCGACCCTAGTTACTTAAACCAGAAATCAATATAAATATCATTGCTAAACCTATTCTCCTTCAAAATAGTAATTATAGAATTTTTTTAGTCCACAATCCAAAGGAAGAAAAGATCATCAACCATCAGGGTAAAAGCTCTTATATACTGTTCTGGCAGAGTTGGAATATTCATTTTCTTCGTGACAGATTACTTTATATACCTTCTTTCTGCGTGCCAGAAAACGGACTTATTCTTGTTTGACCAAAAGAGCATACAAAGTCCTTTCATGACATTAAGAAAGGGTCCACACGAAGAGAAACAGATTTTGCCACAGATTGGGCGAAATTTGTCTTACATTGTCATGACTTGTTTGTTACAATAGGCTTTAGGACCAAAGGGACAGACCAGAGAGGGAGTGAAGACTTCACCAGGGAAACAAGTTGGTGTGCACTCTATTGGGGAACAGACGGCCATTGAACTCATAGGCAGAGACCGTCCTGGTCTCTTGTCTGAGATCTCCGCCGTCCTTGCCAACCTCCACTTTAACGTGGCTGCTGCTGAAGTTTGGACACACAACGGGCGCATAGCATGTGTTCTTTATGTTAATGATGACATGACATGCCAAGAGGTAAAGGATCCAACCAGATTGTCCTTAATGGAAGAGCAGCTAAAGAACATCCTACGGGGTTGTGAAGATGAGGAGAAATCGGGTTACACTAGTTTCTCCATGGGATTTACTCACATTGATCGGCGGCTCCACCAGATGTTATTTGCTGATAGAGATTATGAGGGTTGTGGACTTAATGAAGAGGTTGCTTCTCCTCCTTCCTTCAAACCAAAGATCACAATAGACCGCTGCGAAGAGAAGGGATACTCAGTGGTGACTGTCCGGTGTAAAGATCGTGCAAAACTGATGTTTGACATTGTTTGCACACTCACGGACATGCAATATGTAGTTTTTCATGCTACCATCTCATCAGATAGCCCTTACGCATCACAGGTATTTGTATACTAAACCTTAATAGTATAGTAGCTGAAATCTAGTTACTACTGAAAGATCATATCTTATATTAAGGCATGCTTTGGAACAAACATCCCAACTCTTCAATATGTCACATATGTATGCTTGGTGCAGCACAGTAAAATAGAACTTTTTTATTTCAAAATTTCCTCAATAACTGACTGTTCATTAGTACTCACCAATGAAATGGGGTTGTCGAATAAATTTCTGAATTTGACTTGTGTCTTAATCTGTTTGAAGCAGTGCTTTCTGCTTCCCCTCAAATCTGAATCAATTACAGTACATTTACCATTTATGGCCTACTGTATTCTTAGAAATTTGATTGAAGTTATTGAACTATATCTAACTGTAGGAGTATTATATTCGCCACATGGATGGTTGTACCCTTGATACTGAAGGAGAGAAGGAAAGGGTCATCAAATGTATAGAAGCTGCAATACAAAGAAGAGTAAGCGAGGTTAGTGAAAAGCTTTAAACAACACCTTATTAAAGAATATTCGAAGATAATTTATTTCTTTCTGAAAAATTTTGTAACACCTTTTTAATAGTCGCAATCATTTATACCATGTGGCTGATGATTACTTATGTCATTTTCATTCATAAGCTGCCATGATGATACGAAATCAAAGATAATAAAGTTGGTAGAGACAATATATCTAGCTTATATTATTCAAGTACAATGCTTGTTCATATTATATGGATATGGAAACTTATTCTTATGGAAGTACAATGCTTTATGCTATATATGGAATCAGGGCCTGAGATTGGAGCTGCACGCAAAAGATAGAGTAGGATTACTATCAGAAGTGACAAGGGTTCTGAGAGAGAATGGGTTGTCAGTGTCAAGAGCAGGAGTCTCAACAGTTGGAGAAGAAGCAGTGAATGTGTTCTTTGTGAGAGATGCTTCAGGTAACCCAGCGGACACGAAGATAATTGAAACACTTCGAAAAGAAATTGGGCATACAATGATGGTCAATGTGAAGAAAGTCCCAACAAGTAGTTCTAAGGCACCTGAATCAGCCAGTGGGTGGGCCAAGACAAGTTTCTTCTTTGGGAACTTGTTGGAAAAGTTCTTGACTTGAACTGATGATGATAATGTCCATATGAATGTAAAACATAGATTGCAAGTGTACAGAATAACATCAACCTGCTCAGCATCTTGTCTGGACAGAGCTTGTCTAATTGCATGTTCATGGTACGTATGCTTGCAACTTAAGAACTTTTGTGGTTGGACTTTCAAAGTACAATTTATGACATCCATTTTGGCAGAGGCCGAGCTGTCCACAGCCTATGGTGGCCAATCGCCACTCTTAATTCTTTTTGTCTGGTCCTTCTACATAGTATGTAAATTTAGATTATAAATTCCAGTTTGAGTTTTTGAAAATAGACTAATACACCTTTTCGAAATTGAATATTTTTTATTTTGGGAGGCCTTCAAAATATGTTAAATACCCAAAATTAATTTGGAATATTATGAACCTGCCCAATCTTTTTAATTTCCGGAGGCTCAAAAACATAGAATGGTATTTGCAAAACATGCTGGTATTATGCAACATTAAAGAAATACAAGAGTTAGTATTGGTTAAATAGTCATTGCTTTTTTTTCTTTTTTCTTTTTTTATAAATGAATAAACAAGTTCTGAATTAGTTTAATTTTAACACCTTCCCCCATCTCAAGAGAAGTTAATTAATCCTCATGTTTGTAAACAAATTCATTACATGGGTGGTCATCAGTAGCAATTTCGATAACTTTTAGGATTTGATCCATAAGTAACTTATAGTAACCAAATTAGTAATCATTAATTTCTCTATTGTAGTGGTCATAGGCATAGTGTAGTGGTGTTATCTCTCTCCTTACAAAGAGAATGTCCAAAGTTCGAATCCCCTCCCCTAATATCAAAAAATAAATTTATTGTAACTCGTTCAAATTGTTGATATCTAACATGTTACAAATTTGTTTGATTTTAAAAATTCGTTATAAATGAGTGTTTAGATATGAGACAATAGAATTAAGAATATTAATTGCTTTTTGCCAAAAATTAATATTAGATTTGTATTTTTATTTCGTATGTATTTTTTGGATTTAAAATTCATTTTAACTTAGAAATGGAGAATTTTTAAAGGTAAAAGAGTTGGATAAAATAAGGATGTAAAAGATGTTTATAAACTTTCCATAATTGGTAATCCAATTTTATAAGTTTAGTAACTAGTTTTTTAAAAATTTAATATCCTTTTAACGGTTTCCAAAACAATTAGTAACCATTTTCAAAAATAAAAATTATCACCCTACCAAATGGTTTCGAAACAACCTGATCTGTTACTTATTGGGAAATATAATACCATATTTTTTTCCCTCCAAATTTCCATATTTAAAAAAAAAAAATAGTTCATTTTCGTATTATTTGTTAAAGAGAATAATTTTCTGTATCTTTTTTAAAAACAAAATCCTTATAAATATTTTTTTTATCTAAATAATCTTAGTGAAAATTACATATTATATGAGAATTTTAATAGATTGTGCAAAAATATGGTTTTTTTTCAAGAAAAGTTAATCTATGGCTTTTTTTGTTTTAATTTCACTTTTACGGGTTTAGTTTCCTATATTTTTGTATAAAAGTTTGTTTATGCCATATTTTCACTCTTAATTAAGTTTTATGAATTTTGAAGGATATGTTTGTAATTTGATTATTTTTTTTAGCTTATTTGATTATTTTTTTTATATTAATTTTATATAACTATTTTTATATTAAATTTTTCCATGGTTGTTTTGAAAATTTTGTTTTTTTTAATATGAATTGTGTTTATTATTATTTTTTATTTATTGTAAACATTTTTTTTCCTTTTTTTTTTAGGTTGTACGTTTTTTTTTAAAACCTGTGTAAGGTAACCAGTTACTTATTTAATTTTTCAAAGTTATGTAAAAAAAATCATACAGCTAGCTTAAATAACATTTATCTAGAGGGGTAATCAGTTACTTGTTTGTGTTTTTTCACATTTATGTAAAAAATAATCTTAGAGGTTAAATAACATGTATCAGGAGGGGTAACCAGTTACAGTGTGATTAGTAACTTACTGCCATAAGAGGGGTAACCAGTTATCGTAAGAGGTTGACGAGTCACTCATATTAGAAATGGAAAAAAAAAACATCACATTTGAAGGAAAAAAAGAAGAAGAGTAAGTATGATTTAGTAACCTAGGTAACCAGTCACCTCCTAAAATATACAAAAAAAACAACGTGAAGGTAACTAGTTACCACAGATCTCAAGACAGAAAACAAAACCAGATCTGACCACGAACCAACCTCCTCCCTCGCCTCCGACCACTTGCCTCCAAATTGAACCAAAGAAGTAGTATTTTCCATACTTGTAATATTTTGTAAATTTTTAACTTAATTAGGTGTAACTGCTGAAGGTAACTGGTTACTTTAGTCTGCAATTAAATACGTCACTGAAAAACTTAATTGGAAAATATAACAGTTTTTCAAGGTCACTGGTTACTTTGTTGTTACTGAATATTTTGACAATTATAATTCAGACCAATATCAAATATCTTTTTATCGCAAGGACAAAGTTGAATCTAAAATAATCATAGTTCTTGTTTTTTGTATATTTTTGGTCAATCAATGCAACCATATTAGTAGGTTTAATTAATTTTTTCAAATTTCAAGTTAATTATTATGTTTTTTTTTTTAAATGGACATCATGAACTTCATGATTATCATTATAATCTGTAAAATAGCTATAAGAAAAATATGAAATCAATGGTTCTATATTATGTAAAAGAATTAGGAAATTAATAGATTTTAAGTTGAAGAAAATTAGATTAATATAGTATTTGACAGAGCAAGATTTTACAAACAATCTTGACATTTCTAATGCCAATCAAAGTTGCTTATTGTTAAGTGTTTAGTATACCGGTGCATATATGTAACCATCTAATCGATATTCCTACAAATTTCCATATTAAATCATATTTAAACTCCAATTCATAAAAAAAAATTATTTCTTCTAATTATTATTTTTAGAAAGAAAAAAATAAGCTTCAGAATCTACTTCGGAGCCATTGTTGACCAAATAATCCCAAACCAAAATTTTTTTAAAAAAAATGTAATTAGCTTGGTGATGGAACTAATGGGGATAATTCTCAACAAACAATCCAATCAAATAAAAAGCAATCAACGAGATTACAAGTACAGCTCCTTAATGGATGATTTGTTTGTTTATTTTTTATTTTTAATGTGGGATAACTTTTCCCATATTCTGATTTTTTTTAGTTAAATTTTTCCATACAAAGTAAATAAAGTTTAACTCCCATATTTTTGCACATTGATGGCTAAAAAGCCATATTTTTTAAAAATCCCCATAATCTTACTTGTATGTTTTGCACTAACAATCTTTTTTTTTTCTTTTTAGTAAAATAAACATTTATCAAATGTTGGATCCAACAAGGTGCCATGTAAAATGTTGAGAAATTTCACTCTTAGTTGACTTTGAAATCTGCCTTGGGATGCATAGAGCCCATCTACATGGTGGTTGGGTTTCCCTTCTCACATGGACTTCTTGGATAACAAGTTACTTGATGTTTAATATTATATAAAAGAGAAATTTACATTTTTTTATCATCTAAATTCCAAAAATATATTCACCTATCTTAATTCCAAAAATATTGGTATTCGTACTATTTTTTGCAAACAATATGACATTATATTACTTATTTATCTCTCTTCTCCACAACTTTAAAATAAAATTCACATCACATTGCTAGTCGTTTAGGCTCAAGAGTGGTACAATCGTGACATACTCTTCAAGGTGGTCATTTTAATATGTAAGAAGCATATATTTTCTCACTATCATCGAAATCAAAAGCAATCATTTGGTTGCTTACGATACCAATCAAATACTGATTAGTTACCCTTCTACACAAAACTTTATTTTAGTTAATTAACTCCAATTTTTTTTTTTTTGAATTTGCATTATAGTTTTCGTTATGTATGTGTTGACCAAAGTTTTGGTCAAGGACACTGACTCAAATTGAACGACAATAAATAATAAATGAGCTAAATTCAAGTAAAATGACACAGAAAATTTATATTGGTTCAGCCCCAATAAATGGTAATGACCTATGTCCACTTGCACTCTTATTAATCAATAGAGGTCTCATACTCAAGATCAAAAGAACAAGATTCACCTGAGTTTCCTAAGCCTGAGAGATGATACAATTCAACAGAGATTTTGTATGTAAAGTGCACATGATCCTTAATTATTGTGAGAGGTTTCTATTTATAGAGTCTCTTAGTGGGTCATGGACCTTACAAGTATAAAACAGGCCTTACACGCATCATGTAGGCTTGTTATAACTAAATACATAATAAAAAGAATTATGAAAAATACATTCAAATATCAGTTACATAAATATCCCTTAATATTCGGATCATTCTTGTTATCTGACACATCCTTCGAGCAGCAGCTCCCTTCGAGCAAGTTGTATCTCGTAAGTGTTGGGAATACTTATACAAGATCTTATTTATTTTCATGTAAATCATATATTAAACAAATTACTATAAGAAAACCTAAAACATGTTTCTATAATTGAATTTATACAGAGATAATGATAAGAATACTGACATTATATGTAGCGGAATGAATAAGTCATTCCTTCAGTTTCTCTAACCATTAAATCATTTTTGTCGCAGAGTATCACCAAGAAATTGAACCGATCTTCAAACTTCTTCACAATCTTCCACGGTATCCTTAGAATCACCTAGACTAGAGTGGGTAATTCTCAACACATGATATAGATATAGAGAGAAGAAGAGAAGAGAATATAGAGGCTTAAAAAATGACTTTTGTTGTAGAGAAAGTCTAAAACCCTAAAGCATCAAAACTAGATCTTCTGATCATCTTTTTTCAACTCTCACTTAGCATTCATTTTAAAGGCTCAATTAGGTCACTTATTTAATTGAAAAATCAATAAAATAATAAGTAATATCAGCCATTAGGTCGAAATTGGCTATAGGCCCGTGAGATTTTCCATTTAATTATAAGCTCGTTGGACTTAAATTCAAGGCACATATTATTTTCTATTGATTAATTAATTAATTAATTATTTAAATCATTTATCAAATTATATATTTATAACTTGAACCTTGATTAAAACTTATTTATTAATTTAGACACTAATTTTTCTTAATTAATAAATCTGTCCTAAAATCTCTTTTCTTCTCTAAATTGCATAACTCTGTGAAATTATCCAAAATTGATCTGGTCAACTTTAATAAATCAATTAATTGATTAAATCAATTCATTGAGACTATCTAGATGATTTTATCCAAGGTACTGTGGGGACCATGGGCCTATGAAATCAAGCTCCAATAAGTTATCATAAATTTAACAAAAAAATTTACTAACTTATTAATTCCTTGTGACTCTACTAAAGACTCAGAATTGCACTCTTGAATTCATTGAACGCTCTATAAGCAATATAGATACGTTATTAGTTATCCATTGTTACAACCATAATAATTATTCAATCCTCTATAGACGGTCTACAATGAGATAGGACTAAAATATTGTTTTACCCCTCATTGTATTTTATCCTTAAAACACTTGGTTCTTTGTAAATGATATTTCAGTAAACTAATACTAATTACTGAAATGAGATTTCTATCTTTTAACATCTCGAACCAAACTAAAAGGAAATCAGTGTTTTACTTCTTCATCAGAAGTTATAGATGTTCATATCTATGATTAACACTCCCCACTCAATTATACTATTGAGTTCCCAAGATGTAAGTATGGGCAAGTCCATAGGGTAAGCTCGTATCGAACAAGTCAAATAACTAAAATAATACAATCAGTTAGAATACTAACCACAAGTCTTCTCAATTTCAGGATCAATAGGCACTAATGACTCCGACTCTTGACGTCGCATAAACACTTTATCCCTGAAATTGAGAAATTTAAAAGCAACTCAAATTAGAAAACGTTAGAAAAAACCAAGTAGAACCAAAAACAATTAATTTTGATATTGGTTAATAGTCCCCGGCAACGATGCCAAAAACTTGATCGGTATAATATGCATGCAAGTATACGTGGTCATGTCAAGTAATAAATTCTGTAAGAATGGATATCGTCCCACCGAGACTATTAACCAATTACCAATAATCGCTTTTCAATTTCTCTTTGGTGATTAAAGTTAAGATAAATAATTCTAAACTACAAACACAATTTAAATAACTATAAACAGAACAATGAATCAAAAGATAAAAATCAATAACAAAAAGCCTAGGGAATTAGTTTCATCAACTTTTCATTATATTAATTTTACTAATCAGTTCTAAATCTCTTCTTCCTATTCTAATAGCAGGTCAACAAAAATTGATTCCTATTCTTTTTTAAGATATAAGATCTCAATCTATATGTAAGTTTTCTACATCTCTATGATAGACTTAAACACATAGCATGCGTTAAGAATGGTAATCTAATTGCTACACAAATCATACAACTACTCTCGTCCAATATGTAACCTATATCTATATAACGATAGCATATTCAATTCGCATCTTTCGAGTTTTGAATCAAAATCATAAATCAAGCAAATAGTGATCAAGTATTTACTAGCATTAGGCAAACATCATATAGATTAGAATAAAGAAAAAGTATCAATAGAACATCATAATAAAATTAAATTACAATTCAAGCGACTACATTAACCCCTAGATAGAGGATTTAATTCATATCAGACATAATGACAATAACATTCAGATAATTTTTCATAGAATATAACCTAAAGAATCAAGATGAAGAAGAAATCTACAAACAATAAACCAGCAGTCTTTTCTTAATCTAAGGTTAACAAAACTAACAAGGTTGCTAAAATTCGCAGAATAATGCCACTTAAATAGTTGTCAAATGCTCCAAAGTGAAAAGATTGTTTTGTCCTTCTAAAAGTGGCTTAAAATTGCAAAATCGTGTCGATAGCGCTACGACGCTTATAATAGAGCCGAATTCCATTAAAAACTCGACAACTAGCACTGTAGCGCTGCAATTAGACCCCCAATTAATTTCAACTAGCATTGTAGCGCTAGGTTTGTAGCATTGTAGCGCTATTTACAAAAACAAAAGCCTTCAAAAACATCCAATTAGCGCTGTTGTGCTAGCGTTGGGGCGTTATTCACAGTAGCGTAACTCGGACCCCTTGCTTCCAAAATGATTCGATTTTCTCCAAAGTAGCTCAATTTTCTCCCACTTTCACTTCATTCATATTTTCACCGTCTTAACATCGAAAGCCTGAAACATGAATAAACAAGCATAAATCTGCAATAAAATAGCCCTAAACTAAAAAAATCCTTCCTAAAAACTAGACCATAAATGAGCCTAAAACTCGTTTATCAAACTCCCCCAATCTAATTCTTTACTCGCCCTCGAGTAAAGAATCTAACTATACTCAAACTTAAACAAACCAAGTTGACATAACTAACCATTTCCAACACTTAACACTACTATGCACATATAATTCTCAGGAAAACACATGTTATTTAAAATATTAATCTAGATGTTTAGTCAAAATACTTCACCCCTTCACTGCAATCTATTAACGCCAAAGCTCATTTACGCATACAGCTGCTCGGACACGCACCAGCTGCTCGGACACACGCAACCGCTTGAACATGCACCCCTGCTGCTTGGACATGCACCCCAACACTCGGACACCACCCAGCCGCTCAAACACTGCCTAGCCGCTCACATGCATCCGCTTGGACGCGGACCTTGTGGCTCGGACACGCACACAGCCTATCCAAAATGTTTGATAAGCATATTCAGACTTTGGGTCTTGAAGGAGTTAACGTGATATGTCCGCGACCTCACCAGAGAGTTAATAATCCTGGTGGAGCTTATTGCGCCTGGTCTAGATACCGTGTTTATGCAGGAGCTACTATCACTCTGCATTCTTTCTTTCGGTCAGTAGTGGATTACTTCAATGTCTCTCCCTTCCAGATAGCTCCAAATGGAATTCAAGCATTGTCTGCTCTATACATTCTGTACCACTTCCAGGGTTGGAACCCACCTACTCCTCACGAGGTACATTATTTGTTCAATTTTAGGAGAAACCCTAGCCACAAGAACACATGTTTTTTCCACCTCTTTCATAGGAAAAAAGGGGTTAAGTACCTTCATGGTATTGCTCATAAATCAAATCCTGGAAAATATTACACGGAATACTTTCTTACTTCAGACATTAGGGCCAACAATTAGGCTTTTACGCATGCATGCCCTTTTTATCAACCCTTACCGACCAAGGAAATGTATTCCCGAGCAGAATAACTTGCTAACATGCCCACATAAGAAAAAGATATCAAGGAGTTGGTCAACTTGGAAAACCTTCAATTGGTGGGGTTGTTACCGAACAATCAAAACATTATAGATGGTAGTACTACTGAATAAGCAAAGATAATCGACCAGTCAAATGCTGATACCAAAGTAGTGACTGACCAGTTCTCTCCTGAACAATCTCCCTAGTCACGCTAACCAGGTGATCTTATTATTAGGGAACGGGCTCCTCTAGATCCTCGTAGACATGTCTTTCCTACCAGACCCAGGAAAGGGAAAAACATTGAACTCCTTAGAGAAGATAGCTCATTGTCTGAAGATGGGACTTTGACAAGCCATTCTTTTTTTTTTCTGAGGGATCTTCGCAAGTCCTCATGGTCAATAGCTTTATTTTGAAAAGGGTTTCCTTTGGGACCCCTCTACTGCGTGTGATTCGTGTATGTTGGTGCACCTTGATTACTCGTAAGGATATGTTGACCTTTTGGGTTCTCACTATCCTTTTATATATTTTTGCGTGCACATTTTATTTTGTTCGAGAAGCATCCTTCTCGTCATTATGCATAGTACTATTTTTGCAAGCGTCTTCTTCGAGGCCCTTTTTGCAAGCATCTTCTGTGAGACCTTTTTCACAAGTGTCTTCTTTGAGACCACTTTCGCAAGCGTCTTCTTTGAAACCCTTTTCGCAAGCGTCTTCTTTGAGACCATTTTATGGTTTTTGAGGTGATCTTTCCTCGAATCGGGACCCTTATAGGGAGGTGGTCCTGGTGAAACCCTGCGATCACCTATTTTCAAGGCCCTTTTTCCCTTGGTAAGGCAACTCAGTCGATCTAGACTTAGGGATCTCTTTGGGTTCCCCTTTCGTCTTCTGCGACGTGGTCCCTTTACAAGATGGGTTCGTTCGTGACGAGGTCACTTTTGAGGGACCTTTTGACTTTTTTAGATTCTATAAGGGTAGCTAGTCCTTATAGATTCAAATGTTGTCTCATAAGGTTCACTGCTCTTACATATATGTATTATAAATACTTTTATATATATGTATGTCGCAAGACAAGATGCCTGTTTCGCACTTGGCCAAGCACCTATTGGGGCTCGTGAGGCTAGGCGCCTGCTTTTTTCACAGAGTGTAGCCACAAACTGTTGTCAGACCTGTGCAAAGAGGAGCATGGTGCAATCGGTGGTTGAGGAGGAGGGTGCGTACTCAAGCCACCCACACGGGTCATAGATAGTTCACGATAACCTCCCCTAGGTTGGACTACTGGGAATGTTGCCTCCTTCTCCTCTCCAGGGGTTGAATGTTCTGCCGACATGTCTCCATTCTCAGGCGGCGGAGGGTCTCTCCTGGAGGCTTTTGGTTGGCCTCTGTCAAGGTGGATCTCAGCATCCTGAGATTCCCGTAGGCATTTTGAATGCCTTGGCATTTTTTCTTGTCAAAATTGATGGAAGAACGACGGCTTGATATTTGTCCTTCCCACAGACGGTGCAAAACTGTTGACGAACTCGTCAACGATGTTGGGTTGGAAAACTCAAAGGTAAGTATGGAGATAGCTAGATAAGAACTTAGAATAGACTTAAGGAAAAATAAACACATATCAACAATGGAGTAAACATTCGTATATTGTTTAATAGCCTGAGTATACAATGAATTTTCCAACCCCTTTGCTTGAAGGGTGGAGGTCTATATATAGCCTGGCTCTAATGGCCTCTAATACATGATGGTCCCAGGGGACAAGAAGGTACTTGGGTACACTGTTAGGGTAGTAGTACAGGTGGTAGTGGTGTTGGAAGAGTGGTTGTCGACTCTGGTACATGTCAGGGGTCTGGGAAAGTACTCCTGCCTTAGTACAATATTATGCCTCCACTACTTGTAGAGTACGAACCTCATAGGCGTGCTAGGGGAGTACTTTCTATGAACCATTCTTGTACTGCCTCTACTTGTCTGGCGTGGACTTCGTGTCTGTACTCTAACTCCTCTTGGTATGTATGTGCATTCCATACTTGTATGAGCTCCTTGAGCCGCAGGTTCTTACTTTCGCAAGGTACCTTATTCCCAAGGACTTCAAGTGTTGAAATCCTTATATGTTATTCCAAGATGCTTGGCAATCAAGGACTTTGCGAGATGGTCCTATGAAAATGAGCTGAGAGGTGTCTCGTGAGGCCTTCGTCATGACACCCCCAGCACCCCTTGTGATGGGTGACTTCGCGACATCCCCAGCGCGATACCCTCAGGACACTCCTAGCGCGACACCCTCGACATGGGATTCTCACGAAGACCTCGGTGCCCCTTGTGATGGGTGGGCACACGAGGCACTAAAGCAGTCGAGGCAAGGCGAGGTGTGCCTCATTGTGCGAGGCACTGGTGCGAGGGACCATGGTGCGGCATGCCTTGCTGCACGAGATGCTGGCGCGAGGCAAGGTCGCGAGATGCAGGCATGAGCAAGGCGAGGTATGCCTCGCTATGCGAGGCACTGGTGCGTGGGATCGTGGTTCGGCGTGCCTTGCTGTGCGAGACTCTAGCGCGAGGCAAGGTCGCGAGATGTAGGCGCGTTCGAGGCATATGTCTTGGGTGCCCTCAACATCTCTCGGCGTCAAGGCAGGTAGGGCCTCACTATGCGAGGTTCCCTTTGCACAGAGGCAAGCGTACGTCTCAGGTGACTTTGACAACCCTTATGCATGCGAGTGTATCTCGACCCATGAGCATGTCAACCTTGCTATGCGAGGGCCTTGTGCACCCGTCCTCTTGCAACACTTACTTTGGCCCCTTAGCTTAGCAAGGCCAAACTTCATGGCTCATAATGTGATGTTTCCCTTGGGACAATCTCTCGTATTCATACACACCTAGCTCCATCACACGAGAAGCCCGAAAGCTAGCACACAGGGATTGGACCTCGCCATGCAAGGCCATTTGCCGAGGGAGATGTGTGCCGAGGGTCTTCATACTTTCACCGAGGGAAGATTTAAGGGAAATTATTCCATGTTCACAAGACCTATAGGCCCGAGCCCGATAGCGTGACTAAGTGACCTTTAGCCATGTATTCCAACCAGGGACCAGGGATTTTTTTCCTTGGTGGATTTTTGGCATCCACACGTAGGAGTGTGGAGTTCCAAGTGGGGGACTATATTTTTCTCTGAGTTTCAACGCTAAATGGAGTAAAATGATTTGGAAAGAAAGGAAAGTTGAGCCCTAGGTTTGTTGGAACTTTTGAGATCCTAGAGAGGATTGGGCAGGTAGCTTATAGATTGTCTATGCACTAGACCTAACATCGGTTATACAGTAGGAATAGTCAGTCGTTATCAATCCAATCCTAGATTGAGTTATTGGACAGCAGTAAAGAATATTCTCAAGTCTCTTAGACATACTAGAGATACTCAAGTCTCTTGGTTACATGAATCAAAGAGTTTTGGTTAATAACCTTTTATTTATTGGAGCTTGAAATTATTAGTCCATAGGTCCCCGGGGCGGCTATATCAACATTATTCAAGGTAAGAGTTGATACAATGGTCAAACTGTGAATGGGCTATTTGAGAGAATATTTATTCTTTGGGATAAATGTGCAATTATGTGATAATTGAAGTTGCACAATTTATTATTGCATTTGTGCAAATTTCGAAATTTTGTAGAAATAAAAAAATTGATTTTAATCAATTATTTTATTTAAGTGTGAAAGAATAAATATGGATAGTCAAAATTAGTTTTGATTATTATATTTATTTAATTAATAATAAGATGATAATGGAAATTCAAATTTTGAATTTTGAAATTTAAGTTGTTATATTTTCCTTTAAAACATGATACCTTATTTGAATTTCTAATTATTAATTAATTGAAATAAAAATGCATGAAAAAATTAAATCCCATTTTTCAAGGAAAGTGCTACACGCATAGGGTTTCTTGGACTGCCCTATGTGTGTACCACTATTGATGGTGACCAGTTATTAGTTTTTATTTTATTTAATTAATTAATAAAACATTTTGAAAAGGGTTTTAAAATGGAATATAAGACTTTGTCTTTAATAATAATAATAATTATTATTATTATTGTTATTATTATTATTATTATTATAATGTCTATATATATTCTATATGATAGAAAATAGAAGAACACAATTTTTACATCGAAGAGAAAAATTGATCATTTTTTCACACAAAAGATAAAATTTTCACTCTAGCCTATAATCAAGAGTCCCATGTGTTGAGAATACTTTTGATTCAAAAATATTGATTCTTGTTCTCTATGTGCCCACCCACATCTTGAGGTGTAGAGAACGTCTTGGAAGATTTAGGTGTGAGTACTCTAGTGAGGATTGGAAGATCGAAATATATACGAAAAGATTCAAAGATTCTTGATAGTCTACAAGAGGTAAATCATTTCGTAATTTTACATATACATATTATATTGATTAACATATTGCATATGAAAGGATCCTCATATAAAGTTGTTTATATGAAATTTTTTTGTTGTATACATGTAACGACCCAAAAATGCTAATAGGGTTTAGTGCCTTGATTAGCATGTCAAGAGGACATAATTGGATATATGAGTGTTTAATTGGTTAAATGTGTGACTATGTGACATGCATGATTTATATGATTATGTGAATATATTATATGCATGTTTATGAGTACTAGATATGCATGTGGGCTCTTTATTGTTTATAAGGGCGTATCTGTAATTTTTTACCCGTTAGGGCATAAATGCGATTATATGTGATAAATGGTTGAGACCACATTATTATGTGGATATATCTGCAGTACACGGCTCGAGGCGATCCTAGTGAGCGGATCAGCGAAATAGTCACAGTGATGTTTAATACCCGGCTCGGCGGAGCCTAGGGGTATTTTGGGAATTTAGAGAATATTTTAGGATTTATTGAAAAATGAATAAGTATTTGGTAATTATTTGGACATGAGGGGATTAAGACTTGAGGAATTAGCAGGAATCGGGAAAATGATCGTTTTACCCTTAGAAATCTTTAGAGGGCTGAGTTTTGTAGAGGGGCATTTATGTCTTTTGAGGTTAAATTTATCCTGAGACACTTTAGAGTTTACCATAAAGTATTAGGAACCATTATGTCTTCAGTTCTCTTTCACTCCCTCCATCTCATGTTTTCCCTCCCCTCTCTAGAACTAAAGGGAATTATGAAATTTGAAGGAGAAAAATTCGGGGAATCAAGCTGGGAGAAGCTAGGGAATTAAAGCTTCAGTTCTCTTTAGAGTTTACCATAAAGTATTAGGAACCATTATGTCTTCAGTTCTCTTTCACTCCCTCCGTGCTTGAAAAGGTCGGGGTGCCTCTGATTCTCCAAGCGCGCCGCGACCTAGGTGGGTGCAAGTCGCGGCCCGTGTCCTCCAGTAGGGAGGGCTGGGCCTCTGTCTAAGGGGCGGGTGCGGCCCTAAATAGAAAATAAGAGGTAGCCAAGGTTTTAGGCTCGGGGATTCAAACCTAAGTGCTCAGGACGAATTCTACTACCCGATTTAGTAGAATTCGAGGTCCATGTGGTTATTTAGATTAGAGATTGATAATTATCCATGGTTATTTGAGGATTGTGCTCAAGACCGCTCTTTGTTTATCGCTCGGGATTCGAGGTAAGAAAATTGTATCCATGTGGTTGTGAACGGGACTGAGTTTCCCTGTAATTGAAAGTATGTATTCCATGAATATATGGTTTTTATGCATTATGTGAAAGTACGGCCTAAGGGTGTCGGGGTTGATGATAAGTGTACTAAAAGCAACTCGGCCTAAGTGAGTCGGGATCAGCTAGATAAACAGAGGGCTCGGCCTGAGGGCGTCGACACCTGAACATTTGTATTACTGATTGAGATGTATGCTTGAGAATACATGTGTTAGCGTTGTTTAGCTTAATATTTGTACTCTTCTGAATAATTGAATTAATTGGATTAAAGTTGATTGAATGCTACTGCTGCTATATGTGTTTGATGTTTATGGTTTTCTTGCTGGGCCTTGGCTCACGAGTGCTACGTGGTGCAGGTAAAGGCAAAGGGAAAATGGACCAACCATGACTTGGAGAGCTCTTGGGGCGGAGTGACATCGTCAGCAGCTCGACCGCCACGACCGAGGGAAAGTTACAGGAATGGAGCCCTAAATTGTACTTTGTCGTTTGACTGACTTTTTTTGTATTATCTTTTGGGAGTTGTATTTACCACATAAACCCTGTTTTTGGGATCCCATGTAGCAAATATTTGTTTTAATGAAAATTAACCGTTCATGATCAAAATATTTTAACCCTAACCTGTTAGTTGACTTTAGAATCACATTTATGTTTAAACGACTTGATTAGCAAGTCTTGCACTATTTTAAAATACACAGTGTAACGGTCTTGGTAATGCATGACGTTACAATACAATACTACCATTACTGCAATTTCCGCTGCGCCTTAGGAACTGCTCCTAACACTGTTGGGAGTTCAACCATCCCTTAAGAATTCAAAGTACAACAAGGTATAAGCTTTCGCCTTTATTTTTTCTGAAGTTTTTCTTGTGTTCTTGAAATTGGGGGTTTATTGTTGAAATTCAAAAGTTTGATGGTGATGGACTCTTTCGATGTTAAACCAAGGTTAGGAACAAGTTCGCGATTGTTTTAAGTGTAATGCCCTACTACCCAGGGACCGTTATATTGTGTGTTTTAACCAGTGCTAAACTCGCTAAACGAGTCATTTGGCTATAATTGTGTAACTAAAGGTGATCAACGATTTAGGGTTAAAAATTTTGGTCAAAGATACAACGTTTCACTAAAACGTTTACTGTAAACATTGGGATCCCAAATACATTTTAAAGGTTAATTACAATAAAAGATTTACAACCAGCCGACCTAAGCGGGAAATAGGGTTTAACCCTAGTTCCTCTATAAACCCTCGGCCGTGGTGGTCGAGCAGCCGCATATATACACATCGTCATCGAAGCTCTCCAACTCAAGGATGGTCCAGCTTTCTTTTACCTTTACCTGTACCACGTTGCACCCTTGAGCCGAGGCTCAGCAAGAAAACTCAAACATGCTCATAAGCAGACAATAACATGTCACCAAATATCAATAAGCATGCCTAGCAGTAATAACCCTATTCTTGCATGCTGACAAGTACAAACCAATGATCATAGGGTCCTGTGCCTTGAGTAGATGACGGTTAAGTAAATCTGGGGTCCTGCGTCCTGAATGGATGACTATTAAGTCAATCTAGGGTCCTATGCCCTAAATAGATGACTAATAAGTCTCTTTGGGGTCCTGCACCCTGAATGGATGACATTTAAGTCAATATGGGGTCCTACACCCTGAATAGATGACTAATAAGGCTCTCTGAGGTCCTATGCCCTGAATAGATGACTAATAAGTCTCTTTGGGTCCTGCGCCCTAGGCCATGTGACGTTCCAGTCACCTGAGCCTTTTATGTAACGCCCTGGTTACCCCAGAACAGTTACGGTGAATGGTGAACCGGAAATTTGACCCGCTACCCGAGTCCTTTGGTTAAAAACGTGCTCTAAGTGTGATTAATAGGCTAAGGTGGAAAACCAATCAAAAGGAAAGGATATATTTCATTAAGTATATAAACTACTCATGAGCTAATCAAAACATTTACAAGTTGTTTATAGTACAAAATGGTCATTACTGTTTCAAATTTACAACCCTGCCGACCTAAGCAGCAAAAATAGGGTAAACCCCCTAGTTCCTCTGAGAACGCCTTAGCCGTGGTGGTCAAGCGGCCGCATATGTACACATCACCACCTAAGCTCTCCACTCAAGGCTGGGTGAGCTTTTCTTTCCCTTTACCTGCACCACATAGCACCCATGAGCCAAGGCCCTGCAAGAAAACACAATATAGCCTGATATAATATCAACAATGATCATAATAATCATTCAGGACTTTCAGTCCAAAACAGATAGGTGACAGTCGCAAAAGTCACTAAAGTGGGTACAGCTCCCTTTAGTCATGTGACGATAGGGTCACCAGGGCTTAATAGATAAGTGAACCTTTCACTAGCTTAAACAGGATAGGTGCATGGTGATTGGTCACCAACATAACCTTCCTCATGATTCTAGAGTCATAACTATGGAACTCTGTTCCCTAGCCATGTGACAAGCAGTCACCTAAGCCTTTGGCCCTGGCTCTCAGTAACTAGTCTTAGACTAGCCAAGCGCTTATAAGTTTCTTCGACCTTAGGGTCGGTCCATCATTAATGCCTTAGAGCCATTCAATGCTGGTATCGATTAGATCTAATCTTCATTTGGCCCTGCGTTCAGGACACTTATGCCGTTTCTGACTCTTCGGTCAGTATCCCTGACTAGTCAGTACCATATACAAGTAAACAATATTTGCTAGCATTTAATATGCAATCAATGTCCACATTTATCAATCAACATGCCTCAACAACAATCATGCATGTCACATACATAGGGTGCAGTTTTCTTACCTCAGATTCGAGTGAGAATGAATAAAAGAATGACCCTTGAGAACGATCTGACTTTCAGTCCCTTAGCGGTCACCTAGTCATAACCAAATATGGGACACCATTAATAAAATGATCAACATAGGTTTCTAAACCAATATCTAGCCTCCGGGACATCAATCCAAACTAATCCAAGTAGTAGGAACAATCCCGAGGCCTAAAACTATGTTCCCGGGGTCAAAACACACAAACAAGCTCAACCCTGCCCAAGGGCTGCGGCCCTGACACCTTGGGCCGCGGCCCCCAGCCACACTAAGAGCAAGGGCTACGGTGCCCAACACCAAGGGCTGCGGCGCCCAGCAAAGGCAAAATCCTCCCACCTGCTTCATCGAGCTAGGACCGCGGCGCCCAAGAACAGGGCTGCGGCCCCCAACCTAGAGCCATCCCCAAACACGATTTTCATCATCCCAAACCCTCCAAAAACATGCCTAAACATTCCAAAATCATCAAATCAAAGTTCCCAATATTCCCAATGGTCCAAAACCATCAAAACCCAAGGCTAAAATGAACCAAAAACTCAACGATTCACAAAATCCAATTCAAAGCTTAGAAACTCTAAAAACTCAAAACTTAAACTTCGATTACCTTCGATTGGGTTGTTTTTCGTCAAATCCTTCGGTCAAGAAGCTTCTAATCTTTCCTAGGATCGCTATGCCTCGATCCTCGCTTGATTCCGACTCCTAGAACTCGAGATTTCTTCGAATACGCTTCGAACGGTAAAAATGAACTATGGGAAGAGAATGAGAGGTTTTCTAACGTACGTTCTATCTGACAAGCTACTTCAAGCTTAAGTAACCTCAAATAAAACCTAGTGCTCGGGGTCCCCAAAACACTCCCGGGGACATTATAGTCAAAACTTCCAGAATTTCATCATGATCTCAATAACTCCCAATTTATCATCAAATAACCTTCTTATTACCCAATAATTGACCCTGTTATGACAAAACCGCTAATCCATTATATAGGATCGTCTCATGCCGAATAGCTCGAATATATCTCCATAATAATGGAATCTCTTTCACAAATCACAATATGCACCCAAATATACAAATATACCCTTAACGGGCCAAATTATCAAAACACCCTAATATTCAAATGCGGACCCACATGCATGCATATAACATCATATTGTAATATAATTCACATGAACATGCATATTATCATTTAATGGCATAATTAAGCAAGTATGGCCCTCCCGGCCTACTAATCCCGCCATTAAACCACATCGGAGAATTCGGGGCATTACATTTTAGCTCTGGGTCTGAGTAACTAGCCTTAGACAAGCCAAGTGCTTTAGTTTTCTTCGACCAATAGGTCGGTCAATCATTTAATGCTCTTGTTCATTAGATCTAATCATTTCGGCCTGCGTTCAATACGCTAATGTCGCTCTTGACTCATAAGTCAATTCCATACGACCGGCGCTCAGTACTATTGTCAATCATGACTAATAACTCAGAGCTTCACAATCCGTGTTAAACGCCATTATCATTTCTTAACAAATATGTCAGCGCTTCCTCAATGAGGTAATGCAAACAGGCATATATTATATGTCAAATATCTAGAAATAAAGCATTCAACATGCTTAATCAATAGTCACAAGCATAATCATAATCATAATCATGCCCAATTACAGAGACTCAAGCTCTGATTAATTCCATATTCAACATTGATGCCATTCCATAACCACATGTATCACATGCATCACATACTAGGTGCAATTTACTTACCTTTGGTCCAAGCACAGGTTACCAATAAATGACCCTCAAGCACGATCCTATTTCCAAGCTCCTAACGATCACCTAGTCACAACCATAATATAGAATCCCATAAAAAACGAGTAAATAAATACTTCCGGACCTAGTCCTAGCCTCTGGGACATCAAATCCTACCAAATCGGGTAGTAGGATCGATCCCGAGCCTTTAAAGTTAAGTTCCCATGACTAAAAACCAAATCTGGGAAAAACTACCCTTAAGCGCCGCGGCCCCCCAACCCTAAGTTGTGGCCTGCCTCCAAACAAATGTCAAGCCTCTTCTCTGTCCGTGCCTCACGCTGTGGCGCACCTACCTTGCGTTGTGACCCTAATTATCCATCAGCGAGCCTCCTCTTTCTTCAAGCCTGGGCCACAGCGCCCAAGAACAAGGCCGCAGCCCAACCATGAACCCAGCCAAAACCTTCGTTTTCTACATTTACAAACCTTCCAAAACCCATCCAAACATCTCAATGATCCAAAACCATCAAAACCCAAATCTCTAACCATCCAAAACCTCATCAGAACATAAAATTCAATTCAAGCTTAAAAACTCGAAAACTTAATACTTAAAACTCGAATTACCTCCAATTGATTCGTTTCCCAGCTAAATCCTCCGGCTAATAAGCTTCTAATCTTTTCTAGAATCGCTATGCCTCAATCCTTGCCTGAATCTGAGTCTTAAAACCCGAGTTTCCTTCAAAAATGCGAACGGTGTCAAAACGGGAACAAGAGAGAGAGAGAAAGAGAACGTTCTGAACGTTCTTTTATTTCTGACAGGTTACTTCAAGCTTAAGTAACCTCAAGCAAATCCTAATGATCGGGGTCCCAAAAACGCCCCTGGGGTAAAATAGTCAAAATTCCCATAATTCCCTTCTGATCTCACTAACTCCCAATATATCATCAAATAATCATTCTCATTACCCAATATCCTAGTAATGTGCTAAATACCAAATACACCCCTTGACTCACTCTGAGTCAAGTATGGGTCCCATTGTGACTTTCCCACTAGCTTGATTCCTAGGATCGTCTCGTGCCGAGTAACCCACACATATCCACATAATAATGTGGTCTTGCACACATATATATCACATATATGCCAAATATACCCAAAACGACCAAATTATGAAAATTGCCCAATTAAACATAAATGGGCCCACATGCATATTAAGTCATATTATAATATAACTCACATAATCACATATTGATACATACATATATATATTATATAATCACATAATTCTATAATTTTCCATTCTGGAGCCCTAATTAAGGCCCTTAGCCTTATTAGGAAATTTGGGACATTACATTAAGTATGAATTTGTGCTCAATTTCTGTGAATTAAGCTTGAACACTCAAATTTGAGGAAAATTTGGGTTTAGAACCCTAAGTTGGCAATTGGTGGTATTAATGTGTAATTGATGTTTAAATGGTACCCAAAAACGGCTCCTGATGACGTGGAAGGATTGACCTACATTTGGCAGGCACATGTAAATTTTAAGTGAATTAATCCTGTTCGATCATCGACCAAAGAGTTATTGATTTATCAAGCCTCACGCTTAGGTGCGACCAGTCTGGTCACATACTTTCATTTACTTCCTTTTGGATATGCAATCTTGTGATATTTGCATTAATTATATTTTCTTTTATTACAATGATACACAAGTTTTAATTGTAATTAAGGTCCATCGGCCCATGCAACCTTCTTGAGCCTATAAATAAGACACAAAGGGCTCAATGCGGGGGGGAGGGGAGGATTTTTTTTGAACCTTTGATCTTTGTATCCCGAGAGAAGAATATAGTGTGATTTTCACCAAAATTGTAATCTTCCCAAGTCTTGTGAAACTCGTGAACCCTAGTTCATTGATCACAGTGTTGGGATTCAATATCAATAAGAACACTAAGTGACGTAGGTTATTAACATCCGATTGGGACCGAACCACTATAAATCGTTTTGTGTCAATTGCTTTCCATTTGATTTTGCTTCTTGTTTTCTTCTCATTTTTTATCGTTTATCTGACTCTGTGTCGTTGACCAGTTTGAGGCTAAACATTTTGGTGCTTTCATTGAGAGCTGAACTCAAGACTTCAAGAAGGTAAAATGGCTAAGACATCCAAGAACACGGGGCAGACTGCAGGTGCTGCATCCACCTAGCCTCCTCCACCAAATGTGGCTGAAGATGAGCCACAATTGGACTTTGAAGAGGAAGAAATGGATTCTGAAACCATGAGGACAAAATTGAGTGTGTTGCAAGAAGAGTTGGCCAATCTGAGGGCCAATCAAGAGAATGCGGCTGAGATGTTGGCATTGCAACAGAGATCGAACACCAACGCCAAGAACTGAATGAGCGGTAGGCAGATATGGACCGCCGGCAGAGAGATGCCACTACCGCCCTAGAAGCAGCCATTCAGTTGGTCCGGGGGCAAGCTGCACCAGCTTCTCAACTGGATCATCCACCAAGCGCACCACCACAACGGGCCCCAAACCTCTATCCTCCGCTTCAGCCGGCGAGCCCTCAAAGGCTGGAGCAACCACCTGTTGCTCAACATGATATCCTAATTCAGGATCCTGAACAACAACCACCTTCTTGCGCTGGTCAAGATAATCCCTAGCGTCAAAGGAAGAATAGGGCCGGGCAGCCTCCCTGAAGCCCTAGATGCCCGATGGCTGATGAGCAAAATCCACCGAGCAGGGGGCAACATCCTTCTGCTAACAGAAGGTACGTCGAGTCAGGCTCTACGGTCAGGGGACCCCCATGGCATGATAATGCACGGGGACCTACCTACCAATGCAGGCCTCCTCCTAACGCTAGGGAGGTGCCAGCTGGAGGTGGGAACAACGCGACCAGCCAGTCGCGTCATATTCGGTCGCAGTTCAGGGACGACCATGACTATAATGAAGCTAACTCTGGCAGAAGGAATGCTGGTCGAGGGCGAGAAGAAAAAGTTGGAGAAAGGAACCCCCCACCAAGAAAAAATAGGCCTACGAGCCAGAATGCTGGGGGGCAGTCTAGGCAGCCTAACGTCTTTGATCGGTTGGGCACTAGCGAGCAAAGAAGCAGAGATGATGACCTAAGGGATGTGCTCAACGATAGGCATGAATGACACGATGAGTACGCTCCTCCGACACAAGCCGCCTCAGCGGTCCCAGACGCCGTATAGGCCCAGATCAATGCATTAAACCAGGCTGTCCAACAGCTGGTAGGGAGCCGGACATCCCACATCGAGTATGATCGGAGAAGAGGCACTCCGTTCATACAAAGAATAGTTGTGGCGGAAACCCCTAGCAAATTCAAGATGACAGTATTGCCAAACTTCGATGGGTACGGGGACCCAGTATCTCACGTGAATAAGTTTGAAATACAAATGGACATCCAAAAGGTGTCAGATGACGCTCATCGTAGAATCTTTTTGGCCACCCTATCTGATACTGCTCAGAAGTGGTTTTTTAAATTCCCTACTGCTAGCATAGCATCATGGGAAATGTTCGTGAGGGAATTCTACGGGAAATTCTACGCTGGTCGTGTGCACCCAACTGAAGCCAACTAGCTGGTCGAGATACGTCAGAAGGAGGGAGAATCCTTAAAGGAATATGTCTAGCATTTCATGCGAGCAGCTGCTAGGGCTAAAACGATTGGGGTGAAGAGCTTAAGAAAGAATGGGGTGAAGAGTACCCAGGAGTTTCTTGATCGAGCAGATCGATACATTAAGCTTGAAGATGCGATTGTAAATGAGGGGAAATCACCTACAAAAGACAAGGGACCAAAAGAAGATCCTGCCAAAGCCGCCAATGGGTCAGATAAACCCAATGGCAACAGTAAAGGCAACGGGAATGGTAAAAACAGTGGAAAAAGGGCAAACGATAAACCATTGACGTCCAAAAATAAGCACCCTAAAGGCAACAGGTACGAGCCAAGGTTCACCAACTACACAACCATTGTCGAGAGCAGAGCAGAGGTGTACCAAGCGACCAGCTCCAATGTCCCTTACAAGCGACCAACGCTAATAAGGAAGGACATCTCCAAGAGAGATACAACGAAGTTTTGTCATTTCCACAATGACTACGGTCATGACACTAATGCGTGTAACCAGCTGAAAGACGAGATTGAGTTCCTTATCAGACAGGGACACCTGAGGAGATACGTACGAGCCACTGGAGGTTCTCAGCGAGAGGCTCAAGGAGGCAACGAGCAGGCGCCTGTACGCCAACGCTCTCCACCTTTAAATCCAGCTCCTATGGCAGGTACGTTGCTAACCATCTGTGGCGGCCCACACCTTGCAGAAGATAGTGGGAAGGCGAGAGAGCGATACGCTCGGACCTTACACCACGACCAGGACATCGAGATGCTAAATGTGGAGGAGCGAACTCCCAAGAAGGCTCGAACAGAGGAAGAACTAATTACTTTCTCTGAGATTGATGCTCAGCATGTCCGATTTCCTCACTCAGACCCCCTGGTCATGGACGTCCAGATAGCCAACATGATGTCAAGAGGGTGTTAGTTGACACAGGGAGCTCAGTAAATATCTTATACAAGTCTTCACTAGAGAGAATGAAGTTATTCGTGAAGGACCTAGAGCCATTCAAGCAAACCATTTATGGTTTTTCTGGTGAAGGGGTCACGCCAACAAGATCGATTAAGCTTTCGGTTACAACAGGAACTGCGCCCGCGAACATGACATTACTGTAATGCCCCAAATTTCCTAATAAGGTTTAGGACCTTAATTAGGAGGCTGGGAGGGCCATAATTGATTTATTGTGTTATTAAATGATAATATGCATGTTTAGGTGTATTAAATATGCATGTGAACCCATTTCTGAGTAATTGGGTGATTTTCATATTTTGGCCATTTCGGGCATATTTGGCATATATGTGATATGTGTGTGGTGCTTTATTATTATTTGGTTATGCCAAGGTTACCCAACACGAGACGATCCTAAGAAGTAAGCTAGTGGGAAAGTCACAACAAGATTTATTCTTGACTCGAAGTGAGTCAAGCGGTATTTAGAGCATTACCAGTTTATTGGGTAATGGGAATCAATATTTGCTGATAAATTGAGAGTTAGTAAGATCAAGGGGAAATTCTAGAGATTTTGACTATTTTGTCCCCGGGGGTGTTTTCGGGACCTCGAGCGTTAGGATTTGTTTGAGGCTACTTAAGCTTGAAGTAACCTTTAAAAGAATAAAGGAATGTTATGTACGTACTCTCTCCCTCTAAGTTCCCTTTTCGTCTCCCGATCACATTTTTGAAGGTAACTTAAGTTCTAGGACTCGGATTCAAGTGAGGATCAAGGTGTAGCAATCCTAGGGAAGATTATAAGCTTATTAGCTGGAGGATTTAGTTGGAAACAACTCAATTGGAGGTAATTCAAGTTTTAAGTTTTAAGTTTTTAAGCTTGAATTGGACTTTGTGTTTTGATGAGTTTTTGATTGGATTGAAGCTTGGGTTTTATGGGTTTTGGATCATGGGGATGTTTGGGAACTTTGAGTTTTGGATTTGGAAGTGTTTAGGTATGTTTTTAGAAGGTTTGGAATGAATAAAATCGAGGTTATGGCTTGTTTCTGGGTGGGGGCCGCGGCCCTGTTCTTGGGCGCTGCGGCCCAAGCTTGAAGAAGCAGCTGGTGGAGTTTGGCCTGTGCTGGGCACCGCGGCACTGGTTAGTGAGCGCCGTGGGCCTTTCTCCTAGTGTGGCTAGGGACCGCGGCTCAAGGTGCTAGGGCCGCGACTCAGGCAAGGTTTTGAGGCCATTTGAGTGTTTTGATCTCGGGAACTTGGTTTTAGGCCTTGGGATCATTCCTACTACTCGAATTAGTGGGGTTTGATGTCTTGGAGGCTATGTCTTGGTTCCGGGACTGGTTTTAGAACTCAATCAATGGGAGATAATTACTCCAAGATCCCCCAAAGTCCAACACACAGGCTCGTAACATATCCTCCAATATCTTAATCGTCCTCTCAGACTGCCCATCTGTCTGAGGATGATAAGCGGTATTGAACCGTAGCTATGTGCCCATTGCCTTCTGCAGGCTCTCCCAAAACTTGGAGGTGAAGGTGGGGTCTCTATCGGATACTATCAACCTCGGAGCCCCATGAAGTCGAACAATTTCCTTCACATAAAGCTCAGCATACTGCTCCACAATATAAGTTGTTCTCACAGGTAAAAAGTGGGCGGACTTAGTATACCTGTCTACAATCACCCACACCGAATCATGCTGACCCACGGTCTTCGGCAACCCAACCACAAAGTCCATGGTGATATCCTCCCATTTCCACTTGGGAATCCCTAGAGGCTGCAATAACCCTACTGGCCTCTGATGTTCAGCCTTGATCTGCTGACAAGTTAAGCACCTAGCCACATAGTCCACCACATCCCTCTTCATGCCTAACCACCAATACAAAACCTTCAAGTCTTGGTACATCTTCATAGTACCTGGGTGTAGGGAATAGGGAGTGGTATGAGACTCATCTAGAATCTCCCGTCGAATATCTGGATCAATCGGAACACAAATCCGTCCCTTGTACTTCAATAAGCCCATCTCTGAGATAGAGAAGTCCTTAATCGTTCCAGCTAGGACATTCTCCCTACGTTCAACTAATTGGGGATCCTTTCCCTGCGCCTCCTTAATCCTTTCAAGGAGCGTGGACTGGAGAGTAATGTTGGCTAACCTACCAACCACTAACTCTATACCTGCTCTGGCCATCTCCTCGGCTAATCTATCTGATACCTGCCTCGAACTATACAACTGACCTGGGCCCTTCCGGCTCAATGCATCAGCCACTACATTAGCCTTCCCAGGATGGTATTAAATGTCACAATCGTAATCCTTTACCAACTCTAGCCACCGCCTTTGGCGCATATTCATATCTTTCTGGGTAAAGAAATACTTTAAACTTTTGTGATCTGTATATATCTCGCACCTTTCGCCATACAGGTAATGTCTCCAAACCTTAAGTGTGAATACCACTGCAGCCAACTCCAGATCATGTGTGGGATATCTCTGCTCGTACTCCTTTAACTGCCTTGATGCATAAGCTATTTCCTTCCCAGCTTGCATCAACACACATCCCAAACCCTGTATAGAAGCGTCACAATAAACCATGAACTTCTCATTGTCTGTCGGCAGGCTCAACACTGGTGCAGTAATCAATCGCCGCTTTAACTCCTTGAAACTGTTCTCACACCGATCTGTCCACACATATTTGGTCTTCTTTCTTGTCAACTCTGTTAATGGAGTAGCAATTCTGGAAAACCCCTCTACAAATTGTCGGTAGTACCCCGCCAATCCAAGAAAACTTCTGACTTCAGGAACATTGCTCGGTCTAGGCCAATCTCTCACTGCCTCTATCTTACTTGGGTCAACTAGTATCCCCTCCTTACTAACAATATGGTCTAGAAATGTAACTTGCGGTAACTAGAACTCGCACTTGCTAAACTTATCATATAACTTATGCTCTCTCAATCGCTGTAACACCAGACGCAGATGATGCTCATGCTCTGTCTCTGACTGGGAGTATACTAGTATATCATCAATAAATACAATCACGAACTTATCTAGATAGTCCTTGAAAATTATATTCATCATATCCATGAAAGCTGCTGGGGCATTGGTTAATCCAAAGGACATAACCAGAAATTCATAGTGCCCATACCTGGTCCGAAAAGCAGTCTTTAGTATGTCTTCCTCCTTAATCCTCAACTGATGATAGCCTGACCGGAGATCAATCTTTGAAAACACCATACTCCCCTGTAGCTGATCAAATAAATCATCAATCCTAGGCAGTGGATACTTATTCTTAATGGTCAGCTTATTCAACTCCCTGTAATCAATGCACATCCTAAGCGACCCATCCTTCTTCTTAACAAATAGCACTGGAGCACCCCATGGTGAGAAACTCGGTCTAATGAACCCCAAATCAAATAGCTCCTGTAACTGAATCTTCAACTCTTTTAACTCTGTCGGAGCCATTCTATAGGGTGCCCTGGAAACTGGCTCCACCCCCGGTGCCAACTTTATGACGAACTCAATCTCTCGCTGTGGTGGCAATCCTGGCAAGTCTGTTGGGATCAAGTCTGGAAACTCACATACCAATCTGGTTTCATTCGGTCACACTGTCAGCACCTTAAAGGTATCTATGACACTCGCTAGGAATCCTATGCAACCTTCCTGCATCAAGTCTCTAGCCTTCAGTGTCGAAATCATAGGCACTCGCGGTCCATTCACCATCCCCACGAACACAAAAGGTACCTCACCTTCCGGTTCAAAAGTCACCATACGCCGCTTGCAATCAATTGTTACTCCATACCTCATTAACCAATCCATCCCTAATATCATATCAAAATCATCCATGTCTAACTCAACCAGATCAACAAACAATTCTCTACCATCTTTCTCTACTGGTAATGCTCTAACCCACCTCCTAGAGACTACCAGTTCTCCTGTTGGCAAAAAAGTCTGAAAACCCCTAGCATACACAATACTAGGTCTACAAAGTTGGTCTATCACCCTAGCAGATACAAATGAATGGGTAGCCCCTGAATCAATCAATGCAGTATACAAAGAACCAGCGCTAGAGATCTGACCTGTCAAAACTGAGGGACTAGTCTTCGCCTCAGTCTGAGTCAAAGCGAATACCCTAGCGGGAGCGAGACTGTCTCCCTGCTTTGGCTCTTCCTTCTTAGCTTGTGGGCAGTCCTTCCTCAGATGGTTGGCACTCCCACAGATAAAACATGCCCTAATCCGACACTCACCCTGATGTCGTCGCCTGCATCGAGGACTCACTGGAAAACTCCTCCAGTTGTCACTGCCGCCCTGACGGCCACCAACAGAACCTCATACCCTCCTATCAGAACTAGGAGGAACAAATGAATCTGGAACCCTTCTTTTCTTCTCGTTGGGGCCACTGCCCCAACTAGACCCAACAAAAGGAGGCACCATCCTCCTGGCATCGCGCCTAACAGCGCTATCCTTCCATATCTGATCCTCAGCCCTCTCTGCAGTAAGGGCCTTATCCACTGCTTGAGCATAAGTAGTAGTTTCTGGAATCAACTTAATATTCACATCACGGGCGATTATCACATTCAACCCTCGTATAAATCTATCTCTCCTGGCCGTATCCGTTGGCACTAAGTCTGGCGCAAACTTCGTCAGTCTGTCAAATCTCAGGGCATACTCAGTAACTGATAACCGATTCTGGGTCAGGTTGATAAATTCATCAACCTTCGCAGCTCGAACTGCTATGTTGTAGTATTTCTCATTAAAGATACTCTTAAATCCTTCCCATGTCATGACTGCAACATTCCTCCGCTGACTCACTACATCCCACCAGATGCGGGCATCCTCCCTAAGCATGTAGCTAGCACAAGCTACCCTTTCATTTCCTTCGACCCTCATAAAGTCTAAGATCAAGGAAATCATATTCATCCACTGCTCTGCCCGCAGTGGGTCTGATCCACCCTCAAAGGTAGGAAGTTGTTGCTTCCTAAATCTTTCGTACAAGGGTTCCCACCTGTTCTCAGTCACAGGCTGAATCGACACTGGCGCCACATTCTGCTGTATTGGTAACCCGGTAACCTATGGAGGGGCTTGTTGCCTCATCTGACGGAGTTCTTCCTCTGTTCTCTACAATCTAGCCTCCATTTCGACAAATATATGTTGCCAGTTATGTGGGGCAGGTGGAGGATCCTGACCCTGATTGTCATCCTCGGCCCGACTGCCGCGGAGTCTAGATGATTGCCGAGGCATTACAACTATATGCCTGCAATCAGTGACACCGCTCATCAGGCATGATAACAAGATCCAATTCCACCTCTCAATCTCAACAACAAACCAAAATCAACAACCCAGATAACATACAAATAGCATATAGCACACAACGGGCCTTGCCCTGACATCATGCATATGTTATTTCACTCATCATGCTCTCTATAAACTAAGCACCCAAACAAGGCATTCAAACACATATTCAAATACATTAATCAACCATACCAATCAACCCTGAGTCGAGCTTTTCAATGGCAGCGTGCGTACATGTTCGGTCAATCTCCAGAACCAATAAACCTTGGCTCGCTCTGATACCAAGTTGTAACGCCCTACTACCTTAGAGCCGTTACTAAGTGTGTTTAAAATGTGCAATTAACTCGCTTGACGAGGTTTTAGTAATGAAAGTGTGATTAAACAGAAAGTCAAGGCTGTAATCTTTAAAAGTACTCTATCTCATTAAAAGTTCCAAAAGTTTAACATTCGAGATCCCAAAGTGAGGTTTGCAAAATATGTACAATTCAAAATAGATTTATAAATGACTAATTATCAAAAACATAGTTTAATACAGCCATTTCTCAAAATGCCCCCAACCAAAGCAGTCGGGCAAGCCAAACATGTACGCGCCACCCCCACACTCTCTGTACTCATGGCTGGTTGACTTTCTCTTTGCCCTTACCTGCAACACAGAGCACCCGTGAGCCGAAGCCCAGCAAGAAAACTCATACAGCACATAACATATGCATATCATACAATCACTATAGCAGATAACCCATATCTAATCAGACAGTCCATAAGATTTAAACACATATACGGCCATGCCGTCCCAAAAGCGTTACCAAAGCCTGGGATCTCGGTCTACACCGTAAGGATATCCCATGTATCCATTGGGGTCTCACCCTAACCATAAGCACTCCACGTGCTATGTGATATTTCCAGCCCCACTGCCATTCTCGGCCTTCACCGTTCTCGGCTCCTTTGCCGTTCACGCTACTATATCCACACACATAGCATACTTAAACTGAATTCAGGCATATAATAACTCAAACAAAACTACATCCTAACAATAATGTAATCTAGGGCCGTGCCCTGCAACAATGCTATGGGTCCATGCCCTGATCCACGGATGTTACAGTTTTCTTACCTGTATCCCGAGCTTCACAATGCACCAAAGCCTCGAGCATGGTCCTCTATCCCGAGCCTCTCCAAAGACCTAGTCACAACACATATAAAACATCCTTTAATACTAACCAATCCAAAACCACTTCCCGGGACCAATCCCACACTCTCGGAATCCCCAAATTCCTAAAACAATTCATCGGAAACATCCCCCGAACCCCCGGAGCAAAAGCCCAAAATTGTAAAATTCCTTGTTCTCCTAGCGCCGCGGCGCTGCCCTTGAGGGCCGCAGTGCCCAGCAAGTCAGAGAGCATCCCCCAGCCCAGAGGCAGCCTCGCGCCGTGGAGCCAAAGAACAAGGTCGCGCGAACCCAGAAATCTGGGTTTTCCCCTGCGTTTTTCCCAAGCCAAAACAACTCCAATTCAACCCAAGCAAGTACCTAAGCCCCAAAATCAATTCAAAACCCCAAATGAACCCTGTTGACGCGGTTCTTCGCCAATAGGTAATTAAGAGAAGAAGAGAAATGGATTAGTACTGAAAGTAGAACCGTCACAGATATGAAATCTTAGAGAATGAACTAGGTGACTCAAGACACGTTTTTTAAGTGGTTCAAAGGTTAAAATCCTTCTACTCCACTAGTCAATATTATTCATATATTCTGGGTATTTGGTTTACAAAGTATATGGCTCTTCAGAGACTATTTTTCCCAACCCCTATCAACTCCCAGGGTCCACATATTTATAGGAGAAGACACCTGGAAGTTGGTAGGGAGGTCATCCCGTGACCTTACCATTTGTCATATTAACTCTGTGACAATTATGATTAATTCCTAAACCTGACACATAAGTGTGGTCTAATCAGCATGTAAGGAGATAATGGGCCGCACGGCCCAACCCAGCCGTGGGTGTCTGAATGCGCACGTTCCTGCTGCGTGTCCGAGAAGTCAGGGGGATATCGGACACGTGATGTCAGATATATGCACGTTTATCTTGCGTGTATTGACTTTACAAAGGGTCAAAGATCCATGGCCAGCTCGTACCACGAGCTGCTTCCCTGAACCGACCTTCAGCCTTCAGGCCTTCTGATGCCTTCCTCCCGTCTTGGGGGCCCTTGGCGAGCCTTTGAGGATCCCTCGAGCTAAGAAGGTACGATCTGGAAACAGGATCTCCGGCCTGGGGGAGTCCTCCGACTAAACCATGATTAGTCTGAGGCTCGACCTGCTAATCAGCCCGTGGGAAAACCAGGGCGTACATCTGCCCCCCAAGCTCCTGCTCGTGGTATATGACGTCATATATAGAAGACCATAGTAGGGGCTTTTAGACTTCCCCACAACCCTTCACATTCCATTCTTTGTGCAGGCGTCTGATACGTGGAACGTCGTGGGTGGTGACGGTACGTTTTACGAGAACCGCATTTAATGGCCTAGCCTATTGCCCAGCTGTCGTTTCATATTTCGAGTGGAAGGCCTCGGATCCCTCACTAGGGCCATCCAAGAGCCTTCTTCACGTGATCCTTCCCTTATATAAAAAGGGGGTGGCCACCCTACGCACGGGCCATTCCTTCATTCCAAAATTTCCCAAATCTCTCTCCTTCTTCCTTCTCTGACTTTCAGAAGAACGAAACCCTCAACTCTACTGCCACCATTTTCCTTGTTCAAGAAGCTTAGGCGCACGAGTTTCTCCAAAGCTTTGGAAGCTACTGCACCGACAAGGCTCCTACCAACGCAACACTCTCGTTTACCATCCAGCCATATACTGTAAGTTTTCTGACCCTGTTCATTTTGAAAACATGCCACTGTAGCTTAGGTAAAAAATTTACTGTAGCCGCATGCAAGGGTTTTCTGGGTTGCGTGGGTAGGAGGGTGACAGCCCCTTTTAGGCTAGGGCACACTTGTTGTAGGAAATCGCCTTAGAGTATGGGTTTCAAGATGCTTCTTCAGGAACAATTTCTGGTTAGGACCTTTAGGAATTTTGGGTGCAAAATCGAGTAGCTTAGGGGATACGCCTCAAAAGCGGTTTTGCAACATTCTGCCAGTTGAAACTTCCCCCCCAAGGCAAATTTTTACTCTAAACCCCCTGACACACGAATTCCGAGTAATCTGGGATCTGTTGGGAGCATACGCGCGTGTTCATTGAACCGCGTGGTTCCACTCTCCACGGGCTGGGCTTACCTCAGCTCGTGTAAATAATAATTGCTTCATCCTACTGCTTGGGTCGCCTTTTCTAAAGTGTTTTCTTTTGTTCGATAGGCGACCAGATGGCTCCAAAAAGGAATCTGCCTCAGAAGAGCGTGGGAAGCTCGGTCTCCCAGCAAGAGAAATGAAAGGCGGTGATGTCAAGCTCGCCGATCCCCCACTTCGGGCCGGCCGTGGAGAAGCAGGTCGAGGTTGCCCCTGACGCATTCTTTGAGGTGGAGAGAATCGTCTCAAAGATAACCGACCAGGCGAAGATCAACAAACTCTTCCTCACCCACAACATTCCACTGGGGAAAGCCTCTGTGATTGCCCGACCTGCTGCGGAGGGCGAGCGGAGCTGCATGCCGCTTGACGAATCGTTCGCGGCCTGGAGTGGCGAACACTTCAAGGCAGGGGCCTTCCTTCCCCTGGATCAGTACTTCGCTGATTTCCTGAATTATGTGGGGTTGGCCCCATTTCAGCTCCCCCCCAACTCCTACCGTCTGCTGGCGGGGTTGAGGTATTTATTCAAGAGGCAGGAGTGGGAGGTCCCCACTCCTGCTGATATTCTATATTTCTTCTGCCTCAAAGCCAGCCCGGACCAGCGGGGGCGAGGTGACGGGTTCTACTACTTAACCCGTTTCCCTAACACGGCGGCGGTCATCGAACTTCCAAGCCATCCAAATGACTTCAAGGACCAGTTCTTCATGTCAACTGGGTTCCGGAATTGCGAGCACCATTATTTTAATCGCCCTCGTAAGTGATCCCTGACCTTAGCTCGCCTTTTAAGTGTTTTTTTTTTTAATTTTAGCTCCTCCCGTATTCCACCCTGACTCCAGCCAATCTTGCAGCCATCTACGCAAGGACCGAAAAGTCTGCAACCCTCGGGGGTCAGTATGACACATTGGCGGGCCTGCCCCCCAGCGAAAAGGACTACCGCGTGCTCGTGACGGACGAGACGATGGTGTTCTGCAAATTGATCTTCCCAAACCAGACTCTAAACCTGAAGAGGCCTCGGGGGCCGCCCCCAGCCCGCGACAACAGGCCTATCACCGTGGAGGAGGTCGCGGCAGAGGAAGACGAGGAGGAAGAGGTGGCTGAAGTTCCGCTCGTGAGGAATAGAAAGAGGACCTTGGAGGTCGCTCAGGGGATGGACGAGGAGAGGATCCAAACCGGAGCAGCCGCGGGTCCTTCCGGCCAAGGTAACCCTTATTATTTTAAGAATGTAGATAGGGCCACTGCAGACCCCCGGCTGGTTAGGTTCAATCCTAGGCAAATCGTCCATCGTCACGAGAGGAACCCGGACCTGAATACACTCCTGCTCCATTGTGTTGACCGGCTCGTGCTGGATCACCAAGAGAGCCGGCCTAGGGGTACCGTAGTAGTAGATAACACCCTAGCTTTTAGGTCGATCCTTTTTTAGGAGTATGGGACCAACTTACGCACATGGCCATCACTTCAGAGGGGTGTCTATGCCTCGGGGTTTAGACAGTATGTAGAAGAGTCCAGCCCCGAGTCAGAACCGGACCTAGAACCCGCGCCAGTTCGTGAGATAATTTTCCTAGGCTCTTCCAGCTCGGGGGGTAGGGCTCCCTTAATATTCGTATACTTTTTTCTTTTAACCTCTACATGATTGCTAACTTGTAATAACCATGTTTTTGTTTTTGGCAGAAGAGATGTCTCAGCCCGGGGGTAATCTGCGGGGTGTAGTCTTCGGTGGGAATCCCCCAGTAGGGCCAAGGTTGAAAAGGCTCCGAGAGTCTAAGAGCGCGGCTGGGGCCTCCACCAAATCCCCAGCTAAGGAGAAGGAAAAAACCCCGCCATCCCAGGTCGGGGGGGCAATCCTTCCTGCTGCCGTAGCAGGACACATGCCCCCGCCGCCCCAGCGATCTCCATTAGCCACCCAGTACGTGGTACTGGAGGTCGGGACTCCGGCTGTGGCAGCCCCGGACGTACGCATCCCGGTCGATCCCCAGGATCTGGGAAAGATCCCGGAAGCATTCCGGGGGACGGTGTATGAGTCGGCGAGCTATGCCGTCGGCCGCTTCTACAAGCTCAAAGAGAGGGATCTCCGGGCTATCGAAACAACGAGCCCGGTCCGAGTCATAGAGTCTTCGATGGACATGACCCTAACGGTAACCTGCCCCACTCTTTTAAAGCTTTAACACTTACACAATGCCTTGTTTTTCCACTTAGCCAACTTATCCTTCCTTTCTTGCAGGGCATTGATGCCGTACATCGAGGTATCGCCAGGACCAAGGTTCAGCTCGAGGAGATGGAGGCTGAGTGCCAGGCCGCCCTTCAGGAAGCTCAGGCAGCGAAAGATGCGCTGGCGGCTTCGAAGGCCGAGCTAGAGAGGATCCGCTCAAAGAACCGAGAACTTGAAACCTCCCTTGCCACTTCGCGAACAGATCTCGAGGCAGCGAAGACCGAGGCCCAGGCCGCCCTGGAGGCCGCCTTGGAAGCCGAGTGGGCCATCTCGGAGCAGTCCATGCACGACATGTTCTATCACTGCTGGGCCCATAACCCGGATGCTGACTTCTCTTTTATGCCGCCGAACCTCTGGGCTATTTTGCTGCCGAAGCTCCAAGCCCGCCTAAACAAAGAGGTACCGCCCTCGGAGACTGGGGAAGCCTCTGGTGCAGCGGAGCAGGGCGAGACCGTGACTTCCAAAGGACCAGCTGATGGGGCTTAGGGCACTTCTTATGCATTTTTAATTATTTTATTTTGTCTTTGTAACCTTTTCATGAGGTGTTTTCACCTCGAGACGATTTACTTGGCAATCTTAACTTATATATATATTTTTTATATATAAGCTTAGTTCATGCTAATCGTTATTTATATCCCGAGCTCTTTATGAAAGAGCCACGACCAATAAACTTAAGTTAACTTCCAAGTTTTATGACCCGGTTAAAACCAGGAACTTATTTTGAAAACTTAGTTCATGTTAACTTTTATCCATATCCCGAGCTCTTTAAGAAGAACCACGATCAATAAATTTAAGTTAACTTCTAAGTTTTATGACCCGGTTAAAACCAGGAACTTATTTTGAAAACTTAGTTCATGTTAACTTTTATCCATATCCCGAGCTCTTTAAGAAGAACCACGATCAATAAATTTAAGTTAACTTCTAAGTTTTATGACCCGGTTAAAACCAGGAACTTATTTTGAAAACTTAGTTCATGTTAACTTTTATCCATATCCCGAGCTCTTTAAGAAGAACCACGATCAATAAATTTAAGTTAACTTCTAAGTTTTATGACCCGGTTAAAACCAAGAACTTATTTTGAAAACTTAGTTCATGTTAACTTTTATCCATATCCCGAGCTCTTTAAGAAGAACCACGATCAATAAATTTAAGTTAACTTCTAAGTCGTTAAGGAGACCTGGTTATATCCAGGTACCATATGCCCCCCAAGTAACTGGGAAAGGGTCTTTCGTGGTTACTTTGAAATCACACTTACAAATAAAAAGAAACATTTGATTTTTATTTATACATAGAAAGTGGCCTTCCAGGCCTTACAAGTGGATCATTGATAGTATTTCTTTAAGTGGATGGCATTCCAAGTCCGCGGGATCACCCCTCCATCAAGTCGAGCTAACTTATAAGTTCCCTCCTTGATGACTTCGATGACCTGGTATGGTCCTTCCCAGTTTGGTCCCAAAACCCCATCTTTGGGATCTTTTCCGGCCAGGAAAATTCTCCTTAGGACCAAATCGCCAACGCTAAAGGCACGTTTTTTGACCTTAGTGTTGAAGTAGCGAGTGATCTTTTGCTGATAATGGGTGAGCTGGAGTTGCGAATCCTCTCGCCTTTCATCAACTAGGTCTAGGGAATGGCATAGGAGTTCGTGGTTCCGATCTTGGTCGTAGGACTAGACTCTATGCGACAGAACTTTAACCTCCACGGGGAGGACTGCTTCACTCCCAAAGTTTAGGGAGAAGGGAGTGTGACCCGTGGGAGTCCGATACGAGGTCTGGTATGCCCACAGGACCTGGGGGAGCTGTTCTGGCCAGACCCCCTTTGCCTCATCTAGCCTCTTCTTGAGGCTTGCCTTTAGAGTTTTGTTCACAACCTCGACCTGGCCGTTCGCCTGGGGATAGGCCACGGACGAGAAGCTTTTCATAATTCCGTGCCTTTCACAAAATTCGGTGAACAAATCGCTGTCAAATTGAGTGCCGTTGTCGGAGACGATCTTCTTAGGTAGGCCAAATCGACAGATGATACTTTTCACCACAAAGTCGAGTACTTTCTTCGATGTTATTGTCGCCAACGGCTCTGCTTCGGCCCACTTGGTGAAGTAGTCAATGGCTACCACGGCGTAACGGACCCCGCCCTTTCCGGTAGGCAGGGCGCCCACTAGATCTATTCCCCAAACGGCAAATGGCTAAGGAGCCGAGATCATTTTTAGCTCGACCGGAGGAGCTCGGGCAACCACAGCGAATCGCTGACACTTGTCGCACCTTTTCACGTACGAGATCGAGTCTTTGGACAGAGTCGGCCAATAATAACCTTTCCTGAGAACCTTTAAGGCCAGGCTTTGCCCCCCAGTGTGGTCTCCGCAGAATCCTTCGTGAACTTCCTGCAGGATGGCCTTCGCTTCACTCGGAAGAACGCACCGGAGGAGAGGTAGGGAGTGCCCACGTCGGTATAACACTCCTTCGACTAGCATGTATCTAGGAGCTTGATAACGGACTCGCCGTGCGTCGTTACGTTCTTCGGGTAACCTGCCCTCGACGAGATACTCCAGAATGGGAGTCATCCAGGTCGGCCTAATATCAATCATCTCGATCTCCGCCCTATCTCCTTCTATACTTGGTTTATCCAAGAATTCTACTGGCACCAACCCCAGGGTTTCTGCCTCTCCCGAGGTGGCGAGTTTGGCGAGAGCATCTGCGTTGGCGTTCTGCTCCCGAGGTATCTGTTCGATCGACCCTCGCCCAAATGCAGACAGCTCGGCTTTTACCTTTGCCAAATAGGCGGCCATCTTGGGTCCCCGCGCCTGATATTCTCCCAGAACCTGGTTCACCACGAGCTGGGAGTTGCTGAAGCACTGGACGGAGCTCGCCTTTAGCTCACTAGCTACCCTCAGCCCAGCCAACAAAGCCTCGTACTCTGCCTCGTTGTTAGACGCCTTGAATCTGAACCTTAGTGCCGAGTGGAATCTATGTCCCTCGGAGGATATCAGGATGATTCCGGCCCCGGAGCCGTTCTCGTTAGATGAACCATCAACGATGATCTTCCACGACGAATGTGGGGAGGCGACCTGAGGCAAGCCTTCTGATGGATTCTCCTGGAATCCCGTGCATTCCGCCACGAAGTCGGCCAAGGCCTGACTTTTTATGGCAGTTCGTAGAGTATAGAAAATCTCGAACTGACTGAGTTCGACCGCCCATTTTAACAAACGTCCCGATGCTTCAGGCTTTTGCAAAACCTGCCTTAAAGGCTGATCGGTCATGACGTGTACAGAGTGGGACTGGAAGTACGGCCTGAGCTTTCGCGAGGCCGTGATTAGGCAGAACGCCAGTTTTTCCATCATGGGTATCTTGATTCTGCTCCGAGGAGTCTCTTGCTGATGTAGTAGACTGGCTTTTGAACTTGGTCCTCTTCTCATACTAGCACGGCGCTAGCTGCGTCCTCAGTGACGGCCATGTAGAGGAAAAGAAGTTCTCCCGCCTTGGGCTTGGATAGCACAGGCGGTTCAGCCAGATGCGCCTTCAGGTCGAGGAATGCGCTTTCGCATTCTACTGTCCACTCAAACTTCTTGTTTCCCCGGAGCAGGTTGTAGAAGGGCAAACACTTGTCGGTTGATTTGGAAATGAACCGGTTGAGCGCTGCCACCCTTCCTGTGAGGCCTTGGACATCCTTTCGCGACCTAGGGGAAGGAAGCTCGAGCAGTGACCTGATCCTGTCGGGGTTTGCCTCGATTCCTCGGGTATTGACTATGAAACCCAGGAATTTCCCCGATGTGACACCGAAAGTGCACTTCTGAGGATTGAGCCTCATGCCATACTCTCGCAGTATGTTAAAACACTCTTCCAGGTCGGAAACGTGGTTGTCGGCAGTCTTTGACTTGACCAGCATGTCATCGATGTACACTTCCATGTTTTTTCCGATCTGGTCTTTGAACATTCTGTTTACAAGCCTTTGGTAGGTAGCTCCGGCATTCTTCAGGCCAAATGGCATGACCTTATAGCAATAGACATTAGTCGGGGTCATGAAGCTGGTATGTTCCTGGTCTGCCGGATTCATCGCGATCTGATTGTAGCCTGAGTACGCGTCCATGAAGGACATGAGCTCGTGCCCCGCCGTGGCATCCACCAGCTGATCGATCCTTGGAAATGGAAAGCAATCCTTGGGGCAGGCTTTATTCAGGTCGGAGAAGTCAATACAGGTCCTCCACTTCCCGTTGGGCTTTGGAACCAGCACGGGATTAGCGACCCAAATTGGAAATTTGGCTTCGCGGATAAAGCCACACTTTTTGAGCCGGGCCACTTCTTCTTCAAGGGCTTCGGCTCGGGTCGTTCCTAAACGCCTTTGCTTTTGGGATTTGGCAGGAACACTTTTATCCAGGTGGAGTGTGTGCATGATGACACTCAGGCTGATCCCTGTCATGTCCTCGTGCGACCATGCGAACACGTCCAGGTTTTTCTACAGAAATGTAGTCAGCTCCGCTTTTCTTTGGTCACAGAGGTTCTTCCCAAGCTTAACCGTCCGTGATGGGTTTTGTTTATCAATGTTCACCTCCTCGAGCTCTTCAATAGCCTAGAGCTCGGATCTATCCTCGCCTACACGGGGGTCAATGTCCTCACTTAAGGCAAGCTTTTCCTCTTTGGAAACCTGAGGTTTTTCAATCTCAGGAGCCGCCTTGGGTCCCTGAGATTCCTCTTCGGCCTGGATGGCCATTGTCAGCTACCCGGGTTTAGATTTTCCCTTCGTGGAAATGCTGTAGCATTCCCTGGCAGCGAGCTGGTCACCCTTGATAGTACAGCCTCCTGTTGAAGTAGGGAACTTCATGGCGAGGTGTCGGATGGAAGTGATAGCCTCGAAAGCTATGAGCGTAGGTCGGCCCAAAATGGCATTGTAGGCAACGGAGCAGTCAATGACCACGAACTCGAGTAGTTTGGATACTGTCCGAGATTCTTCTCCTAGGGTGATCACTAGCTCGATCGTCCCTATTGCTGCTGATCCTTCTCCCGAAAAGCCATATAGCATCATCGAGGTTGTCTTTAGCTCGGCGACGGTCAGACCCATCTTTTCTAAGGTGGATCGGAATAGGAGGTTCACCAAGCTCCCATTGTCCACCAACACTCTCCTTACTTTCCGGTTGGCGAGCTGGACTGCTACGACCAAGGGATCGTTATGAGGGAATTGGACATGGCCTGCGTCTTCCTCCGTGAAAGTTATCGGTTGTTTCTCTAACCGTTGTTGTTTTGACTGACGTTGCTCCGGGATGAACTCCGCTCCGTTGTGAGCCTTTAATTCATTCACATATCTCTTCTGGGCGCCTCTACTCGTGCCAGCCATATGCGGTCCTCCAGAGATGGTGGATATCTCTCCCTCGACCGCGGAGGGAAGGACGTCCTGATCTATCCAAGGCTCGGGCTGGCTGGCTGGGACCTCTGGAACGGGTCGACTTGCTGGGACCCTGTTTCGCGAGTATTGCGCCAATGGGCCTGCTCGGATGAGAGTTTCGATTTCATCTTTGAGATGCCTGCAGTCGTCGGTATTGTGGCCGACGTCGTTATGGAAACGGCAGAATTTTGAAGTATCTCTCTTTCCCTTGTGGTGCTTTAATGGCTCCGGCCTTTTCCAAGGGACCCGAGCAGCGTTGGCCAGGAAAATATTTTCCCTGGACTGGGTGAGGTCGGTATATGTTGTGAACACGGGCTTAAACTTATCCACAGACCTATTCTTCTTTTGACCGTGATGGATGTTTTCACCATTCCCCTTTCTTTTGCCACCACCGGGCTGGTTGTTCTGCGCGACGTCGGGAATCGCCACTACGATCTCTGTCTCCGTTCCAGCGGGCTTCTCGGGAATCTGGCTGGTCCCCGCGGCGGAAGCTTCAGCTTCTTCCAAGTTTATCCACTCTTGGGCTCTGTTAAGGAATTCGTTAACCGAGCTGACTCCCCTCCTTTGAATATCTTTCCACAGGTCTCCACCGACCAGGATTCCGGTCCTCATGGCCATGAGCTTGGAGCTATCGTCAGCGTCTCTGGCTCGAGCAGCGACATTCGCAAATCTGCTCAAGTAGGCTTTCAGCGTCTCACTGGGCTGCTGTCTCACGTTAGCTAGGGAGTCGGCCTGGACTCGGGCGGCCTGGGAGGCGCGGAATGCCCTTTTGAAGTCAGCCAAAAAGGTCTTCCAGGAGCTGATTGACTGCCTTTTACTCTGCTTGAACCACTGCCTGGCAGGTCCAGTCAGTGTGGAAGGAAAGATCAAGCAACGCAGCTCCGGGCCGATGTTATGGGCCATCATTAGGGTGTTGAACATCCCTAAATGGTCCGACGGGTCTCCGTCCCCGTTGAACTTTGACAAGTGAGGCATACGGAAGCCAGACAGGTATGCCGTCGCTGCTATGTTGGGGGCGAAGAGCTCCATTTCGTCACCCGAATCATATTCGTCTTTTTCTTTTTCTGATAGGAGCTTTCTCATCAGTTCCTCCATTTGAGTTAGGCGCTCGAGGGTTTTGTCCTGAGATCCTGGGTTATTCCAGGGCTGTTCAACAGCTCCGGACCCGTTGTACATATTAGGTGGGTTGTTGCCCCCCTATCTTGAGATAGGTTATTTGGGACATTCCCTCCGTTACGCACTTCGGATCAGACTCCCACTGAACGGGCCTGGCTACCATCTCCGGTTTGATCGTCTCTGTGAGAGTTGAGGCGATCTCGGAGGTCGCCTCCCTGTGTAGTCTGGTAACTTTGTGCCGAACTTAGTCGCTGACGCAGGTCTCCTCCCGAGAGATCACTCCGGCGACTACCGGTCCAGTGGCTCCTGCTGGATAGGCTTGGAGTGCGTCTTTGGGGGTTACGATCTGATCCTTCCCCTGGCACCCTGCTGTGCCAGGAAGGCCCAGCCGACGGCGGGTCTCTCCTACTATTCCCGTAGGTCGGGATGTCTCGGACGGGCTGAGGAGACGGGTATCTGATTGGAGAAGGAGGATGCCTGACTGGGGAGGCGATCCTAGTTCCGTCTGGACGGATTAAATTCGGTGGGGGCCTTTCGGCCCTGCCAGCCTGCTGGTCCCGCGCTGGGCGAGCTGGACGAGGCGCAGGACGGTCTTCGGGGACGGGCTGACGTCTCTGGCCCTCCCCGGATCTTCTTCAGGAATTTCCTGGATCTCTCCTGGGCGCCCTCGAGGAAGGTTGAGAGCTAGGGGTTGATGTCCTAACCGAACGGCTGTACTGCTGTTGTTCGGTTCTAGGCATTTCCCTGAAGTTTGCCTCTTGGTGGTGTGATGAAGGGGTAGAGTTGGCTGCAGGAAGTCTATCCGAACGGCTATGTCTGGACCGATTACTCCGGCGAGACTTAGGAGCCTCACCTTGCCTCTCTCCAACATTAACATTGGTTGTGAGAGGGGGTAGTCGGTCCAGAATATCCTGGATTTGCTGACCAGCTGCTGCTAACTGGCTCCTCAGCTGAGCATTCTCCATCTCCACCGCAGTATAATAACACGGATTCAGATTAGGTGGTCGGGGCGCTGAACTACCAGTGTTGTCTTGGCCCGCCAGCTGCTTTCCTGGCCTCTGCTGGGCTTCAGGAATTTGCTCATCAGGGATGGCAACATGGTGGGCCTCCTGCCCATCATGCTGTTCTGTTTCGTTGCCATGTATGGATCGAGTGGTCACCATAGTTGGATGTTTGTGGTAGTACTAATCGAACTTGCTCTCAACGAAAGCACCAAACTGTTGACGCGGTTCTTCGCCAACAGGTAATTAAGAGAAGAAGAGAAAGGGATTAGTACTGAAAGTAGAACCGTCACAGATATGAAATCTTAGAGAATGAACTAGGTGACTCAAGACACGTTTTTTAAGTGGTTCAAAGGTTAAAATCCTTCTACTCCACTAGTCAATATTATTCATATATTCTGGGTATTTGGTTTACAAAGTATATGGCTCTTCAGAGACTATTTTTCCCAACCCCTATCAACTCCCAGGGTCCCCATATTTATAGGAGAAGACACCTGGAAGTTGGTAGGGAGGTCATCCCGTGACCTTACCATTTGTCATATCAACTCTGTGAGAATTATGATTAATTCCTAAACCTGACACATAAGTGTGGTCTAATCAGCATGTAAGGAGATAATGGGCCGCACGGCCTAACCCAGCCGTGGGTGTCTGAATGTGCACGTTCCTGCTGCGTGTCCGAGAAGTCAGGGGGATATCGGACACGTGATGTCAGATATATGCACGTTTATCTTGCGTGTATTGACTTTACAAAGGGTCAGAGATCCATGGCCAGCTCGTACCACGAGCTGCTTCCCTGAACCGACCTTCAGCCTTTAGGCCTTCTGATGCCTTCCTCCCGTCTTGGGGGCCCTTGGCGAGCCTTTGAGGATCCCTCGAGCTAAGAAGGTACGATCTGGAAACAGGATCTCCGGCCTGGGGGAGTCCTCCGACTAAACCATGATTAGTCCGAGGCTCGACCTGCTAATCAGCCCGTGGGAAAACCAGGGCGTACAAACCCTCTAACAACTTATAAACACCATCCACAAGTATAAACACATGATCACTTCCATAAATCACACTTTGTTTCCAAATCTCAGTAGTACAAACCAGTAAGTTTAGAAATTCAGACCAAAGCCTACAAAAACCTAAACCATACTTCAAATTCCTTAAGCCACAACAGAAAAAAACTTCATAATTGCACAGAATCCTTGCCTCAAGTAGAGAATTCAACCTTAAGCTCCCTTGATTCCAACTCCAAGCTATGCCCTCTGATTTCACAAGCTGAATCCCCAAACAAGACAACCACAAACCATCTTTCAATTCCAACCTAAATTCTATAGAAACTTACCAAAAACACAAAGATTCCAGAGATGAAACTTACCTCTGACCAATCTTGATTCTTGTTTGGCTTCAATTGCTTCAAATCACCTTGATTCCTCTCCTAAATCTCAGAATTCCCAACTCCCTTCCTTTATTCCTTTTTGCCCTTAATTCTCTTTTTCTTTCAGCACAAACTGAATTGTCCAAGTGAAATAATGTGAATGATCTTTCCCTTGGCTGAAGTAATCTAAATCCCTGCCAAAAGGCCACTTTGCCCTTCCATCTATTTCCCCTTCTAACTAAACCTCAAGGCCCTTTCTTTCATTCATACTTTCTTACAATTCTACCACTTCTTTCATCTAAACTTGTTACTCTTAGCAGTTACTAACGGTTACTCAGGTTACTCAATCACCATTAACCATTAACCACTAATTCTCAACTCAACTTACGAATTTCCAAAAATACCCCTAGGCTCCTCCCGAGCCGGGTATTTAATCCCGTTGTGACTTTTAAGTTAACTAGCTCCCTAAGACCGTCTTGGCACGTGCATCACATTAATATCACCACACTCACGTGGTACAAATCACATAATACAATTATCACATTTATGCCCTTAGCGGGCTAAAATTACCAATTTACCCCTAACATACAAACGGGGTCCACATGCATATTTATACCACCTAAACATGCATTCTAATCACATATTCATTCAAATTCATATATTATCATGTTAGTTCGCTTATTGCCCTCCAGGCATGCTAATCAAGGTCCTAAACCTTATTAGCAACTTGGGGTGTTACACTAATTATGCTAGCAATTGTTAAGTAAGCATGTTGAATGCCCTATATTCGGATATTTGACGTATGATATATGTTTGGTAGCATTGCTTTCTTGTGTATGGCACTGATTAGTCAGGGACGACACTGATCGCGTATTACTGACCTGAGAGTTAGAAACAGCATAAGCGTCCTGAATGCCGGGTCGATAAAAGATTAGATCTAATCGATATCAGCGTTGAATGAATCTGGGAGCATTAATGCTGGACCGACCCTAAGGTCGATGAAAATTATAAGCGCTTGACTAGTCTAGGCTAGTTACTCAGAGCCAGGGCCAAAGGCCTAGGTGACTGCATGTCACATGGCTAGGGAGCGGAATCCCACGGTTGTGACTCTATGGTCATGCGAAAGGATATATTGGTGACTAGTTCATCGAGCAGCTATCTTGTTTAAGCTAGTGAAATGATCACTTATCTATAAAGCCCTGGTGACCCTATCGTCACATGGCTATTGGGAACGGAACCCACCTTAGTGACTAGTACAACTGCCACTCTTCTATTTTGGGCTACACGCCCGGGATGATTATTATGATCATCGGTTGATGTTGTACATTCATCATTGCTTGAACTCATTTGCCTGCTTGAATAGGGTTGTATTTGTTAGGCGTGTGCCTTATGATTTGATGTCATGATATGGCTGTTCATGAGCATATTAAATTTTCTTACTGGGCTTCAGCTCACGGGTGCTATGTGGTGCAGGTAAAGGCAAAAGAAAGCTGGACCATCCTTGAGTTGGAGAGCTTAGGTGATGATGTGTACATATGCAGCTGCTCAACCACCACGGCCGAGGTTTGAAGAGGAACTAGGGTTAAGCCCTGTTTTTACGCTTAGATCGGCTGGTTGTAAATATTTTCTTGTAATAGACCTTTAAATTATATTTTTGGGATCCCAATGTATATAATAAATGTTCTAATGAAACGTTATATCTTAACCAAAAATTTTAATCCCTAAACCGCTAATCATACTTAGTTACACGATTTTAGCCAAATGACTCGATTAGCAAGTTTAGCATTGTTTACAAGGCACACCGTAACGGTCCCTGGAGTTTAGGGTGTTACAATTGGTATCAGAGCGAGCCAAGGTTTATGGTTCCTGAAGACAAGCTGGGCATGTACACTCGTTACTGAAGACAACTTTACTCAGGGAATGGTAACTATTTTTGTAGTTATGTGCTTAACTGCTTAAATAGAATGTAAATGCTTTAACTGCACATTGTATTAGGGAACATGAGATTCTGATAGAGCCTGGCTCTTGATTATATGATTATATGCTCCGTGAATATATATATATGGATGTGATTATATGATTACCTGCTCTATGAATATATAATTGTGATGTATGCATGCTGGAGTGGAAGCATGGTGTGAATGTTGGAAGAGCAGGGATTATGATGGATGTATGAATGCCATGGGCATGTTTTTAGTACTACAAGTGGTTTGTGAATGTGGTGTGGTAAGATTGATCGCGTGGGGGAAAAATCTTGATATGCTCATCATGATTAATGAGTCAAGTTATTGATTGCAGATTCAATCAGTAGGTTTATATTCAAGGCAGATAATGAGGCCTGGTGGTGGTTATACAGAGGCTGGGAATTACAGCCAAAATTTCAGTTCTTCATCTGCTCCTATGAATTTTCAGCAGATGTTCACAGATTTGCAATCAAGATTGCAGAGGCATGAGGAAGAGATCAGGTGCCTGAAGCAACAGCGAAATCTGTTGGGGAGCACTTCCTCTTTGGTTATGCCAGGAGTGGCATCAGCTTTGGCTCAGCCTAGGGTTGAGAACATATGGGAATTTTCTGTGGAAGATTCCAGGAGTATTACCCTCCAGTTTTCGAGGGAGGCCTAGATCCATTCAGAGCTGAGCAATGGATGGGCATGATCAGTTCCATTCTTGATAGTATGGGACTGATAGGTCACGATAGGGTGGCTTGTACGACATTTGTTTTGCGAGATGATGCCCGGACGTGGTGGGAGGTAGTATCCCAGACACGAGACACGACTGTGATGGATTGGAAAGAATTTAGGCAGCTGTTCAATGAAAAATATTACTGTGATGTGGCCAAGACCGCTAAGATGAACGAGTTTGTGAATCTCATTCAGGGTAATGCAACAGTAATCGAGTATGTTAACAGATTTGAAGGGTTAGCCAAGTATTCTTTAGACATGGTACCCACAGATATAGCTCGGAAGGAAAAGTTTGTCAGGGATTGAATCCTGGAATAGCTCGGGGCATTAGAGTTGCCCCAGTGTATGAAATCTCTACCTATGCTCAGATGGTAGAGAAGGCTCTTACTGTTGAGAGCAGGAGAAATGAGAAGAAAAGTGCTAGGGAGGACGGAGCTCGGATAGCGGTATCTCCACTTATTGAAGCAAGTAAGAATGAAAGCTAGAAGAAAATTTATCCAATCTGCACTCGGTGCAAGAAGCGTCATCCGGGAGAATGCTGAGCAAAGGCATGTTTCTCATGTGGTATGGTTGGACATATTTTGAAAAATTGCCCAGTGCAAAGAGAGGATGAGCAAAAGGTGATGGACAGCTCGACTCCAGCTCGAGTGTTCATTTTGAAGTGGTCAAAGTCCGAGATTGAGACTAGTTCCTCAGGGGTGGCAGGTCAGTTTTCTAGTTCTGATTTTTAAGGTATGCTGACTGGTTTTGATGCCATGTTGTTCCTTTTTTTGTTGCATATATAGAAGCATAAAGATGTTATGCAAACCACATGGTTATGTTGTGATGGGAAGGCAATACTGTATTGGTGACTTAAGAAATGAGTTGGGTTATGATAAAAGGACTCATTAGTTGATATGATAAAGTTGGTTATGACTGGCTTTGGTATGGTCTGGGATATGGATTGGTTAAGTAAGTATGGGGCAATGCTAAAGGGCAAGGAAAGTATATTAACTCTTGGGTTTAAGAGTGGGAAGCCTTGTGACAATTGGTAATGTATGGATTTTGTATGATTATGACATCTGTAGTGGGAGCTAGAGTTTCATGCCAGAGAGATGCATAGAACTCTTAGCTAGTGTGGTTGATACCACTTAGATTGTGCTAGCAGGATCAGGATAGACTGGATCAGTCTGTGAGTTTCTGGATATGCTTCCAGGGGATTTGCTAGGGTTTACTTTATGTGAAGAGATAAAATGGTAATTGGATTAGTGCCAGGGATGGAGTCAGATTTAGGGCACTATTTTGAATGGTTCAGTGGGAGTTGTAAGAACTTAAGGTTCAACTAGTGAGTAAGATAGTGTTCTCCAAGGTGGATCTTGGATCTGGTTGGTACCAGCTAGAGATCAAGGAGAAAGATATGTAGAAGACTGTTTTATATCAGAAAAGGGCACTAGGAGTGCTGAGTATGTCTTGAGAATTTGTTTAATGCCAAGTGTTTATGAATCAGATGAACAGAGCATTCAAAGGTTTATTTGAATGGGATTTGTGATCGTCTTGGACGATGGTTTTGTGGTGTATTCTTGGTGGAAATTTTCCAATATCAAGGAATGCCTCAGAGGCAGGAGTTTCATTGGGTGGTAAGGATATTACAGGTGCCTTTGGAAATAGTTCTGAATCTTCTTGCAGACCAAAACCAGTTAGTAGGTTGTTATGACACCTCAGTAGCAGGAGAAGTGATTGCTTATGCAACATGTTGGTTAAAGAATTTGACTAGAATTAGAGTAGAGTTTCTGGTGGGCCTGGTGGCCAGCTTTATGTTTGAGGTTATCATTTCAAAAAGGATTAGAAGGAGGATGATTAAGTGAACCACAGATAAGGAAGATTGAATGGAAATTCTTAGCTGGATTAGCTAAGGATTAAACAGTGTCAGGTATGAATTTATTGAGATATAAGGATCGGATTTGGAACCCGAAGGAAATTGAAGTTAATTGGGAGATTATGGATGAATCTCATGCTACTCTCTTATTCTCTTCATTCAGGCATCATGGAAATGATATGAAAGCTTTATAATGGTGGCCTGAGATGGAGAGGGATGTAATGGTATATGTGGTAAAGTTCTTAGCCTATTATCAGGTCAAAACAGAGTATCAGAATCAGTGGGGCCATTGCAGCCTTTGAGTATTTTGTAATGGAATAAGGAAACATCGCAATGGGTTTCGTAGTGGAATTGCCCAGGTTAGTGAATCAGCGTGAATTGGTTTAGGTCATTGTCGACCAGTGTTTTAAGTGAGTTTATTTTTGTCAGCAAGGATGAATAATACAGCTAATCAGTATTCAGATCTCTATGTGAGAGAGAGATAGTGCGCCTTCATGGAATTCAAGGTCTATCTTATCAGATGGAGACTTTATTTCTACTTCCAGGTTTTGGACGGGTTAAGGAAGGCCATAAATATATTGATGGGATTCGGTACAGTTTATTATTCTCAGACTGATGGTAAATCAGAGAGGGAAAGAGAGAGTTAGCCAGTGCTGGAAAGATACCTTATGTGATGCGGTATGTTGAGAATGTTTATCGCCAATTCATTGGAATGAGATGGGTGAGATGTTATATCTGAATCATGAGATGGTTCAGGGGACCATTGAGACTATTAGAGGTTGGAGCTTCGATGCTCACTTCTCAGAGTAAATGGAAAAGTTTTACTGAATTGAAAAGCAGGAACATAGAGTTCCAGGTAGAAGATTGTATCTTCCTTAAAGTGTCACCATGGAAAGGGGTGATGAGTTAAGGGCAGGTTAAGCCCTAGAGTAGTATAATAGTTTGAGTCCTGGGTAAAACTAGTTAGGTTGACTTTGGATCAACGTTATCTTGGCACTGTCTGTTGTGAACAGTGTATTTTGTATTTCCATGCTGAGGACATGGGTTAAAAGAAACTCATGAGTTGAGTTATGAGAATCTGGAGATTTAGGCTAAGTTATCATGTAAAGAATAGCCAGTCCAGATATGAGAAAGGAAGAATAAGGTTCTGAGGAACAAAGCTATACCTTGGGTTAAGGTAAGGTTACAGAAACAGTGAGGTCGAGGGAACGACTGGGAAACTGGAATCAGTTGTACGAAATTTTTATTCCGGGCTGCTCAGATAAATTTCGAGGATGAAATTTCTGTAAGGAGGGGATAGTTGTAATGCCCTAAATTTCCTAATAAGGTTTAGGAGCTTGATTAGGAGGCCGGGAGGGCAATAATTGATTTATTGTGTTATTAAATGATAATATGCATGTTTAGGTGTATTAAATATGCATGTGAACCCATTTCTGAGTAATTGGGTGATTTTCATATTTTGGCCATTTCAGGCATATTTGGCATATATGTGATATGTGTGTGGTGCTTTATTATTATTTGGTTATGCCAGGGTTACCCAGCACGAGACGATCCTAGGAAGTGAGCTAGTGGGAAACTCACAACAGGATTTATTCTTGACTCGAAGTGAGTCAATGGGTATTTAGAGCATTTCCGGGTTATTGGGTAATGGGAATCAATATTTGCTGATAAATTGAGAGTTAGTAAGATCAGGGGGAAATTATGGAGGTTTTTACTATTTTGTCCCCGGGGGTGTTTTCGGGACCCCGAGCATTAGGATTTGTTTGAGGCTACTTAAGCTGGAAGTAACCTTTAAAAGAATAAAAGAATGTTATGTATGTACTCTCTCCCTCTAAGTTCCCTTTTTCGTCTCCCGATCACATTTTTGAAGGTAACTTGAGTTCTAGGACTCGGATTCAAGCGAGGATCAAGGTGTAGCGATCCTAGGGAAGATTAGAAGCTTATTAGCAGGAGGATTTAGTTGGAAACAACTCAATTGGAGGTAATTCAAGTTTTAAGTTTTAAGTTTTTAAAGTTTTTAAGCTTGAATTGGACTTTGTGTTTTGATGAGTTTTTGATTGGATTGAAGCTTGGGTTTTATGGGTTTTGGATCATGGGGATGTTTGGGAACTTTGATTTTTGGATTTGGAAGTGTTTAGGTATGTTTTTGGAAGGTTTGGAATGAAGCAAATTGAAGTTATGGCTAGATTCTGGGTGAGGGCCGCAGACCTGTTTTTGGGCGTCGCGGCCCAAGCTCGAAGAAGCAGCTGGTGAAGTTTGGCCTGTGCTGGGCGCTGCGACACTTGTTAGTTAGCACTGCGGCCCTTGCTCCTGGTGTGGCTGGGACCGTGGCTCAAGGTGCTAGATCTGTGGCTCAGGCAGGGTTTTGAGGCCGTTTGAGTGTTTTGATCTCAGGAACTTGGTTTTAGGCCTCGGGATCATTCCTACTACTCGGATTAGTGGGGTTTGATATCTTGGAGGCTAGGTCTTGGTTCTGGGATTGGTTTTAGAACTTGAAATCATTGGATCACCATTTATGGTTGTGACTAGGTTATCACTAGAGGCTTGGGTTGAGGATCGTGCTCGTGGTTCGTTTATTGGTAACCTGTGCTTGGACCAAAAGTAAAAAAAATGCACCCTGTGTATATATGACATGCATGGTTATTCTTCATGCATGTTGGGTGTTTAAATGTGACATGCATGGTTATTGTTGAGGCATGTCAAGTGATTAAATGTGATGCATGTGTTGCACGAGAAACATGTGATTAGGACATGCTATGGATATTGAATAGGAGATTGTTCAGAGCATGAGCCTCTGCGTTTATGCATGATCCTAGTTATGCTAGCAATTGTTAAGTAAGCATGTTGAACACCCTATATTCGGATATTTGAAATATGATATATGTTTGATAGCATTGCTTTCTTGTGTATGGCACTGATTAGTCCGGGACAGCATTGGTCGCGTATTACTGACCTGAGAGTCAGAAACGGCATAAGCGTCCTGAACGCCGGGCCGATAAAAGATTAGATCTAATCGATATCAGCGTTGAATGACTCTGGGAGCATTGATACTGGACCGACCCTAAGGTCGATGAAAATTATAAGCGATTGTCATGCGGTAGGTTATATTGGTGACTAATTCATTGAGCACCTATCTTGTTTAAGCTAGTGAAATGATCACTTATCTATAAAGCCCTGGTGACCCTATCGTCTCATGGCTATTGGGAACGGAACCCACCTTAGTGACTAGTACAACTATCACTCTTCTATTTTGGGGCTACAAGCCCAGGATGATTATTATGATCATCGGTTGATGTTGTGCATTCATCATTACGTGAACTCATTTGCCTGCTTGAATAAGGCTGTATTTGCTAGGCGTGTGCCTTATGATTTGATGTCATGATATGGCTGTTCATGAGCATATTAAGTTTTCTTGCTGGGCTTCGGTTCACGGGTGCTATGTGGTGCAGGTAAAGGCAAAAGAAAGCTGGACCATCCTTGAGTTGGAGAGCTTAGGTGATGATGTGTACATATGCAGCTGCTCGACCACCACAACAGAGGTTTGAAGAGGAACTAAGGTTAAACCCTGTTTTACCGCTTAGATCGGCTGGTTGTAAATATTTTCTTGTAATAGACCTTTAAATTATATTTTTGGGATCCCAATGTATATAATAAATGTTCTAATGAAACATTATATCTTAACCAAAAATTTTAATACCTAAACCGCTAATCATACTTAGTTACACAATTTTAGCCAAATGACTCGATTATCGAGTTAGCACTGTTTACAAGGCACAACAAAATGGTCCCTGGAGTTTAGGGTGTTACAATTACTCACTACTTTTATAGTAGTTGATTGTCCTTCCGCGTACAATGCTATAATTGGAAGGCCCATTCTGGTCGATCTGCGAGCTGTAACCTCGGTTTGGCACCTTTCCATGAAATTCCCAACTGACGCAGGGGTAGGATGCGGATTGGGAAACCAGCGAGAAGCGAGGGAATGCCATAATTCCTCGATATCTAAGGCAAGGAGAGGTGGATCGAGGGAGGATGCCAGGAAAGAGTTGTAGTTGGCCAATGAAACACAAGCCCAATCAGGTGAGCATGTCACCAAATAGGGTGTTACCCAAAGTGAGGATAGGGATTTGGATCCTCGCTTTGGGGATTTTGATGAGGAAGTAGGACCGATCGAGGATCTCAAAGAGGTCCAACTAGATGAGGCAGATCCGACCAGAGTTGTGAAAGTCGGTAAAAACTTAGAGACAACAATAAAGCAAAAGCTGGTGGAATTTTTTAAGAAAAACCAGGAAGTCTTTGCCTGGTCGCATAAAGACATGGTCGGGATTGACCCAGCAGTTATCAGCCATGTCTTGAATATAGATAAAAGCTTTCCACCAGTGCAACAGAAAAGAAGGCTACTCAACAAAGAAAGATCGAAGGCTCTAAAGGAAGAAGTTGAGAAGCTAAAGGAGAACGGATTCATCAGGGTAGCGTTTTATTCATCGTGGGTCTCTAATCCCGTACTAGTACCCAAGCCGAATTGAAAGTGGAGAACATGCGTGGATTTCACAGATCTTAATATAGCCTACCCGAAAGATTGTTTCCCTCTCCCAAGGATTGACCAGCTAGTCGATGCCACCTCAGGACACGAGATCCTATTATTTATGGATGCATACTGGGTACAATTAGATCAGTATGCACCCACCTGATGAGGATCATACTAGCTTTCGGACCGATACAGGGCTTTACTATTACAAAGTAATCCCCTTTGGTTTGAAAAACGCTGGTGCAACTTACCAATGACTAGTCAATCACATGTTTAAAGAGCTGATCGGAACAAACATGGAAGTATGTGTTGATGACATGCTGGTTAAGTCACAAAAGGCAGAAGAACAAGTAGGGGACTTGCAAGAGTGCTTCAACGTCTTGAATAATTATCAGATGAAGATGAATCCCCTCAAGTGTTCTTTCGGAGTTGGATCAGGGAAATTCTTGGGATTTATAGTGAACTCATGGGGAATTGAAGCTAATCCCAAAAAAATCAAGGCTCTGGTCGACATGAAATCGCCAACAAAAAGATGATCAAAGTTTAACTGGAAGGATTGCCGCTCTAAGTAGATTTATCTCCAAATCAATGAACAAGTGTGTCCCATTTTTTAATCTACTTAGGGGGAATAAGAAATTTGAGTGGACGGAGGAATGCGAGCATGCTTTCCAGGCTTTAAAGTCTCATATGTCGCAACCATGGATTCTATCAAAGCTGGTTGAAAAAGAAACTTTGTTCATCTATTTGGCGGTCACAGAATATGCTGCTAGTGCTATCTTGGTAAGAAAGGAGGAAAACGTGCAAAAAGTGGTATATTATGTAAGAAAAAGGCTAATATGAGCAGATTTGCGGCATTCGCCCATTGAAAAATTAGCCTACTACTTGATCTTAGCCTCCAGAAAGTTGCGGCCATACTTTCAAGCTCACCCCATCACAGTACTAACCGACCAGCCTCTACGGCAAGTCCTACAGGAACCAGAGGCCGCTGGTCGATTATTGAAATGGGCAGTCGAACTTGGGCAGTTTGAAATTTCGTACTTACCACGAGCAGCAATAAAAGGACAAGCTCTAGCCAACTTTGTCGCAAAGCTCACTGGGCTTCCAGACAGCGAACAGACAGAAGAGCCTGAGCCTAAAAGCCAAACTCCCTCTTGGAAGTTGTTTACAGATGGTTCTTCTAATGAACGTCAAGCTGGAGCCGGGGTGATTTTGGTAACACCTGAAGGACATCGATTCCACTGTGCAATCAGATTCGACTTCACGGCGTCCAACAACGAAGCCGAGTATGAAGCGCTACTCGCCGGTTTACGATTAGCCAGGGACATGAACATAAAATCACTTGAAATCTATAGTCACTCCCAATTGGTGGTTAATCAAATTACTGGAGAGTATCAAGCCCGGGGGCTGAAGATGGTTGCTTACTTGAACAAAGAAAAGGATTTGTTGGCACAGTTTCAAAGATATAGTCTCCAGCAAGTACCTCGCGACCAGAACTCAAACGCTGATGCCTTGGCCAAATTAGCGAGTGCAAAGGATGCAGACACGCTGAATATAGTGCCTGTTGAAAAGCTGTCCGCACCAAGCATTAGAACAGAAGAAACCTCTCTGGTAATTTAGGCAGCGGATACATGGATGGTACCTTTCACTGAGTACTTGGCACATGGAGTATTGCCGACAGACAGAAACAAAGCAAGGACCCTCCAGAGGCAGGCTGCTCGGTTTATCTTGGTCGACGGAATTCTATACCGAATGGGGTACTCAATGCCACTCCTAAGATGTGTGTCAAAAGAAAAGGCCAAAGAATTAATGCGAGAAATCCATGAAGGTTTCTGTGGGGATCACGTTGGGGGCAGAGTTTATCAAAAAAGATCCTAAGTCAAGGATACTTCTGGCCAACAATGAATGAAGACTCTCTGGATTTTGTTCGGAAATGCGACAAGTTTTAGAGATTCTCCAAGATACCACGAGCAACCCCCAACAAACTAAAGCATATGCAAAGTCTGTGGCCATTTGCAGTATGGGGAATAGACTTAATCGAGTCTTTGCCCACAGGAAAGGGTGGCGTCAAATACGCCGTGATGGTTGTTGATTACTTCATGAAGTGGGCCGAAGCTGAGCCACTCGCAACCATAACGACCAAGAAAGTGCTGGATTTTGTGGTCAAAAACATAGAATGTCGCTATGGATTGCCAAGAAAAATTGTCTCAAACAATGGCATGCAGTTTGATAGTGATTTATTCACGGATTTTTGCGAATGACATAGGATTATCAAAAGCTTTTCTTCAGTAGCTCATCCACAGGAAAATGGACAAGTCGAGGCTGTCAACGAAGGATACTCTGAAAAAAAAAAAGGCTTGAAGAATCAAAAGGGGCATGGCCAAAACAGTTACCTGAAGTCCTCTGGTCGTTTAGAACGTCGCATCAAACAACAACAAGTCATACTCCATTTTCCTTGGCTTATGGATATGAGGCTATGTTGCCTATTGAATTAGATCCGCCATCACATCGACGAATGGCATACGATCAAGACACTAATAGCCAATTATTAATGGAATCTTTGGATTTGGTCAATGAAAGGCGCGAGCAAGCCCAACTCCGAGTAGCAGCTTACCAACAAAAGGTCACCCAGTATTTCAAATCTAAAGTACGTGAAAGAAAATTTGATGTAGGAGAACTGGTACTTAGAAGAGTTTTCCTTAACACCCACGATCAAGTTGCTGGAGTACTCGGACCTAATTGAGAAGGACCCTACCAAATCGAAGAAGTCCTCCATCCAGGCACTTATAAACTTGCTCGCTTAAATGGATATCTCATTCCTCATTATTGGAATGGAGAACACCTGCGCAAGTACTATCAATAAAGAATTGGCTTGTATTAATTTTACTTTTTACAAGTTTATGAACAAGGGTTAGTCAATCTTGTGACTGATCGCTTATAAGTGTAAGATCATATTTTTTATCACTCGTACAAACACAATTGTCCATTTATTACGAGAAATAAAAGGGATTGTGCGCAGCCAGTCAATCTTGCTAACTATTGTATTTATTACAAGTATTTGCTCATTACGTGTGTTGTTTTGCTATATTATCATCCTAAAATCTATATTACGAGTAGTGATGTTCGAACAGGTTTTGGTCAAGGCAAGTGACCGATGACCTAATGTTCCTCAATCACTTGGGGGGCATATAAGGTATCTAGGAAGCAAAGCATATGACCAGGTATGTAAACACACGAGCAAAATAGGTGAAAGCATACTACGATACTTAGAGTATTTTTCAAAATTTTGTTAAATCAAACCAAAGTGCTATGCTAAGTTCGGTCATGAGAACATATGTTATAATAAAATGAAAATATTATAATGTCAAAAGAGAAAACCTTTTACACAACGAGTAGTTACTATTCGGATGTAACTGTCTGTCTGTTAAAAGTAAAAGTTGCCCGTGCAGCAATAAAAATTTACATTGTCTCGACACTACGAACCGAGGTCCATGTGTCCCAAATTACAATGATAAACAAAAACAACAAAAATGATGAAGTAGGAGGGTTCTGAGGAGTTTGCTGGTTGATGGAGGCCCTAACTTCCTCTTCAATGCCATCAATGCTCGTAGCCAAGGAGATTTCGGGGGAGGCTAGACTTTTGCTCTCTCATCTTCTTCAAATCAAGCAAGGCACCTGTTTATTTGAGATTGCCTCAGGCGTTCGGAGAGATAGCTGAAGTTTGCCTCACGGTTATGCTTCCAGAACGCGTAGAAGCAATTGAAGGTGACACCCTTATACCTCTCCAAGTTGCTGGCACTGGTCTCCTCGAGCACTTTGACGCGCTCCTCCAACCCCTCAGTCTCTTTTCTGCTGATGATTAGGTCATTTTGAAGTTTAGAGGCTTCCTTGAAATTAAGCAAAGAAGCCTCCTTGTACTTCTCTTTGGTCTCGATGGCTTTGAGTAAAGTTGTAACGACCCGAAAATCACTAATAAGGCTTAAGGGCCTTGATTAGTATGCCAGGAGGGCATAAATTGGTTTATATTTGAATTAAATAGTTTAATGCATGATTCTGTGATAAACATGCTTGTATGATTATATAAATATATGAAATGCATGTCTACGAGTATTAGTATGCATGTAGGCCCTGTTTAACTTATAGGGGTATATTTGTAATTTTAGCCCGTTGAGGGCATAAATGTGATTATATGTTATAATTGTGAGGACCACATTATTATGTGGGTATATCTGCACCATGCGGCTTGAGGCAATCCTAGGGAGCTAGTTAGAGGGAAAGTCACAATGGAATCTAATACTTGGCTCGGGGCAAGTCAAGGGGTATTTTGGGTATTAGGTGATTACTTGGGTTATCGGGTTATGGAAATAAATAAATGGAGATATATTTGAGGTTAGGAAGCCTAGGTGGGAATACTGTGGAAAATTTACCATTTTACCCTCGGGGACGTTTTTGGTACCCTGAGCCTTGGGATTGACTTAATCAATTAAGGATAGATTAAACAAAACTCAGAAAGTGGTAGAACAAGGCCAAATCGACCCTTCTCTCTCTTCTCTCTCCTTTTTATTTCTCTCAAAGGAAACCACAGAACTAAGAGAAAATTTGATGGAAACTCAGAGAATTTGAGCTGGGATTTTGGAGATTAGCTCAGGGTTAGCTAAAGGATTTAATCAAGAGTTGAGGTAAGTTCTGAGTTATACCTTTGGTGGTTAAATTCTGTAGAAATGGTTGGATTCTAAGAGTTCTTGGGTTTGAATTTAAGGTTTAATTGAGGCTAAAGACTTGGGAGTTAGCTCAACAATTTCTTGGAGGATTGGTTCTTCAGTGAAGGTATGCTTCAATTTATGGTTTAGTGTTTGAATTCTGGGGTTTTCTTGGTTGGGTTTTGGTGTTCTTGAGCTTGTGGGTTTCAGAAATTAAAATGTTGTTTTGATGAGTTTCTAGACTAGGCTTTCGCTGGGTTATGTTGCTGAAAACATGTTAGAATGTTTGTGAGAATTAGATTGTATCATTAGGATGGTGTAACGCCCTGGATAGCCAAGACCGCTACACTGTGTATTTATAAAGGTGTGAGACTTGCTAATCAAGTTGTTTAATCAAAACGTGTCATTAGTTAAAGTGGTCTAGGGCTAAAAGACATTTTGGCCTCAAAAGATACATTTTATAAGTTATAAACAATTTATAGAAGGGATCCCCAGAAGTACAAAGTTTAAAAGCCAGTTTACAAAATTCAACAGTAAAGGTAAACATTAGCCATACTAAGGCAAAATACAAGGTTCTGATCCTCTCGTCCCTGTAATTTCCTCAACCGTGGCGGCAGAGCGGCCTGACACGTACAATCACCCTGCAGAGCTCTCCAATCAGGTTTGATCAATCTTGCCCTTGCCTTTACCTGCACCACGCAGCACCCATGAGCCGAGGCCCAACAAGAAACAACATACACAGCATATACAATATTATCAAACAAATATTCTAATAAGCATGTTCAGATGTTCAATCCATAGCATATAAGCATACTTCAAGGTACAAATAACCTCATCTATACTTAGATTATTCAACAAACTCATTAACCACATTCATAGTCAAATATAATAATAAATTAACTCAAATACTAGGGCTGACACCTTAGGTCGCACCCTCTGTTTAACCCACTGACTCCGGCCCGCTTAAACCAAGCTCAGTGCATAATAAGCTGTCCTCAGATACCTGTGTCTGAGACGTGCCAATTGCACAAGTTAACCGTGGCACGCTTAGGCCGTTGGTTTACAATTTACATGGCATAATACCATTCTTTCAATCATATATATCAGGGAGCCCTTAGTCCCGTTCGAATATTCAACTGGGTGTAGTTTTCTTACCTTTGGCTTCTAGATATACTAGTTACGGGTGATACTCCCTGAGCGCGATCCGATCCCCGAGTCCTAGCTTAGCACCTAGTCACAACCATGATGAAGGATACCATTAATAATCTTAAATGAGTTTCTAAACCAAGTTCTAGTCCCCGAAACATTGAACTTCACCAAGTATGGTAAAAGATTCAATCCCGAGTACCCTAGGTTAAATTCCCAAGCCTAAAATCCCAAAATCCCTTAAGGGCCCTGACATAGGCCATCCATGCCGCAGCATGGCCCCAAACAAAGCCCTCCTAAGGCACAAAAACAAGTAAGGGCTGCGGCATTTCTTGGACCATGTCGTGGCCCGCCCTCCTTCCTCAGCATGCATCAGCTTCAAAGGGACGCGGCTCACCAAGAACTATGCCGCGGCCCGACCCTTCGAACCCAGAAAAACCCAACATTTTCAACCTCTAAACCTCACTTTTGGCCATCCCAAAGTTCCCAACTCAAAACCAATTAATAACAACATCATTAGAATGATTTAAACAACACAATTCCACCAAAAATCCAGCCCAACACTCACCAAAATCCCAATTCCAATTTCTGAGATTTCAAACCTAAAAACTCAAAACCAGCCATGGAAATACTAAAATTCAACCATCAAACTTTGAATTGAAACTTACCTCAGCTGTAGAATCGTTCCTCCAAGAATCCCCTGACCTATCTTCAAAGTTTCAAGCCTCAAACTCCACCTTGAATATCAAAATCACAACTATTAAAAACTCAGCCATTTTTCTTAAAGTTCCTAACCACAGAACAAAAATCAATGCTTACCTTGGCTCTAATTCAACCCTTGATTAGTTCCTTGAGCTAATCCTCTAGCTCAGCCCTTCAATTCCACCAAGTTTCAGCTAATTCCCCTTGAAAATTAGGGTTTTTCCTTTGCTAAGAGAGAGAAGGAGAGAAAGGTCGGTTTAAACTTGTGTCTACTGTTTTCTAACATATTCCTTAAGTCTATCCTTAAGTTATCAGACTAATCCCAAAGCTCGGGGTACTGGAAACGTCCCCGAGGGCAAAATAGTAAAATTCCCCAGTATTCCCGCTTAGACATCCTAACCTCAAATATATCTCTAATTATTTATTTTCATAACCCGATAGTCTAAATCACTACCCGATACCCAAAATATCCCTAACTTGTCCAAAGTCAATCATAATGCCCCGTTGTGACTTTTCCCGCTATCTAACCCTAGGATCGCCCCAAGTCGCCGGCTGCAGATTTATCCACATAATAATGTGGTTCTCACATATATCACATACATATATTTCACATCATCATATAATATCATCAATTATCATATGCTCACTATTAATCATGTAATTACGCATTTAAATCAACAAAATTCATTCTAATCCCAATTATGCCCTCCTGGCACACTAATCAAGGCCCTTAAGCCCTATTAGTGATTTTGGGTTGTTACAGATGGTTTGGGTGGATTTGAGTGAGGTTTAAGTGTTAAAAATGGTCGATTTTCTGGGTTCGAAGGGGTTAGGCTGCGGCATAGTTCTTGGTGTGTCGCAGCCCTTTGAAGCAGATAGGAGCTGAGGAAGGAGGGCGGGCCACGACATGGGGAATGTTGGGCCGCGGCCCGTGTCTGTTTTTGGGCAAGGCTGAGCCTCTGGTTAGGGGCGGGCCGTGGCATAGGAAGCTTGGGCCATGACTCTTAAGGGAATTTTTGGCCTTTTGGAGTTTTTAAGCGCGGGAACCTAACCTAGGGTGCTCGGGATCGATCCCACTACCGTGTTTGGTGGAATTCGATGTCCTGGAGGCTAGAACTTTATCCGGAAACCTTTTTACAATTATTAATGGAATCCATTATCTTGGTTGTGACTAGGTATAAGCTAGGGCTCGGGAAACGAATCGTGCTCAAGGGGCATCTCTCGTAATCAGAACACTTGGAAGTTAAAGGTAAGAAAACTGCACCCGGTTGTGAGTTTATAATGGGACTAAGGGTTCCCTATTCTTGTATGCATTATGAAAGTTGGTATTATGCCATGATAATATTAAACCAACGGTCTAAGAGTGCCGGAGTTTACCTTAGTGCACAGGGAGCGGCTCAGCCACTGGTAGCTGAGAACAGCTTAATATTCACTGAGCTCAGTTTAAATGGACTAGAGTCAGTGGGGTAAACAGAGGGTGCGATCTAATGGTGTCGAATCTGATTATTGTGTGACCTAATTATCATTGTTAACTGTTGAATATGATGTGCAGAATTGCTGAGTATTAGCTTGTGGTTCATGGTTATGTCTATGAGTTATGTGATTAATATGGACTGCTACGTGTATGAACATGCTTTAAGAGTTATATGATTTTTATCAATGTTTGAGCTATGATGACATGTTTTCTTGCTGGGCCTTGGCTCACGGGTGCTACATGGTGCAGGTAAAGGTAAGGGTAAGCTTGATCAGCCCTGATTCGGAGAGCTTTGAAGGCAGAATGTACATGACTAGCCGTTTGGCCGCCACGGTTGAGGAGGAGACAGGAACAGGAGGACCATAAATGTCTGTTTTTCCCTTAGAGTGGCTAGCGGTTGTTTATACCTTGAAATTTTGTAAACTGACTTTCAAACATTGTATCTTTTGGGGATCCCTTGTGCAAAACATTTTATTATAAGAAATGTATCTTTTATGACCAAAACCCTTTTTAACCCTAGTTCATCAATGGTTCTAGTGACACGTTTTAAACTAAATGACTTGATTAGCAAGTCCCGCACCTTTATAAATACACAGTGTACCGGTCTTGGCTACCCGCGACGTTACAAAAGTAGCCTGGTGCTGTCTCAGCTCTTCGACCAGCTTAGCCTTCTGTTCGAGTAGCTCAGCATTTTTCTTCTCACCTGCCTCAAGCTTCTCAGAGTATTTCACCTTGGCCACCTCAAGTTGCTCGTTATATTTTCCCTCAGCCGCCCTGAGCTCCTTAGCATGTCTATCCTCAGACACGTTAAGTTGCTCACCAAGCTTCTTCTCATACTTAGTAGTCTGGGCTCCCGAGAGACGCCAGCTGGTGGTCATAGTTAGCATTCCCTGTGATCAAAGAAAAAATTAGACTGATGGTGGAAAATGACAAGGTAAACAAATAAACCTCGGCAAGAAATGGCAACTTACACTGGCTATTTCATTCAGCACACGGTTAATTATCTAGTTGACCTCCATGGAGTCGGTACCAATGATGGCCTCTTGGCTGCGTCGATGCCTCGATATTTTGGTCATCCTATCCTTGGCCGAGCTAAGTACAATACTCGTCAAGGCGTCTCCTGTTTGATCAGGAAGTGTCTGGTCGACAAGTGCGGGGGGAGGTATCTAGTCGACTGGTGCTGCAGGAGGAGTCTGATCGACAGGAGCTGGGGGAGACGTCTGGTCTCGGGGGCCTGGAGGAGGTGTGGTTTCCTGAGAAGGAACTGGCACTGGAGGATCCCCGGTCTGAGCTTTTTTCGTCAGGAGGTTCTTGCTACTCTCACCTCGATGTGGCCCACTCCCTTTCTTCTTGCTCAAAGGAGCGGCAGGTACCGCTTCACTATAAAGCTCGAACAGATGTTCAGATGACATGGATGCTGTACGCCCTAAATATCCACGGGTTATTAGCAAGCTGGAAAAGGGCATAGTTATAGCAGATACGTGGAAGCCACTTACCCGGAGCTGCTGTTACGGGTCTCTACCTCTCTAGCTCAAGATAGCCAGAGGTTTAGTGATTACTAAGGCATCGGGTCAGCAGTGTGGACACCTCGGGCTGAGACTATATCAAGCTCGAGATGCGAGCTTGAGGTGACACCTCTGACTTCTTATAAAGTCAACCACACAATGTAAACATGCATATATCAGACATCATGTGTCTACTCCATTCCTGAATTCTCGGACACGCAGCATAAACGTGCGTGTTTAGGCACCCACGACTGGGTTGGGCCATGCGGCCCATTATCCCCCTTACCTATTAATTAGACCACACTTCATTGTCAGGTTTTAGGAATTAATCATGAATGTCACAGAAGTGACATGATGGGTAAGAAGGTCACGGGATGTCCCCCCTTGCCAACACCCAGGTGCCCTCTCCCTATAAATATGGAGATCGTGGGAGTTGCAAAGGGTTGGCTTCTAATTTGTAAAGAAATACCCTATAAAGAATATCAGAGATATATCAATAATATTGGCTGGTGGACTAGAAAGATTTTAACCTTTGAACCACCTAAAAAAGTATTCAAGTTATAATTTTCCTTTGAGATCATTTATCTATTACGGTTCATCATTTAGCACTAATCCCTCTCCTTATTCATATAATAATCTGTTGCTGAAAAACCGCATCAACAGATGCAAAATAGAAGCGAACAGTCAGATAATGTCGATGAAGGTATCTACTAAATCAAGAAAATAAGTTCAAGGAAATTATAAGTAAGATACCCGAGCTACAACTACTGGTCGCTACACTATTTACTGTACTACTGCTACACTCACTCTCTAGCTTGAAGAAGTTTGAATTTAATTTAGGAGTGTATTTAAAGTTGTCATCCTCGTCAAATAAATGACAGGGAATAGGCAAACTATCTAAGAGTGAAAGGTAAGTACCATTCTCATCTGATGATTCAAGAATAGGTTCGGGGTATTTAGAAACCTTATGTTTTCCCTTTCCTGAAGGAGCAGGGGCAGCAGCTGCTCACGGGGTGCTGGAGGGTTCCCTAATAGTCACTCCTGTTGTCCTCCTCCTCAGAGGTTGTGACACATCGTGGTGCTGCTCGGGAACTTCTCCACCGGTAGCACTCCCCGCAGTTGTTTTCCTCACATCCTGGTGAGGAGCCAAAAGGCCAACTAGTCTTAGATTATTCTCTGTGACCAGCTCTTTGACACTTTTGTCTATATCGTTCATGCTGGCCAGGGATGCTGCTCGTATCTCCATATCTGGAGTGGGAGCTGGTCAATGCCATGGACCTGAAGAATACTAAAGTTCTAAGGAATGTGCGGAAAAGCTAAAGGAAATTAAACGACCAGTAAATGAAGAATTTACCTCCTTCAGTGAATGCCAAATTGTTAGCGACCTGATCTAGAGTTAAAAAGTACTCCTGGAAGTACTTTCCCACGTTGGACTTGTGGGTGATCTCACTCAGGAAGGTGCGAGCAGACTCCTGGTGGTAAAAATGGAAGAACCCCGTGTTGTTGTGATTGGGGTAGGACTTGAGATCGAACAGATAGTTGATCTCGTGTGGCGTCAAAGTGGGCCACTTCTTATGACTGTACAAGATATAGAGAGCAGAAAGCACTCTATACCCGTTTGGTGTTATTTGAAAGGGAGCGACCTCAAAGTAGTTGGCCACCCCCTGGAAAAATGGATGAAGAGGCAAGGTTGCCCCTGCCTCGATATGATATCTCGACCAGACACTATAGGCACCCCTAGGCAAGTTTGCCCACTGGTCGATGGTGGGCTTGACTAGGGTTATCCCAGGAATTTTCTACTTCTTGAGATAATTCCCTACCATCCTATATGTGATGTTGCTAGGAGGTACCACGTACCATTCGACTTCTGGTCGAAGGACGTCCCTAGGTTGGGCTTTTTGTTTGGATTTCTGGCTGGAAAATGTTTTCAGACTGGGGTCTGGGCGATGGATTTTTAGCCCGAGGAGCAGGCTATTTGGCAGGAGGAGAGGTTGTTTTCCTTTTCTTTTGGGCGGTGAATTTTACTCAACCCATGTTCGATGGACTAGTTGAAGGTCTATTAGAAGGGGTATAAGAAAAAGGAATCTCCGGGATATGTAACGACGGTTGTTCCTGATCTTCGAGCAACTGGGCGAGCAAGTCGTCGTCGATCGGCCTCTCACCTCCCCACGGATCGTGCATGAAAATTTGCAAACAGAGAAGGGAAGATGAGAATCTACGACCAAAAGACCAAGAAAGCGTAAAAGTTGGAATAACGTTGCTCGTGTATAAAAGTTAAGCTTCTATACGACCAGCAGCATTCTAACAAAAACACTAAATTTTATGCGAACAGTGTGGAAAATGGATTAAAAAGCAGAAGTGAAAGAAAAACTTTTCAACTCTGAAAGGGCAGGAAAAACCCAATTTTTTCTACATGCTTAAAAATCGAATTTTTACTTCCATTTTACTCCCTAAATTAATAGTCCTAACTCCCGAACCGATTCCTGAGCCTCATGAAGTGTTATTTCTTTATCCTATTATGCTAGGACTTACGTACCCATTTACCCCAAAACAGTTTCTTTCAAGAAAATTCAAGAAATCAAGGTCCGAAACAGATATAGAATAGATATTGCATGGCATCTCAACGACTAAAAAATTCGAGAAACTTACTTGGATAAATATTGGAGTAAATCTCTGAGACACTAAGTCAAGTGGTTGGGCAGAAGCTTCACGAATCGTCAAGATCGTCTGAGTTTCTGGGTTTTCTACGCCTTGTTCTTCGGTGTTCTTAAGGAAAAAGTGAAATGTAAAAAGTAAAAAGTGATTTTGAAGGATTATTTATATTGGTCAAGGTACAGTTACCTAGGTAATCATAAGGGGTAACTTTCTAATGCATGGGTAAGTGTAATAGTCATCAAACCATTTTTGGGAAACTGCAATGATATGATTGGTTGCCTTTTTCGAGAAGGCATGGACGACTCTGACAGATTTAACAAGGCTACGAAAGGTCGGTTGTCTAAGTTTACTTTATGCTGGTCGCAGTAAAATAAACTTGGGGGGCAAATGTTTACCCAAAAAATGGCTCCTGATGACATGGCAAGATTGACCTACACGTGGCAGGCACGTGGCAACTTTAAGTGAATTAATCATGTTCGACCATCGACCCGAGAGTTATTGATTTATCAAGCCTCACGCTTAGGTGCAACCAGTCTGGTTGCATACTTTCATTTACTTCCTTTTGGATATGCAATCTTGTGATATTTGCATTAATTATATTTTCTTTTATTACCATGATACACAAGTTCTAATTGTAATTAAGGCCCATCGGCCCATGTAACTTTCTTGAGCCTATAAATAAGACTCAAAGGACTCAAGGGGGGGGGGGGGGGGGGGGGATTTTTTTGAACCTTTGATCTTTGTATCTTGAGAGAAGAATATAATGTGATTTTCACCAAAATTGTAATCTTCCCAAGGCTTGTGAAACTCATGAACCCTAGTTCATTGATCACAATGTTGGGATTCAATATCAATAAGAACACTAAGTGGACGTAGGTTATTACCATCCAATTGGGGCCGAACCATTGTAAATCGTTTGTGTCGATTGCTTTCAATTTGATTTTGCTTCTTGCTTTCATCTCATTTTTTATCGTTTATCTTACTCTGTGTCGTTGACCAATATGAGGGTCAACATATACAATGTCGTATAACTGTTTTGAGGTCGAATTTATGCTTGGAACTAGTTGGAAATAGGTTTGGATCGAAGTTGAGTAAGTTTGAAATTCTGGAAAAATGTAGAACTAGCTCTCTGACTTGAGCCGGTTGACTGGCTGAGGTTACCCGGCGGTGTGGCCATCTTGGTCAACCTGTCGACCGACCTATGCTGACAGTTGGGTTTTGGGTTCCTTTTCCATATATTTTTATGGGAAACCTTAGGGGGTCATTAGCTAATTTCCCTAGGACATTATTGGACATGTTTAAATAATATTTGGGGTCTAGTGAGGTCTGTAGTATAGTTATGATGGGTTGTGGTTTATGGGAAACTAAACCTACTATACATTGTTGTGACTAGGGTTCCCAAGAGGACCACACTCGAGGTCATCAGGATTCTTGCACCAGACCAGAGGTAAGAAAATTGGTAAATGCACCAAGAGTAGGGAATTGGACATGACTTATGAACGCGGTTATAACCGTGCGCTGAATCTGGTCAGGGTTATGTACCCTTGTTGTACAATTACATACATTTTCCTTATAATTGTCTATGATTGGTCGACATGGGTCGTATTCAGTGATAATCATGCGGAATGTAGGTCATTATGGCAGAGCCACTATGGGGGTGCGATACGCACTCACTCGACATAGGCCATATAAATTGTTTAAAGGCTGACATGAGTTTGTTTATAATCTGCGAAGTATGTTGTTTAATGTTTATTTTAATTGAATACTTGTGATGCCTAATTGAGTTTTCTTGATGGGCATTGGCTAACGGGTGCTCTATGGTGCTGGTAAGGGCAAAGGGAAGATGGATCATCCATGAGTTGGAGGGCTCTAGGCCGACACGTACATATTCGATCTGCTCAGCCATCACAGTCAGGATATTTTTTAGGGACTTAGAATAACAGTCCAATTTTGTCGCTTAGGCCAACTATTTTGTAAACTTTGATTGTAATTATGTTTTAATTAACTCTTTTGGGATCTCATGTAAATCTTTTATAACCCTAATGAAAAGTTTAAACCTTTTGACCAAATATTTTAGGACATAGATCTTTACTTTGCTTTAATTACACTTTTGGGTTTAAATGACTCACTTAATAATTTAAGAACTATTTTTAATACACAATGTAACGATTCTAGATTAATAGGGCGTTATAGTTACTTTGTTATATTTTTCAAATTTTAGCATAAGATAATTTAATGCATTTATATTTTTTTAATTGAATAAGTTGATTTTTTTTTTTGTAACAAAAATATAATAATAATTTATGATAATCTAAGGTGTGAGTTAAAAATTGAGGAGTCAAAAGAATATTTTAAGGGTCTCTTCTGACATTATTTTAAAATTGTACTGTATTGATTTGAAATTGTTTCCACATTTATATATAATAGGTGCACGTTTGTTTTGTTTAGAAGATGTATTAGTTTATTTTTATTATGTTTTTCTAATTGTTATATAAATTTTAAATAAATAAAAAATATTATATATTATAAAAGGATGATAAAAATATACTAAAAAAATTAAACCAAAATATTGTTTTTAGTTTTTAAAAACATATGATAAATTTTTAAAGCACAAATTGTCGTGATATTCTTCAAAGTACATGTGATTGAAGAAAAATCTTGTTCGATCTTGATATTAGATAGATATTTTTTACTTTCTAATGTAGTTAGACAGTAAAATTTTGTACACATGATACTTATATATATAAAGTATTTATAATATTGATTATTATTTGATATGAATATATATAAGTTAGATTAAGTAATTAAAAAAAAACAATGTATTTTAAATATATATATATAAATGACAAACAAAATAATGAAATTTAAGATTATAATATTAGAACAAATAGCATTTTTTCCTCAAACTATGTCCACTATATGATCGTGTCTCCGATTGTTTAAACTATGATTTCAGCACTCTAAATTGTACCATGATTTCAGCACTCTAAATCATTCAAAAAATTTCAAAAATTGATAAAATATCTGCTATAACTATTATGTATACCATCATAAAAAAATTATGTTATAATTTCTCTAGGTGTCAAAACAAAAAGACTCCTCTTGGTAAGAAAAAAAATAATGCCCCTACCTAAAAAATTTCTCATAAATATTAATCCAAAACCTAACTTCTCTAAAAATAAATTTTGAAAAAAGTTGAAATTGTATTTTTAATTTTTATAAAATTTAAATGTTATGATTTTATCTATTTTCTAGTAATAGATTTAATGTGTTAATCGAAGACAAGATATATTAAATCACATTATAACCCTTAAATACATAATACATTTTTTCCTATTTAAAATGTTAATTTTTCATTACTGATTTTTTATTTTATGATATTAAAATTATCCAGTCATAATTTTTTCTTAATTCTATTTTTTTCATGATTTTTTTTTTTGCAGGATTAAAAGTATGAGATGTTATTTTTATTATAAAAAAATTAATTAAAAATGGTTAAAAAATAAATAATACAAAACTTTTACTTCTTCTGCTCCACATTCTATCATAATAATAAAGTGCAAACTAGTAAATACGATTGCAATCTCTATCCCAAGTGCTAGTGCACTAAAAAAAATGTTAAACAAATTTGTTTCCATGCCTCCCCAATAATACACAACTTTTGACTACAGCTTCAATAGGTTGTACACAGACGAAAACCAGTGCCAAATACATAAGATGTCAAATTTGGATGGGATCAAATCAGAATTAGGAAGAGACAAAAATGAGTGGTACAAGAAAAGAAGAAAAAAGAAAACGCTGGGATTGAAAAGACAAAAGGAACATCATAACATGGAGAGATAATTCCACTATAAATTAATGATATAATAAGCCTATTGGAACCCCACTTTATCATATGTGAGAAACCACTCAGTGCAATTTGGTTAAAATGAATACAGTCATTGATTTGATAGTAGTTATAGATAAGGGATACTACTACTCTCTCAATTGTTTACTATTTATTGTCTAAAATTTTGAGCACTTACACAAATGTGTACAATCATTGATTTTATCGTTTCGTCTTCTTTGGGACTTTTGACCCATCTTTTTTGTGGTTGCAAGTTTTCAATATTTTATTATTAATAATAATAGGTGAATATTCATTTGTGACAATGAGTTTTATCAAATTATAGATATACTTTCTTATGTTTTTAATAATTATCATTTTGTATTTTATAATTTAAAATTATACTTATATTATATCTTATATTTTATCGAAATTCATACTTTGACACTTTAAATTCAAATTTGGTTAACAAAATTTATTAATATGACTAAATTATCATTAATTATAAATAAATAAGTAACCAAATTTTATTTAGAAAAACAAATTTGACATGTGTCATATTTTATTTGTTTACCTAGTTTTTTCGGCAACTAGAAATATAAATAGATAAGAGAGCTTAAAAAGAAAGGATTTAGAGAATGCAAGCAAGGTTTTTACGTGGTTGGGGCGTTAACGAGCTTTAGTCCACGAGTCAGTTGTATTAGAACTTAGAGAACTTTTGACTATAGAGTTTTCTGCACGTTTTAGCAGAGTAACTCTATATATGCCCAAAAGGAGATCCCTTCTCCAGTGCTCTGTTGCATGTATTTATAGGTTCACAGGCGCACTGGGCTTGGGCCAAGCTGACCTGGGCCCAATAAAGGTATAAATACTGCTGGTTCCTCTATCGGAAGCCCACTACAAAGGATTAAAACAAAAAAGAAAAATACTAATCTGAACCCACTGGGCCAGCCCAAACCATATCTATCATGCGACAAATTGGAGCTTTGGTCTGGGCATTTCGAGTTACGAGGCAGATTCAGAGGACAAGATCGGTCAGATCAGTGGCTGCGCAGGTCCGAACCAACAGCGTACAATCCCGAGGTGGTCTTTTCTGCAAGGGAAACGAGGGGACAACTCCCACGCTTCCTGTGACGAAGTCAGGGTCACGGATGCTTTATCCGGCCAACCTTGGAGAACCGACCCGGATTCGTTTACCCACGTCCCTCTCTGTTTTTCGAGGTCCTGTACCGTTTACCATGGGCCCGGACCATTTATTAGGAGCCTGGACCGTTTACCAGGCTTCGAGATCACCCACGTTGATCCCGACTGCTATCCGGAAGCCAAACATATCACTTTCCGGATAACCGTCCCGGACAGTACTCCCTGGACGCCCTTCGGGCCTCGCCTAGAATCGGGTCGTCGATATCTATTATACTTCTTTCCAAACGGGCCTGGGCTGGGCCCAAACTCATTTGGCCAGCCCGTGGGCCTGAAACGCAGATCTAGGCGCCCGACAGGAAACGGGGATAACATTTACCCCCCAAGCCTTCATCCGGGCTTGCGCAGGGGAGGCTTGTATCTGTCCCGGATCCTCTCGGCACTCTTCCCGTTTCCTTCTCAGAGAAACTGGTCCGCGGCAAGGGGCATCGCGTGCCGGACGACTGTGGAGCCCAGACCATTTACTAGGGTCCGGGTTCATTTACCACTGCCCCGGTTCATGACGAGGGGTACACGTGTCTCCTAGCAAATGTTGCATCGATGGCACTTGATCCTAAAAGGTCAACAACCACCTCAAGGGTCGCTAGGCTAGGGCTACTATGTCAGCTCGGATCACGAAGCGTCCCATCAGCACAGGCGCTTTCCATTATTACTTCTACGACAAGGAAGACCGTAGGATGGGGCGACATTTGAATAGCCTCTCTCTCTAGGCCGTTGGATCGAAGTGGAGCGGATCGCGCCTCGGGGTACCTTGATCCAGCACTCGAGTGGATCCATTAATGCCCCTGCACAATCCTTGGCCGTCCAATGGGGGGACCAATTCCAACCGCTAGATCAAAATTCATCGCATGGGCTCTTATAAATACCCCCCCAGGCCTTCATTTGAAACATTTATACTCTTGAGTCAGTCAAAGAACTCGAAGGATTTGTTTATGACCGAGCTTGCCGATGATATCTTCCACCGTCTACTCCGCCTGCGCCGTCGCCTTTTTCCAATGGTTCCAATATCTGCACCCTTGCCCGAGCAGACGCCGCCAGCCTGCCCTTTTGACAAGCTACTGAATCGTCTCCACCATTTCAAGACTGATATTCTGCCGTCCTTGCCACCGGACAACCACCATTTTTCACGACCAGCAACTTACAGTAAGTTTTTCTGCCTTTCGCCTTTGCACCTTTATACGTAGGCAAACAGAGATTTCCTGTCATTTTGCTTATCTGCTTAGGCTGCTAGACCTTGCCTGCATTTAGAATTAGTGTTAGGGAAAGACAGCCCGGTCTGGGCCACTCTGGGCCCTTTCCGGGTCCGGGTGATTCCCAGATAAGCGGCGACGGGCCGGCTTAGGAGTGTATCCTACTGTTCGTTCCCGATTAGGCTCTTGCGGATCCCTGGTGATCCCGGACCTGATCCGGAGGGGACTCTTCCAAGCGGTTCATAGGTGGTTATGGCCATAACCGCCTGGCCAGGAAAGAGGAGAGGGCCCACATTTCCGTGAACGGGTTCGGGGCCTAGAGCGTAGGCCACATCAGTGCGGGGGCTACACTCCCGCTCCATGATTACTTCGTGCGATTCCTAACATTCGTGGGGATCGCGCCCTTCCAGCTTCTGGCCCAAGCCTACCGATATCTTGCGGGATGGCGCGTCTTCTGCTTCACGAGGAAGATCTCGGAGCCGGCCCCTGCAGAAATCTTGTACTTCTACAAGATGGAGCCGTAACTCAACATCAAGGACAAGACCTTAGACGGCTTCTACAGGCTCAAACCGCGGGGCAACTACCCCGCTCCTACCAGCACCTGGAAGCATCCCCCGGACGTCCGACACTACTGGTTCATGACATCCGGGTTCCTCATAGAGAAGAACCCCACGCTGATGCTGGACTTCCCGCAAGTGGGTATGTGGTTTCCCGTCCCTTTTTCTTGTCTTTGTCCTCTTTTCTTCCTCTTTCTTTTATTCTCACCACACCATCTCGGGTGGCAGGACCATTTTCCCAGACTCCCCTCACCCAGTTCATCCTGGATCGGCAGAAGTTTTACTCCGAGCTAAGCGCGGAGGACCTGGACGTGGGGGGCTATGTCAACACTGACAACCTCCGAGTGATCGGAATGCTCGCAGCCCACCGAACAATCCATGCCCCGAGCCTCCGGGGGATACAATGCAAGAAAGATCCCGTGCTGAGGGAGGAGTTGGTGCTGGAACATATCAGGGCCGTAGAGGAAGCGACGTTGGTGGATGCAGCCAAGCGAAAGAGGGACCAAGCTCAGCCAAGGGAAGCGGCCACCTCCGAGGAGTTAGAAGCCCTCTTCGACGAGGGACAACCGAATACGGGGACCCCGGGGCTAGCGCATCAAGGCGAGGTAACTCACCTATGATTTTGACTTATGCTCTCCAAGCTGGAGACTTAGCTAGGGATAGGCTAGCGCACTGAGGCCCCGTGTTCAGGGCTGACGGGGAAATGAGACCTTCGTCTCCCATTCCCTTAGGCTCAGAAGTCCTCATGTACTTGTCTGGGTTTCTCCAATACGGGAACTTTCTACACCGGGACGACATGGGGGACCGAGTCTATTCTTTCGCGTTAGATGAATTGAGTCAGGTCTGGGGCCTAAATAAGGGTTCGTCCCGGGTCACTCTTAGTCTTGACTTCCTTGTTTGCTCGTTTATTGTACTAACTCTTTTATTTGTGTTTATTTCAGAAGACTCTGATATGTCTGACCCCGTGGACCAGATGAAGCAGCTCATCGAGATCCGGGCTGCCAAGGCGAGGGCCGCGTCCAGGAAGGCTACCAAGAAAATGTCCAAGAAGACGTCAGGACCGGAGCTTCAACCTAGCAAGGAGACGCTAGGGCCGGAGTCTCAACCCAGCAACGTGGCCCTGGCAGCGGTTTCGATCGCTGTCATTGACCCGGCCACTGTCCTCGAGCTTCCCGCTCACCCCCCAGTGATTGACCTGGAGCTGGCACCAGCGGCAAGCCAGAGCTCCGGGAAAAGAGCCCCGGACTTGGGCGTGGAGGAGGCAGAACCAAGAAACAAGAGGGCCCGGACGAGGCGGGCTGGTTCGGCTGAGGAGTCGTTCGGGGAGAGTCACATTATCGCTAAAGACCTTCCGGCAGCACCGACTCTTCCCCTCCACCTGGCCTTGCCTGAGGAGGGGGAGGCCGTCTTGCGGGACGAGCAGTCCAAACTCATTTCCCGGACCTGGGAGAGTGGCCGGGAAAGGAGCGAGGAGGTTTACAAGGCCCTGATGATTCATCGTCAGGTTGAATTCGCTGATCTCCCGGCAACCTTCAGTGCCCCTCAGCCAATCGTGGATCGACTGGTTGCCGAGACAGGTTTCCGTCCCAAGCTGGGGCAGGACACGGCCCCGTTCGCGGCGAATCTGCTGGATCAAGTGGGGAATACCATGTCCAATCTTCAACTGAAGAGATATGCCACCATCGCCAACCAGGACATGTTGTTCATTTCCCAAGCTCTCCGCCACCAAGCCACCACTGTAAGTTTGCTTTGCATCTTCTCTTTCTCCTTTTCTTTGCTTAGTAAGGACTCTTCTAGCATTGCTTTGTTCCAGGATGCTCTATTATCCCATCGGAATGCCGACCTAGTGGTCGAGGTTGCCATGAAGATGGAGACACTCCAGCTGGAGCTGGAGGCGGCAGTGAATCAAAGAGAAGCCGCCAAGGAGGCCTTGGCCAAGGAGACAGCCCAGGCCAAAGCGTCCCTGGCCAACGCGGTTACTCAAGCCTAAGCGAACCGTGCGGTGTTTGACCGAGTCAAGCTTTTGCTTGAAGAGGCTCTATCCCGGAAAGAAGCCGAGGCTAGTGAGCGGACGACCAATCTGGAGGCGGAGCTTCTTCGAGTAAAGGCTTCGCAGGAGGCGGTGGTGACTCAGTCCACCCAGGACCGGGAGAGGGTCAAAGGTCTGGAGGCCTGGATCCATGAGCTAGTCGGCTTGCTTCACAGGGAGGTGAAGGCGCACGAGGAGACCCGCCGCGAAAAAGAGCAGCCGGATGACATGTTGCGCGTCACTTTCGATGAGGCCATATATATGGCCTGGGTCCGGGACAAGAGCATGAACCTCCTGGTCTATCCTGACCCTGCTGCGAAGAGAGCCAAATTTGAGGCCAAGGAGAAGGCTGACACGGAGCCCCTGGATGATGAAGAGGCAGATGGATCTATCCCGGAGGCATCAGTACCTGGCGAAGTTTAGACCCGGATCTTCTTTTTGTTTATAATTTTGCAATACTTTTACAAACGTGCATGCGTCTAAGACAATTTTTGGTGTTTTATCCACTCTATTTTTTTTTTCTTATTGCTTTCCCGTTTCCATCCATCCGCTAAGCTTTCACTAAGTGTTTCACCATCGTGCATGAATGAGCCGAGTGTTTGGTCCCGGTTCCAACGGCCTGGACTAGACTATTCTTGACTTTAACTTATCAACTCACTCTAACCCTGCTGCTCAGTTTCCAATGGCCTGGGCTATTAGGGAGTTGATAATTATCACTAAATCTAGTTGTCCAGTCCCCAATGTTGAAAATCTAATGGTCTGGACCATCGGGGTTTAGTTGATTAGCTTATTTTGAAACCTAGGCTAGGCTCCCACGGCCTGGGCCGTTTATAATACCAATTTTACACAACTTACATCTGGGACCCACGCCCTAATAGTTGTGAGCTATTGCAGAAGTGACGCGGACGGGTACTCGGTTGTTTGGGGGCATGCATGGTCGACCGATAGTTAGGATACGAGCTAGCCCATACGTCCTACTAGATACTTTTACCCCCCAGACAACGTTCATCCGGGGTGGGACCATGCCCGAGCCTTGGTCCTTTTTGTCATACCCCCGAACAGCGTTTGTCCGGGGCGGGACCAGGCCTGAGTCTTGGTCCTTTTTGTCATACCCCCGAACAGTGTTTGTCTGGGGCGGGACCAGGCCTGAGCCTTGGTCCACTGGGGTTTGTACCCCCCAGACCTTGTCGGTCTGGTCCGGGATTAGGCCTGGGCCTTTTGTCCCACATGGTATTTGTTCATACCGAAGATACCCCCCAAGTGAGCGAAGACTGGTCTTGGGTCACTTGATTAGGGAAGCAGATTGGAATTTTCATTTTCTGATAATATTTCTTTTATGACGTTTTGTACACACCATTTTTATTATTCAAGGAATCGCCCTGAGGCGTACATTATTTTCAACGAAAATATAAAACTGGAACATGCTCTCCTGACTACTGATAGTACTTGCGGAGATGCTCCGTGTTCCAGGCTCTTGGGACTTCCGTGCCATCTAGCTGTTTTAAACGGTATGTTCCGGCGCACACTTCGTGCTAGATTTCGTACGGTCCTTCCCAATTCGGGCCCAGAACCCCTACTCTCGAATCTTGGGTTGTAGGGAAGACTCTTTGCAGGACCAGATCGCCGGTCTCGAACCTCTGGCTTTTTACTTTTGAGTTAAAATGTCGAGCGATCTTGCCTTGGTACATCTTCAGCTAAACATGTGACTCTTCCCAGATCTCCTCGATGAGATCCAGGGATTCCTGAAGTAAGGCGTGGTTCTGGGCGGGATCGTACGTGTCTCTTCTGTGGGACAAGATGTCCGTTTCAACTGGAATGATGGCTTCGCATCCGTACACCATGGAGTAAGGAGTGTGCCCGGTAGATGTCCTTTCGGTGGTATGGTAAGCCCATAACACGCGAGGTAACTCTTCGAGCCACTTGCTCTTACAGGCTTGGAGCTTTTTCTTTAATGTTCCTTTCAAGATTTTGTTGATGGCCTCTGCTTGCTCGTTCTCTTGAGGCCTGGCGACTGCGGAGAAGCTTTTGACGATCCCATGTCTTTCACAGAAATCCATGAAGTGGATGTTGTCGAACTGCTTTCCATTGTCGGATACAATCTTGTAGGGGAGCCCGTATCGACACATAATGTTGTTGATGAAAAAATCCAGGGCCTTCTTCGAGGTGATTGTACTCATGGGTTTCGCTTCAGCCCACTTGGTATAGTAGTCGACGGCCACGATGGCGTATTTCACCTCTCCCTTCCCGGTCGGGAGCGATCCTACCAGATCGATTCCCCACACCGCGAAAGGCCAGGGACTTGTCATCAGAGTTATTCCTGTTGGAGGGGCTCGCCGGACCTTCGCATACCTTTGGCACTACTCGCACTTGTGGACGTAATCAATACATTCTTTCTTCGTGGTTGGCCAGAAATATCCTTGGCGCAGGATCTTTTTGGACAGACTGAGTCCGGCCGTATGGTCTCCGCAGAAGCCTCCGTGCACTTCATGCATGATTGTGCTCAGTTCAGTCTCGGATACGCATCTAAGGTATGGCATGGATAACCCTCTGTGGTAGAGCTTTCTATCCATCATGACGTATCTATGGGCCTGGTACTGAAGCTTCCTGGCTGCGGCCCTGTCCGCTGGCAACCCGTCGGTTGTCAGATAGTGGATAAGGGGTCCCATCCAGGATGTGGAGTGGTCAATGGCGTTGATCGCGAAGACTTGAATGCTTGAGATGGGGAGATGGTTGACGGGGACCAGACCAGACAGCTCCGCCTCGGCATCGGTGGCTAATTTTTCGAGTGGGTCCGCGAAGACATTTTGTTCCCTGGGGATCTGGCGGATGGAGTGCCTCTTGAATGTTTGCAGCATTTCTCTTGTCTGAATCACGTAAGCCGCCATCTTTTACCCTTTGGTTTGGTATTCTCCCGAGACTTGCCTGACCACCAGCTGGGAATCGCTATAGATCTCCAGGTTCGTGGCCCCTACTTCCCGGGTCAAACGCAGCCCGGCCAGCATGGCCTCGTGCTCAGCCTCGTTGTTCGATGCCTTGAAGTGGAAGCGTAGGGCGTTTTGCAACTGGTTCCCTTGCGGCAACACTAGGATGATTCCGGCACCCGCTCCATTTTCATTTGAGGCTCCGTCCATGAACACCTTCCACACGGGCGCCGCAGGGTCTGCGGTGATTCCGGAGCATTCCACGATGAAGTCGGCTAGGGCTTGCCCCTTGACTAAGACTCTAGGAACGTAAGCTATATCAAATTGACTCAGTTCCATAGCCCACTTCAAGAGTCTCCCCGATGACTCGGGTTTTGTAACACCTGTCGGAAAGGGTGGTTGGTCATAACTTTTATGGCGTGGGCCTGGAAGTAAGGCCGGAGTTTCCGGGACGCCACCAGCAGACAAAATGTCAACTTTTCCATCAACGGATACCTCGACTCCACCCCCACTAATCTCTTGCTCACGTAGTACACTGGGAGGTGGGTTTTCTCATCCTCCCGCACTAGTGCGACGCTGATCGCATGCTCGGTCACGGCCAAATAGAGGTATAGAGGCCCCCCGTCCACCAGTTTCGCCAATATCGGGGCATGGGCCAGGTGCTCTTTAAACTTTTTAAAAGCTTCCTCGCACTCAAATGACCATTCGAAACATTGGCTTCCCCGAAAAACATTGAAGAACGGGATGCACTTGTCCATGGCCTTTGAGACGAAACAATGTAAGGCGGCCACCCGCCCAGTCAGACTCTGGATGTCTTTATGCTACCAGAGAGAGGGCATCTCAATCAGTGCCTTGATCTTGTCTAGATTGGCTTCTATTCCTCGGAAACTCACTATGAAACCCAGGAACTTCCCGGAAGCAACGCCGAAAGTGCATTTTTTGGGATTCAGCTTCATCCCATACTTTCGGATGACCGCAAAGGCTTCAGCCAAGTCGCTAGAATGTTTCCCGGAGGTTTTGGATTTGACTAGCATATCGTCAATGTAGAATTCCATGTTCCGCCCCAGCTGGGCCCATAACATTCGGTTGACGAGCCTCTGATAGGTGGCTCCGGCGTTTTTGAGCCTGAAAGGCATGATGATGTAGCAGTATATTCCTTTGTCAGTTTGGAAACTGGTATGCTCCTGATCTGCTACATGCATAGAGATCTGATTGTAGCCGGAGTAAGCGTCCATGAAACTCAAGATTTCGTATCCGGACGTTGCATCCACCATCTGATCGATCCGGGGAAGCAGGAAACAATCTTTAGGGCAAGCCTTGCTAAGATCCATGAAATCGATGCACGTCCTCCAGGTCCCGTTCGGCTTTGGTACCAGAACTGGGTTGGCTAGCCATACAGGGTATATAGCTTCGCGGATGAAGTTGGTACCAGAACTGGGTTGGCTAGCCAAGGGCCTTCGTTTTTGTCGGACCGGGGTCACATCCTTATCAATGTTCAAGGCATGGCAGATGATGTTACGGTCGATCCCCGTCATATCCGAATGAGACCAGGCTAGGATATCCTGGTTCTCCTTTACCTGGGCGACGATGGCGGCCTGGACCTCTGCTGGCAGATTTTTCCCGACTTGGATTACCTTGGTCAGGTCGGTGTCACCAATGCACACCTCCTCAATCTCGTCCATGGGCTCTAGGATGCGGTCATCTCCTATCCTCGGGTCTAGCTCGTCCTCCTCCCGAACAGTTCTTCTAGTCGGGCCGACGAGTCCCTCAAAGGGTTCCTCCCGGACCATGTAGATTGGTCGGGCGGACATGTGGTAACATTTTCGGGTGCTCTTCTGATCTCCCCGGACTGTTCCCACCCCTCCGTTATCGCAAGGGAACTTCATGCAAAGATGACGAATGGACATGATAGCCTCGAACTCGACCAATGCGGGCCGACCGAAAATGACATTATAAGAAGTAGGGCAGTCCACTACCACGAATGTGCAGAACTTAAACGAGCGCTGCAACTCGCTCCCCAATGTTACAGGCAATTGGATTTTTGTAACGTCCTACTACCTTAGAGTCGTTACTAAGTGAGTTTTAAGACGAAACAGTGTGCAATGAACTCGCTAACCGAGGTTTTGAAACAAAAGTGTGACTAATTAAAAGTTAAGGCTATAATCCTAGAAAATGCGTCGTTTCATTAAAACTTCTATTATTAAACATTTGGGATCCCGAAATAAGGTTTGAAACTAATTACATCTTGAAATAAGTTTACAGTTGATAAATCATAAAATCATAGATTATTACAGCCATTTTCAAATAAACCCCCAACCAAAGCAGTCGGGCAGGCCAAACATGTACGCGTCGCTTCACGCTCTCCGTACTCATGGTTGGTTGACTCAGCCATTGCCCTTACCTGCAACACAGAGCACCCGTGAGCCGAAGCCCAGCAAGAAAACTCATGCAGAACATAACATATGCAATGTATACAGTTTATCATAACAGATAATCCACAAATAAACAAGTCAGTCATTAGACTAAGCAAACACGGCCATGCCGCCCCAGAAACCTTACCAAAGCCCTGGGGTATCGGTTCTCACCGCGAGGATAACTCATGTATCCCTTGGGTCCCACCCTGACTATAGCATCCCATGTGCTAGGTGTTACTTTCGGCCCCACGGCCGTACCCGGCCTACGCCGCACTCGGCCCTTGCCGTTCATTTCATCATAATCACACATAGCATAAATCAAGCAACATTCAAACAAATGCTAATTCAATTAAATCTGCACCCTAACATGCAATGCAGTATAGGGCCACGCCCGACAATCATCTCATCATGCAACATGCAATATAGGGCCGTGCCCCGCAATCACACTATGGGCCCACGCCCCATCCTACGGGTGTTATAGTTTTCTTACCTGACAATTCGATAGTTAAAATCACCTGACTCCTTGAGCACGATCCCACTCGAGCCTTAGCGCACACCTAGGCACAAACATAGGTCAAAGTCAACACCGAACCCCAAGTCCGAAAACCTAGCCTCGGGACCAATCCCGAGCCCCCCGGGAAGTCCTAGATCCACAAAACAAGGTGGCGGAGTCGAACCCCGAACCCTAGGTCAAAATCCCTCACAAATAGCCCAAAAACCCCATTCTGGGCGCAGGGTAGCGCTACAGCGCTCAAAAGAGAGCGCTATAGCGCTACAAGCAGAATCAGCACCTCCCCAGAAAGAAGGCCTAGCGCTACAGCGCCCAAAGACTAGCGCTGTAGCGCTAGTTGCAGGCAGCCAAAACCAAAAATCGCTTCTTACGATTTTCTTCTCCCATTTCAACTCCAAACTTGTCCAAGTCTTTCCCAAGCCCATAAACAAACTTATACACACCTCACACTCACCCCAAGCATCCCAAGAACTCAATCTCAAGCTCAAGCAACCCAACAACTCAAAATCTACCATGAACAACCCTAAACCAGAAATTCATGTAAACCACAAAGATAGAGTCTTAGAAATCATACCATTAATGCAATTTCGACCTTGATTCAACCCTAGGCCTCCTTTGCTGGATCATCATCAAAGCTTGGCCTGCTTTTCCCCAAAATTCCCATCCATTTAGCTCAAAAACACAGCCCAAAACCAGTAAAGCCCTAAAACTGAAATCCTCAAGAACTTACCTCAAGTTTCAGATGCTCTTGCTAATCCTTGCCAAGTCTTCAAGTGTAACCTTAAGATTCTTGATGCTCAGCCTATCCTAGCTCCCCACTGAGCTTGACCTCAAGAAAAATGAAGAGAAGAGGTGCTAGAACCCCCAAACCGATCCCTTAGAAAACCCATCAGTTTTCTCTCTTTTCTTTCTTTCCTTTTTTCCTTTCTTTTTCAGCCCCTTTACTCTATTCTACAAAATCCACTAAGTGTATAAAGCCTCATTTATTCTATCTTCAAAAGCCAATTGACCAAAATTCCCTCCCTATTAATTCTAAACCCTTTTTCCCAAGTAGGGCCATTTTAGTCATTTACCCAATTCCCGCTAATCCTCAAGTGTCTCTAATATTTTCCCGTTGCTTCCCAATACCTGATAAATCACCAAATAATTAACCCCAAACATCAAAATAAATCTCAATCTATTTCTCTGAATTCCTGTTCATACCCCCAGGCTCGCCCCGAGCCGGGTATAAATTCCCGCTAAGACTTTCCGCTAGCCTGCTCACTGGGATCGCCTCGAGTCACAAATCACTGATACACCCACATACCACTGTGGTCTCAACAATCATCACATATCAATGCAGTTATGCCCAACATGGCCAAAATTACAATTATGCCCTTCTAACACGATCTGGGCCTACATCCATACTAACATACATAGCCATGCATCTCAGATAAACAAATGGTCATATAACATGCTTTAAATCATAACCATGCATATAAATCATTAAAATCACACATAAATCCCATCATGCCATCCTGGCACGCTAATCAAGGCCCTCAAGCCTTATTAGCGGATTTGGGTCGTTACAACTATCCCCTCCTCGGAGGGTGCCGATACGCCCATCGTCGCATGGAAACTTTAAGCATAAGTGGCGTATCGAGGTTATGGCCCCACAATCTATTAGGACCGGTCGGCCTAGGATGGCATTATACGCCGTGGGGCAGTCGACCACCACGAATGTGCTGTGCTTGAAGGCACAAGCGTCGCTTTCTCCTCTGAGGGTGACTGGAAGTTGAATTTTGCCTAATGGCATGAGTACATCCCCATTGAACCCTTGAAGCTGGATGGGGCATGGGGTCAGGTCTGTCTCGGTTAATCCGATCGCGTGGAAGGCCGCTTTGAAGAGGATGTTTACGGAGCTTCCGTTATCGACCAAGATCCGTGAGACCTTCTTATTGGCAATCTGGGCCTCCACCACGAGGGGATCGTTGTGGGGGAAGTGCACATGTCGAGCATCGTCCTCCGTGAAGGTGATGGGAAGATCCATCATTCGGGGACGTTGAGCAGGTGATTGAACCAAGGCGCACATTTCCCCGGTGTGTTCTAACTCCCTCAAGTATCTCTTCTGGGAGTTGCGGGTGCTTCCGGCAAGGTGCGGTCCTCCGGAAATGGTGGCTACGTGTCCGTCAATGGGTGGCGGAGCAAGGCCGGGCGGATATGGGTTGCCAGGTCCTGGAGCCAACAAGGCAATGGGTGCCGGAGCAGCTGGAGCAGGAAGCGCTGGGAACTGAGACCCGGGAGCTTGGGGGTGACCGGCTCCAGGAGCGCTAGCGGTCCCCCTCTGTCCCGGGGAATATGCAGCTCCGTGAACTACCCCCTGTCCGGGATAGATAATGGGTATCCTTACCCACTGACCGAGGTGTCCCGCTCTTGCCAGGGACTCGATCTCATCCTTCAGCTGAAGGCACTCGTTCGTGGTGTGCCCCACGTCTCCGTGGAACTCACACCTCTTATTGGAGTCTCGTGGACGCCTCCCTCCGTGAGACACTTTCGGGGGCTTCCTGTAGTTGACCATATTACAGGTCGCCCGATAGACATTCTCTCGCGAGTCTATCAGACTGGTATACTCCGTGAACTTGGGCTCATAGTCCTTCCGGGGTTTCTTTGAATTGTCTCCCCGGTTGGAGCTTCTTCTGCTTCGTTTGCTCCGCGATTGGCTCAAATTTCGTTCTGGGGCTTCCGCTTGCGGCTGTGGCATGCCAGGAGCGATACTACATCTGGTTTGTACAGCTCCGTACCCAGAGAAATGGGTTTGGCTCGGCGTCTGAGCAGACGCGGAAGGCCCATACACGCTTGGAGTGAATCGGGCTCCTGGAAGCGTGAGGGCTGGTGCGGGAGCTTGCGAAGCAAAGCTCGGCGCAGTCACGGAAGGCGTTGGAGCTAGGGGAACTCCAAAGGCCTGCTGGTAGGCATCCTCAAGGTTGATGATTCCCTGAGCTTTTGACATGAATTCGGACAGCGTTTCTGCCCGTCTCCTTTGCATTTCCCCCCATAGCAGGGAGCCGACAGTAAGGCCTGATTGAAGGGCGATCAGCTTCATGTCATCGCTGACCTTGGTCTTTGCAGCAGCTTCCATCATTCTCTGAATGAAAGCTTTGAGGCTCTCATTGGGTTGCTGCTTGATGTTGGTTAAGGAACCAACCTCCATGTCGTGGTCGCGGGCAGCAATGAACTGCCTCCTGAATGCGGACTGTAACTCCTTCCAACTGTGGATTGATCCGGGAGCTAATCTTTTCCACCAGTCCTCCGCGGACTTGGTAAGGGTGAGTGAGAAGCACATGCATTTGGCGTCCTCACTGACACGCGCCACTTGCATCATTTTGTTGTATTTAGCTAGGTGGGTACGCGGGTCTGTCCTCCCATCATATAATTCTATGTGAGGCATTTTAAAGTTATCCGGGAGGGACGTTTCCGCGATCCTCCGAATACATGGTTCCGGGTCTTCCTCCTCAGAGTCTGACAGGGCCCCACTTTGCTTCCGGACCAGCTTGGTCAAGGCAGCAATCTGTTCCTCGAGCCTCTTCGTATCACTCTCCGGGAGGTCACGTCCCCGGAGCTTGTCATTAATATGATTTCGGAGGTCATCTCCGCGAGGCCGGGCCTTTTCTCCTTTGGCCTTTTCATACTTGGCCTCCAACCTTCTTCTTAGGTCCACCGTGGACCAGCTATCTTCGGAGTGCGAGTTCGCAGCCCGATCGTCCTGGTTGACGGAATCACTGGGGCGGTTGTTCCTTCCCCTAGGCCTGGGTGCCTTAGCACCGGGCCCTTTAGGCACGGAGTGCCCCCTTGGGGCTGAAGGACGTCTGGGCTTAGGAGCGCCAGAGACCTTCTGCGCGCGGGGGGGGCAGTCGGCCTGGTGATTCACGCCTTTAGGAGGTGCAGGGGCGTCAGCGCGTACAGGCTCTCTAACTTTTTCTTTGCCCTTGTTAGGGGCGGCTTTGGATGGTCCAGCAGCGGCTGGATCCGGCATAGCGGCATCAGCACCACCTAAAACAGAGGCGTCCTCGTCCGAGTCGCCTAGATCTCCGAACTTACTTTGGAGGCGCTCCATCATGCGTTGCATTTTTTCTGAGACGCGCTCCTGCTCAGCAAGCTTGGCCTTAGTGGCCACCAGTTCTTCGGCTACTTGGACCAGTTCTGGGTCCTTCTCATAGTAGCAGCCGTCTTTGTAGTAACCGTCTTGGACATACTCCTCTTCGTCTTCTAAGTATGTCGTATCTTCGGTACTGACCCGATCCTGGCGGGATGTCGGGTCTTCACCTTGGTAGTCCAAGGGTTCGTTTTGTACCGCATCTTCCATCACGGTATCGGGGTTGACCGTAGCATTTTTGTCAACAGCGGATTTTCTCGTAGTCACCATCTTTTTAGCACGGAGCGAATACAAAAAATGCACACAGAAAAAGAGCTGACTAATAACTTCCTACAGCTCTCAATGAAAGCACTAAAATGTTTACCGAGCTTTTCGGAAACGAATACAAATAGAATAATAAAAAGATAAGAACTGTAGAAGTGCTGAAATGTAACTAAACAAACAGTGTTTTTACGTGGTTCAGGCGTTAACAAGCCCTAGTCCACGAGTCGATGTATTATACTTGGAAAAGGTTACAGTAAGATGGCTGGTGTACAAGAACTTCACACACTCACAGTGTTTCTCTCGGGTTCTCTTGAAGAAGATGAAGCTAGAGAGATTTTAGTAGAGTTCTTGCTATATGATTTTTTTTCGCCGTCCCCCTTCTTGTAAAATGAAGGGGTCTTTATAGCTAGGGTTTTGGATTAGGGTTTTTCTCTACGTACATGAGTCTTAATTACACCAGCCATAAATAGGGGATACAATTACTGTAGTAGCATGGCTACAAGACTCTATGTGGGTATATTTACGTGAAAGTATGGGGAACACACAAAGTCAGCCGTCTTTTCCAAGTTGTCAGCGGAACAGTAGGCGAAAAGGTACCCTTAGGCGTGCTGGGATGTGTGCGGCTTTGACCTGACGGGCGTGTCAGGCGGGATCCTGTGTCAGGTGGATATCATTCCAAATATGCCTCCTTCAGGACTCGACCGCTTGGTTTTGTTCCGCGCGAGGCACGGAACTGTTTCCGCGGAGACCACTCGAAGAGCTTCTCCTGGAAGGGGCTTCCCCGAAGGACACCCCTTCGGGAGTCCGGGAGAGTTGGCGAGTTTCCGTGTTGTGTTTGCTTGGAAGAGTAATCCGGACACTAAACAGGAGAGGCGAAGCCTTTCTGTCCATCCGCGAGCTCTGGTCACCTACCGTGAAAGACATCGATAATTCTGCTTCCCCGAGGACATCAATCTAAACGCTATCCGGAAATCTGGATAACACCAGGGATTACACTTCCCTTAATACCTCAAGTATTCGCCTACTCAGTGCTCAATTCTTTAGATGTCCGATAACTTACAGGCTACCATTCCACTTGCAATCAACTGATAATTCCAGGTTCCCACTCTGTTCTTTTTCGTTCTCTAGACCCAATCCAAAATTTAAAATACTCTTGGGTCTCAATTCCGTATCATCGACGTTTTACCCTGCTACCAGTTCACCTGAACCAACTACATTAACTCAAACCACCGAGTTAAAACTTTTCATGTCCAATCACTTTACTCAAGGTCCAAAGTGGTCTATTCCCGTGATACACTACCACATCACCTAACCCCTCAGGGTCCAAAGGAAAACACTAGATTCCGTCACCGCTCGACCCTCTCGGTACGACGTACCCTAGGAGGTGGAATGATATCCATTCAAAATTCTCGTTCATAAACCAAATCTAATTGGATCCTTGATCCATTCCTGGTATCCCAACTTGTACCACCTTAGCAGGGTCCTTCCCTGCTTCAACCGAAGCCGTCACTTCGGATTCCATAGCTCAGTAACACTCACCAGCTAATCATACATGCCAACGTTACGCCAATCTCAGTCGTTGCCTTGTATCCTCCATCACAATCTATGGCGTTATTCCCTGACTGATACACGCCTCACAGCTAGGAGCTCCGCCTCCAATTATATCTCCCCTCGCTCAATCGAGGATTCAAACACTGATCATATGTCCGTTACTTTTCACCACCTTTTTGTCTCAACGCTATCTTTCTTACTAATACCCAACACTCACGTACCTCATCATAGATCAAGTCCTTTATGCCACCACTCTTAACTTAACCATAACACACACACATTCCAGCATTACCAGATATTAATCAATTCTTACCTTGTCTTCTGAATTCTTTCTGATTTGACACCACTCAGTCCGTCTAACCTCAAGTTTTGCTGTTCTCCTCATCTCTGATGTAGTTGTCCCCGGAGATGCTTGTGCAATAGATGACGCGCTTACCAGCCTCGTTATGCCTTCAATTCTTCAGACGTTCTTCATTAGCTTCTTTGCGGCTTCAGATCAATTCTTCTCTTACCTATCCTTTCTTCTCGTAGCTCTAATCTGAGAACTCCTGACGACACCCAACTAACACTCCCTAGAACCTTACCTGAGACTCTGCCTTCTGGGTACTAACGTCTTCAGCATAATTATCGGTTGCTCACCATTTCCATCTGGGAGTAATCCACGTGCACTGCTCGTGAGCTTGAAGGGGACTTGGCCATACCGTTCACGCATTCTCCGCCTAAAGAACTTACCTGTGCTGCTGCAGCTTGAACCGTTCCAGAATCCTTGTTACCAATTCTTCACACCCTACCCGGTGCAACCTAATCAATTCACGAAAAGTCTTTATCCTTGGTTTCCAACTGGTAATAACCAGGTCGTAGATCACCTCTTTGGGACATCGTCCCATCTTGTATCCAACATTAAACTTTTGTTCTAACCCGACGATGCCAACAATCCCCGCAGTATAGCACACTGGCTACACCAGGCTCAGACTCCTTCGATCGCTTCAATAGACTTTCTGTCGGCCAAAACCGTCTTTTACAACATTCCTTATACCAATCCTATCTGTAGTCTGACCTTGAAGTATCCCCTAAATCTTTCTTTACATACCCACGTAATTTTCCCACTGATCAGCTCTGTCTCCTTTACGTACTCCAGATGATATCCTCAACAATCCATCTGCCAGAGTTTCTAATTCCTTCTCAATAAGTATCACTGTCCTCAGCATCTCGAATGGCACCATTGAGGCAACCTCTCTATGTCCATCACCCTCTCGGAGCATTCACGACACCGAGTTCTTCTAGTTCGTTACATGCCCAAAGCATAAGCTCGTCAGTTAAATACTCACCCTTGAGGACTCAGCCTCGAACTTCGAACGTATCGATGCATTCCAGTTCTCCATTCCCTCACCATGGGAAATCCATCCCAACATCTCGAGTCATTCTACGTAGAAGTCATGCCCTCACCTGACCTCCTCTCAGGTGGCATCCTTTCTCTCATGTGCATACAACTAACCTCCCTGGTTCCTGTCGCCAGCTCGACAACCGCCTTAGCAATCAAGCTTCTTTCAAATCTCAAATTAGGTGCCCAAGCACTGTCTGGGGTCCTTCTACCTCAACAATCGTGAATTCAACCTTGCTGCGTTCTATCAAATAAAAGTACCATCCTTTCAATCAGACCTCTCCCCTTTCTTAGCAATTCCAGAAGCCACAACCCTATCCGGGGTTCTTTAACTTGATTGTCCCGAATCTATCTTTACTAATTCCATCAAAGAAAGCACTGCCCTTGCGGCTCTAGCACTCATGCTCTAATCATCAACCATCAGTTCCTAGACATCATGGCCCTCTCCGCCATCCACATACATACAATAATTCCTTATATCAGGGCGGCCCAAATTTCCTAGACTATTCCAGATCTCATATCCTTAAATGGGTCGCCATCCAATTCCGGATACATCCGTCAGTATAAATTCCCAAACGAATTATCCAATTCACCAAACCCATTGATTTACACTGTTGTTACCCCCAACAGTCCAAGCCAAACTTATAAGTCCACCCGTCTTCCACGGTTCAAATCATGTCTTATAATCCCTTCTAACAATCATCATCTAGGTTCTACCCAACCCCTTGAGTCAGTACCTCATCCCGAGTACCAAATCCAGGCATCTCTCTGCTTCAACATTTAATGCAGCCCCCTAATCGGGATCTCTCATCCATTTAACCAAGGGTGGAATTAACTCTGCCCGTCTATTGATAATTTCCTTGTCAGCCTGTACTCTCCTCGACACCCGAGGATAATACCCTTTAAGCCTTTCATACAGTACCCTTATCTGTCCATACCTCACAGTAAACCAACACTGGTAACCTCACTGTCGAAACATCTAAATCAGCTATTCCCCAGAGAAAATCCGCTGTTCTTCTATCCCATCTCAACTAACAAACTCCGCAGCTTACTCACACACTAGTGACTCTCTGCTGCTACTTTCAGGGATAACTGGAGATCTCAACTCCAACTTACATCTAGAAACCCCCTTTTTAACACAATATCAGGTCCCCAAACCCTTCTAGGAACCAACAACTCGAGTTCGACCGTCAAAACTGACCCAACTCCTGAACTTTGTGGTTCCTACTCTGAACCAAACCACCACTAGGTCCAAATATCCACAGGTATAATGCACACACAAGCATATACTAGTTCAAATCCACAATGATATACATTTAGCTACCAGATTTATCACCACTAAGTATATCCATGCTCATCATGCTTCATACAAGCCAATATACAGATATAACATATGAATTTAATCCAGAAAATTAACCACATACACTCAATATGCGAACCATTATGCTAATATTCATCCATATGCATAATAGTATTATTCAGCATGCATCAATCTCAACATGCAATAATCAAGGGCCCAGCCCAACAGCATCTCATGCATATGTCATCTCATTCCTCATGCTCCATATAAAATAAGCAGGCAAACAGGGCATTCAAACATATATTCAGACATGTCAATTAATCATACCAACCAACCCTGAGTCGAGCTTGTCACTGACAGCGAGCGTACATGTTCGGTCGATCTCCAGAACCAATAAACCTTGGCTCGCTCTGATACCAAGTTGTAACGCCCTACTACCTTAGAGCCGTTACTAAGTGAGTTTTAAGACGAAACAGTGTGCAATGAACTCGCTAACCGAGGTTTTGAAACAAAAGTGTGACTAATTAAAAGTTAAGGCTGTAATCCTAGAAAATGCGTCGTTTCATTAAAACTTCTATTATTAAACATTTGGGATCCCGAAATAAGGTTTGAAACTAATTACATCTTGAAATAAGATTACAGTTGATAAATCATAAAATCATAGATTATTACAGCCATTTTCAAATAAACCCCCAACCAAAGCAGTCGGGCAGGCCAAACATGTACGCGTCGCTTCACGCTCTCCGTACTCATGGTTGGTTGACTCAGCCATTGCCCTTACCTGCAACACAGAGCACCCGTGAGCCGAAGCCCAGCAAGAAAACTCATGCAGAACATAACATATGCAATGTATACAGTTTATCATAACAGATAATCCACAAATAAACAAGTCAGTCATTAGACTAAGCAAACACGGCCATGCCGCCCCAGAAACCTTACCAAAGCCCTGGGGTATCGGTTCTCACCGCGAGGATAACTCATGTATCCCTTGGGTCCCACCCTGACTATAGCATCCCATGTGCTAGGTGTTACTTTCGGCCCCACGGCCGTACCCGGCCTACGCCGCACTCGGCCCTTGCCGTTCATTTCATCATAATCACACATAGCATAAATCAAGCAACATTCAAACAAATGCTAATTCAATTAAATCTGCACCCTAACATGCAATGCAGTATAGGGCCACGCCCGACAATCATCTCATCATGCAACATGCAATATAGGGCCGTGCCCCGCAATCACACTATGGGCCCACGCCCCATCCTACGGGTGTTATAGTTTTCTTACCTGACAATTCGATAGTTAAAATCACCTGACTCCTTGAGCACGATCCCACTCGAGCCTTAGCGCACACCTAGGCACAAACATAGGTCAAAGTCAACACCGAACCCCAAGTCCGAAAACCTAGCCTCGGGACCAATCCCGAGCCCCCCGGGAAGTCCTAGATCCACAAAACAAGGTGGCGGAGTCGAACCCCGAACCCTAGGTCAAAATCCCTCACAAATAGCCCAAAAACCCCATTCTGGGCGCAGGGTAGCGCTACAGCGCTCAAAAGAGAGCGCTGTAGCGCTACAAGCAGAATCAGCACCTCCCCAGAAAGAAGGCCTAGCGCTACAGCGCCCAAAGACTAGCGCTGTAGCGCTAGTTGCAGGCAGCCAAAACCAAAAATCGCTTCTTACGATTTTCTTCTCCCATTTCAACTCCAAACTTGTCCAAGTCTTTCCCAAGCCCATAAACAAACTTATACACACCTCACACTCACCCCAAGCATCCCAAGAACTCAATCCCAAGCTCAAGCAACCCAACAACTCAAAATCTACCATGAACAACCCTAAACCAGAAATTCATGTAAACCACAAAGATAGAGTCTTAGAAATCATACCATTAATGCAATTTCGACCTTGATTCAACCCTAGGCCTCCTTTGCTGGATCATCATCAAAGCTTGGCCTGCTTTTCCCCAAAATTCCCATCCATTTAGCTCAAAAACACAGCCCAAAACCAGTAAAGCCCTAAAACTGAAATCCTCAAGAACTTACCTCAAGTTTCAGATGCTCTTGCTAATCCTTGCCAAGTCTTCAAGTGTAACCTTAAGATTCTTGATGCTCAGCCTATCCTAGCTCCCCACTGAGCTTGACCTCAAGAAAAATGAAGAGAAGAGGTGCTAGAACCCCCAAACCGATCCCTTAGAAAACCCATCAGTTTTCTCTCTTTTCTTTCTTTCCTTTTTTCCTTTCTTTTTCAGCCCCTTTACTCTATTCTACAAAATCCACTAAGTGTATAAAGCCTCATTTATTCTATCTTCAAAAGCCAATTGACCAAAATGCCCTCCCTATTAATTCTAAACCCTTTTTCCCAAGTAGGGCCATTTTAGTCATTTACCCAATTCCCGCTAATCCTCAAGTGTCTCTAATATTTTCCCGTTGCTTCCCAATACCTGATAAATCACCAAATAATTAACCCCCAACATCAAAATAAATCTCAATCTATTTCTCTGAATTCATGTTCATACCCCCAGGCTCGCCCCGAGCCGGGTATAAATTCCCGCTAAGACTTTCCGCTAGCCTGCTCACTGGGATCGCCTCGAGTCACAAATCACTGATACACCCACATACCACTGTGGTCTCAACAATCATCACATATCAATGCAGTTATGCCCAACATGGCCAAAATTACAATTATGCCCTTCTAACACGATCCGGGCCTACATCCATACTAACATACATAGCCATGCATCTCAGATAAACAAATGGTCATATAACATGCTTTAAATCATAACCATGCATATAAATCATTAAAATCACACATAAATCCCATCATGCCCTCCTGGCACGCTAATCAAGGCCCTCAAGCCTTATTAGCGGATTTGGGTCGTTACAATTTTGACCATGGGGAGTAGTATCGCATCCCCGTTGAAGCCATAGATCTGGGTTGGGCATGATGCCAAATCTGCTTTGGTCAAACCAATCGCGGCAAAGGCGGGCTTGAACAGAATGTTGACGGAGCTTCCGTCATCCACCAGCACCCGGGACACCAATTTATTGGCGATCTGGGCATCTAAGACCAGAGGATCATGATGCGAGAAGTGGACGTTACAGGCGTCGTCTTCCGTGAAGGTGATAGGGAGGTTCACCAGCTTCGGGCGCTAACCCAAGGCCTGGACCAGGGCGCAAACCTCCTGATCATGGTCGAGCTCGCTAATGTAGCATTTCTTATCATTCCTGGACGACCCTCCCAAATGAGGCCTGCCCGAGATGGTGGCCACATGACCATCCACTCGGGGGGGTGCCGTCCCAGATGGATAAGATATTCCAGGTCCGGGTGTTTGCACCACGGGGACCCCCTGAGGGGCCTGTGCGGCCAGGCCCTGTGTATATCCTCCCTGAGGGGGATATGCTCCGGGTGCACCCAGGACCGTGGATTGTCCGGGGACTGCTGATAGGCCCGGGACTCCCACGGGCATCCTGACCCACTGGTGGAGATGCCCCAACTTGATCAAATTCTCGATCTCGTCCTTGAGCTGTCGACACTCTTCAGTCGTATGGCCCACATCCTTATGGTAAGCGCACCGTTTGCTGGTATCTCTCGGATTCCTTCCCCCTTTAAACATGGGGGTAGGCTTCCGGTAATGAACCACCCTTTCTGTGGCCAGGAAGATGTTCTCCCTGGTGTCCACCAAGTTGGTGTACTCCGAATACTAGGGCTCGTAGCCCCTCTTGCCTTTCTTAGCCAGCTCAGACCGGTTTTGGCCCTTGCCGGATCTGTTCCCCCGGGAGGGGTTTACGCTCGCCTCAGTTCCCCCTGCCTGAGACGGCTGGGTTCTGACGGGGCCAGCGCTGTACCCGACCAGTGCGGCTCCATATCTGGAAAAAGGGGAGGACTGGACAAGAACATATCCTGAAGAGGCAGGCTCGTACACCGTGGGCGTGGTGAAGGTCATCCCGGGCGCAACCGCCGATCCTGGAGCAAGCAAGGGAGCGACGTACTGTTGCGCCGGAAACTGCACCCTGTATCCCGGAAACGTTTAGCCATTGGGCTGAGGTGCCGGCTGCCATCCGAATGCCTAAATTTGGGCCTCTTCTCAATTGATGAATCCTTGTGCCCTCCTTATGAACTCCTCTAGGGTAGCCGCCTTGCTACGCTGCATATCATCTCAAAGGGGGGACCCGGCTCGAATCCTAGACTACAGCGCCACCAGGCGTTGCCCATCGTCCACCTTGGTCTTAGAGGCCTCTTCGGTGAAACGTTGGATGTAGGCTCTCAGTGTCTCGGCGGGGAGCTGTTTAATGTTGGCGAGGGCACTGATTTGCATGTCCATTCTCATGGCGGCTACAAACTATTTGTGAAACGTCGATTATAGTCCTGACCAGGATCGGATGGATCCTGGCTTGAGTCTCTTCCACCATTCTTCTGCGGGGCCGCACTTGCCATCGTCACTAACATGGGCCACGGTCATTAATCAGTTATACTGGGACAGATGATCCTTGGGATCAGTGTTCTCGGTGTAGGCAGTCAGACTCAGCATCTTGAATCCCTTGGGGAGCAAGGCGCCCAGAATGTGCCTCGCGTAGGACTCTTTGTCCTCCTCATCGGAGTCGGTGTCTGCTCCTTCCTGTTTGTGGACCAAGCGATCAGTGACCTTTTTCAAGGCGGCCAACTACTCCATGAGCTGCCTGGCCATGCCATCTTCTAGGGGAACCCTCTCGTACCTCCTATCGTTGATGTTGTTCCTAAGGTCGCCATCTCAGGGGCAGATATTTTCTTTTCGGGCCCGTTCCTTCTAAGCATTCAGTCCATCGCGCAGGTCTACTCGGGACGTATTGTCACTACGCGGGCGCTCCCGGCGACTACGCGGGCATGGTGCTCGTCACTACGCGGGCGCTCCCGGCGACTTTTGTTCACTGACTCGCTGGGATGTAAAGACCTCTCCCGTCTGGCCTGCCCTGGGGCATACCGGGGCCTTGTACCTTGCGGCCGCGTCCCTTGCGGATTGGTTGGGTGGCCTTGTCTTGGGACGGGGCGCACCTTCTCTTTCTTAGGGAGCGGCCGGGGACGAGTCTCGATTCTCTGGACGGGAGGGTTTCTCTTTTGGGTTCTTGTCCCGACTTTCTTTTTCTCTCGGTCCGGGTTTCCTGGGCCTTGCTCAGGAACCTGTCCCGGAGGGGGTGCTGGCACTGCGTCCTTAGGGGCGCCGGTTCTGGCCTGTGGAGCGGGTGGTTGTGGTCCCAGAGGCGGTCCAGCTGGGGGATTGGTCTTCGGACCCTTGGCGGCTATGAAAGCCTGCAAGGCGTGGAGGGACTCTTGCATCCACCGAGAGGCCTCTGCCTGCTCAGCAATCTTGGCTTCTTGGTCCAGGACCTGCTGCCTTAGCCTATCACCTCCAGATCCTCCTGGTGGGGTCCACTCCTTCTGGGATTTCATAATCCTCAGCTTCATCACGGTATTCCCCCTCATTCTCCTCCTCCTCCTCTTCCTCGTAGTAGTCCTCCTCGTACTCCGCTCCACCTTCGCAGTTCTGGGACTCGTCAGGCTGGGACGTTTGATGGGGAATGTCCTCAGGCGGACTCTGAGGAAGAGGTTGGGTGGACAGTGGCTCTCCATTGCCCTGTTCTGGGTTAGTAGGGTCGAAAGTGGTGTGTCTTGTGTTCACCATTGTTGTAGAGGTTTGATGTCAACACTAGCTTTCTCAGGCTCTCAATTTAAGCACCAAAATGTTTACCGAGTTTTTCGGCAACTAGAACAATAAAAGATAAGAGAGCTTAAAAAGAAATGATTTAGAGAATGCAAGCAAGGTTTTTACGTGGTTGGGGTGTTAACGAGTCTTAGTCCACGAGTCAGTTGTATTAGAGCTTAGAGAGCTTTTGACTATGGAGTTTTCTGCAAGTTTTAGCAGAGTAACTGTATATATGCCCAAAAGGAGATCCCTTCTCCAGTGCTCTGTTGCATGTATTTATAGGTTCACAGGCGCACTGGGCTTGGACCGGGCTGACCCGGGCCCAATAAAGGTATAAATACTGCTGGCTCCTCTATCGGAAGCCCACTACAAAGGATTAAAACATAAAAGAAAAAATACTAATCTGAACCCACTGGGCCAGCCCAAACCATATCTATCATGCGACAAATTGGAGCTTTGGTCTGGGCATTTCGAGTTACGAGGTAGATTCAGGGGACAAGATCGGTCAAATCAGTGGCTGCGTAGGTCCGAACCAACGGCGTACAATCCCGAGGAGGCCTTTTCTATAGGGGAAACGAGGGGACAACTCCCACGCTTCCTGTGACGAAGTCAGGGTCACGGATGCTTTATCCGGCCAAACTTGGAGAACCGACCCGGGTTCGTTTACCCACGTCCCTCTCCGTTTGTCGAGGTCCTGTACCGTTTACCATGGGCCCGGACCATTTACCAGGAGCCCGGACCGTTTACCAGGCTTCGAGATCACCCACGTTGATCTCGACTGCTATCCGGAAGCCAAACATATCACTTTCCGGATGACTGTCCCGAACATTATTCCCCGGACGCCCTTCGGGCCTCGCCCAGAATTGGGCCGTCGATATCTATTATACTTCTTGCCAAACGGGCCTGGGCTGGGCCCAAACTCATTTGGCCAGCCCGTGGGCCTGAAACGCAGATCCGGGCGCCCGACAGGAAACGGGGATAACATTATTTGTCCAACTTATAAAAAAATTTAAATTACAAAAGTAATTAAAAATATATTTTAATTAATAAAAACAAAATAAAATAATAAAAAAGAGTGAAAAAAGTAAAATAATTAAAATATTTTTAATTTGTTTTTATTAATTAAAATATATTTTTAATTACTTTTGTAATTTTAAAAAAAATTATAAGTTGGACTAATAAAAATATGATACGTGTCAAAGTTGTCTATTAAATAAATTTTGATACTTCTTTATTTATAACTAAGGGTAATTTGGTAAAATTGTTGACCAAATTTGAACTGACGGTATCAAAATATGTATTTCGATAAAACACATGGTACTAAATGAGTAATTTCAAATCACAAGGTATTGGATGATCATTATTAAAAATATAGGCTACCAAGTTTGTATTTCGATAAAACACATAGTACAAAATTAGTATTCACCTATAATAATAAAATTATAGAAAGATTCTTAGGAAAGGAGATTATTTTTGTTTTTACTGCTAGGGGAAAATCTATTTTTTACATATGGATATATTATAACTCAATTTTTTTTAATGACGGTATACATTGTATTTAGGCTATTTAGGATTTTTACCCCCTGAACTATTACTACTACCGTACCGTGCCCCCTAATTTTTTCAGGCCGTTAAAAATTCCCCCCGAAATATTCACAGTAATGTAAAGAATGACTTCCGTTAACTTTCAACACAGAATGCTGACATGACTCTTTACATGCTGATGTGTGTAATTTTATAGTTTTTAAATATGGTTTTTATTTTTTTTAATGTATAAAAAATGGTTTAATTTATTAATTCTATTTTTTAGTGTTTAATTCATTAATTTTTAATATGATTATAGATTTTTTAATTTTAAAATTATACATATGACGCTGACATGGCCAAGACACATCAGCATATAAAGAGCCATGTCAGCCTTCTGTTAGCCACATGTGTTGAAAGTTAACGGAAGTCTTTCTTTACATTACTGTGAATATTTCGGGAGGAATTTTTAACGGCCTGAAAAAATTAGGGGACACGATACGGTAGTGGTAATAGTTCGGGGGATAAAAATCATAAATAGCCTTGTATTTATGGTAGACATGCATTAGTTTTTTGGAAAATTCAAATAATTCAAATAGTTTTTTTTAATAAAATAATTCAAATAGTTAGTTACACGCGTATAAAAAAAAATATGCACAAATACAAATGATGTTTAAACCTTGTTTTCGACACTATAAATTATTAGTAATTTTTCAAAAATTAGTGGGAGGTCTATTGTAACTACAATGTACATCATTATATATATAAATAAAATTAAATCATAATTTTCTCATGTGCCGAAAATAAAAAATTTATTTATGTAAAAGACAAAAGTGATACAATTATCTAAAAAATTTCCTCAAATTGTATTAGTAATCCATGTTGCAAGTTTTCTTGTCGCTCTTGCTTACCGTCTCTTTTTTCTTCTCTTTATTTAAATTATTTTTTGTTATTATGAAAGAAGTAACAATTGTTTTTATAACTTGTAAAATTTCATTATTTGGCAAATTAATATACAAGTGCGCGTATATATAATATTTTAATCTCACGGAACCATATATCGAACCTTGTTGTAGCACATGAGGTTTTATTGGTTTGGTATGCATCTAATTTCAAATTAGGAGGATATGTGTCATAATCCTTCTCGCATGCTAAGACAGCTCCCAAATGAATAAGATGGGACAAAATAAGATTTAAAGGTTTTAGCTCTTTAACATCAATTATATCTAACTCATCGAAACTTTATATTTTATTGTAAACAAGAAAATTAGCTAGTCTCTTATCTTAAAAATAAATAAATAAAAATTACCTAGTCTCAAAAGATACTCCAATTATATGAAAATATATAAATGAGCTTAATTAGATAATTAGACGGCTTACGCACACAATCCAGGAAAAAAAATCACCTGTCCCTAAATTTCCTGTTTCCTCTATGTCCCACAAATTATTTAAAGGCACCTCATTTATTTATTTAATATATATTTAAATTATTTACAACTTTCTTTTTTCTCAACTATACGTAAATGTATTGTCTTAAAATAATTTGTGGGACATGGTGGAGTTAGAGAATTGGGGACAGCAGATTTCTTTTCCACAACCCAGACATCTTTAATTAATAAAAAGACAAAAAAAATTGAAAAAGTCTACATTCCGATTATTTGTAATTTTAGGTTTTTAAACGAATACAAGGCATCATAAACATCATGATATAATACAGTATAACATATTGCGTCTTCACATGTAACGTAAACACAAAATAATTGGCTATTTTAAGGAAAACTTACATGCCTTTTGACCTTTTCAAAATTTATATACACATTTTATATAAATATATATATATAGGGAACGATTACAATGCATCATTTTTTTTGCAATATCGGTGTATCATTTTTCTATTTCGGTACCTCAATAGATATAATCCCAAATTTTTTTATATGACGGTGTACATTGTAGGTATTTATAATATTCCACAAATTTTTCAAGAAATTCTGAATAGTTTACGAAGCTGAAAACAGAGTTCAAACTGTCAAATTTTACACGCGTGCAATAGACAGTTTAGACTCTGTTTCGGTACCATAATTTATTCAAAAATTCTTGAAAATTTATAGGATGTTCTAGATAGCTATAATGTACACCATCATATAAATTTTTTTGAGATTATAACTATTCAAGTGCCGAAATAGAAAATTGATGCACTAGTGTTGCAAAAAAAAATGATACGTTGTAGTCGCTCCCTATATATATATATCAAGGATGATTGTATTACAGGCACAAAAATTTTGTGTAATGCCCTAATTTGATCTCTCTCAATACAACAAGTATTTTGAAACAAAACTTAACTTTAAACTTGAAAATAGAACATTCATTCTTAAAGATACTGAAAGATATGCAATAACATCTAAATGTCTCATTTAAAATAAAAGAAAACATAGTTTCATGCAATAAGACTTTACTCCCTAATAAAATGACTAAAACGATAATTTAAAAAATCCTATGGCGTTCTTGATCGCTTTTGTTCATAAGGCCCCTAACAGCGTACATACGTCTTTTTGGAAAGGATCTCAACCTGCCATATATCACAAAGTATACTTTCACTTATTATCTGCAGGGGAAAAATGTACGGGGGTGAGCTAACAACCCAGTAAGGAAAATTAAACCAAACAGACAACATTTATGCAAACCTTGTTTAGCAAACCATAAGCTCATATCATAAAAAAAACATAGAATCATCATATAGAAACCTATGTGCGCACTACACATAAATGTGAGAGATAACTATGAGGAAGCATTGGGTCCTCTCTGTAATCAATTTAGTCAAAACTATTGCAACCTTTGTCCATCTTTTACCTTCCCAAGTACGTGCCCTAAAAACATTTAACATACAACATGCATCCCATAAATAATAACAATCATGCAAACATGTTTAACCTCCCTTACCTCGGTGTGGGTGTGAGGTCTTGGCAAGGAAAAGATCCCGCTTCAATGATCAAAACCTAATCATAAAATAAGAGTTTTATTGTAAGAACAACATCATGCCCAATTATCTAAGCTACACGTCCAAACCTCTTTGTGTGAACCATGTAACACGTGCACCCAACCCAAAATCATAAAATACATGCTCATAACGGTAAACTCTTAAACATAGTGAAAACCCTAATAGTACCTTTCAAGTATGTGTAGGTCGAACCTCTTAAAGTTTCACCGCTTTGGAACCTCGAAACCCTAGCCTTTCTTGAGCTTTGAAATCCGAACGCTAGATATGAACCAAACTTCTCCAATGATATCAAGACTAAAAAGAAGAAGAGGCTTAAGAACTAAACAATAGAATCAAAATTCTCACCTTAACCTTGTGTTAAACCCGAGCCCTAGATGTGAGCTTCACCTCTCGCCCTTCTCTCTTTCTTTCTCTTTCTTTCTCTTCTCCTCACACTCACCTCTCCTTCTTTCTCTCTTTCTGTTGTGCGAAAATGAGAGCTAAGCTCTCTCTTTATATAGGTTCTAAAACTTCCAACAACAAATCACCTACTGATGTTAAATTGATTTAATTTGCTCAATCACCATAAACTTGATTTGATTTTCATAAATCAACCACTCAATTTACTCTAATGTGTCTCACACACCTATTATTTTCTCTTAACCACATTCATGATTTGCTCATCCAACTCTTGATGCTAAAATTCATTGAGATGATCATCATTTGATCACCTTATTCATTTCTCAAATCAACTATATTAACTAGTCATTAATAACCAAATTTTTTGAAATTACTATCCATCAATCCACCATTGATTCTCTACTTAATGAATATCTTTGAAAATCTTCTTCAAATCAATCAACAATTATAAAGCCTTTACTCACCTCTTTATTTAAAAAAATTAGCTTCAAAATACTAGCTAATAAGTCATCAAACTTTCCATAATTTCCTACCTTGATTCTAATTGATGTCCATGATCCAACCATGATCATAATGCCTCATTTCCTTGCCACACACACGCCCAAGTTGTTCGCACATACACATATCCACATATAAATGATAACTAACAACAATTACTAATAAATAAATTCAAATATTAAATAAATGACAAATAATAAACAATTATTAAATTGTGCGACCAGATATTACAATGTACCCCTTAAAATGAATTTCGTCCTCGAAATTTGACTCACCGAACAACTAAGGGTATTGCTTTCTCATGTCTTCCCCCAACTCTCAGGTTGCTTCTCTTGCTAACAAGTTTTCCACAAGACATTGACTAATGGAATCTTCTTGAATATTAGTTCCTTAATTATCTTTTCTATGATTTGCACTGGCTGCTCATCATAGCTCAGGTCCTGCTTAACTCTAAGGGTTCGTAACTCAACACATTGGATGAATCTGACATGTATTTTTGTAGCATGGAAATGCGAAAGACGTTATGTGTCTCTGATAGGGCTGGCGGTAAAGCTAAATGATAGGCCATCAGCCCAACTCTTTCCAAATTCTTAAATGGACCTATGAATCTCGGGCTTAGCTTACCCTTTTTCCCAAAATTCATAACTCCCTTCATAGGCGACACTCTTAGAAATACATGGTCACCTCCTACGAACTCAATATCTCATCGCTTTGGGTATGCATAACTCTTTTGTCTACTTTGGGTCATCAACATCCTTTTTCTAATCATCTCCACCACCTCACTAGCTTCCCTAACTGCTTTGGACCCAAAATTTGACTTTCACCCACTTCATCCCAATGAAGCAGTGACCTGCATTTCGCCCGTATAACATCTCGTAGGGAGTCATCCCAATAGTCGACTGATAACTATTGTTGTAATAAAACTCTGTTAGTGGTAAGTAGTGGCTCCAAGACTTTGAAAAGTCAAGCGCATAGGATGGCTCTACGATCTGAATTTGTTTGCTCGGTTTGCCCATCGTTCTTTGAGGATGAAATGTTGTACTAAACTTCAACCTAGTACTCATGGCCCTTTGTAGACTCTTCCAAAAATTCGAGGTAAATACTGAACCTCTGTCTAATATGATGGACTTTGGTACTTCGTGAAGTCGCACGATTTCCTTTACATACATCTCTGCAGTACAAGTTGTCTTAACCAGAAGAAAATGTGTTGACTTCGTGAGTCAATCAATAATCACTCATACTGAGTCATGCTACTTTGTGGTCCTTGTCCATCCCACCACAAAGTCCATGGCTATGTCTTCCTATTTCCATTCTAGGATACTAATAGGTTGCAACAACTCAGCTGGTCTCTGATGTTCAGCCTTAACTTGTTGACAATTCAGGCATTCTGCAGTATATTCAGCTATGTCTTTTTTCATCCCTGGCCATCAATATAGCGTCTCCAGGTCATTATACATCTTAGTAGACCCAGGGTGTAGGGAATATGGCGAGTTGTGCGCCTCTTTCATGATATTGTCGTTAAGCTCCTTGCCATTGGGCACATAAATCTGATTCTTGTAACGCATTAATCCCCCACTAGACATAGTGAAATCACTGTTGACGTCCTTTTGAATCAATGATTCTTGCTTTACTAGCGCTTCATTGCCTTTTTGTTTCTGATTGATCTGCTCCAACAAAGTTGATCGTAGGGTGAGTCTTGACATATTTCAAGTCACTAGCTCAATTCCTGCCCTAACAATTTCCTTTTGTAGTGGCATCTCTATCCATCTAAGTGCTGAGGCGCTTCCATAATTGCGCCTACTCAGAGCATCTGCCACCACATTGACCTTTCCTGGGTGGTACAATATCTCGTAATCATAGACTTTCACCAGCTCCAACCACCATCGTTGCCTCATGTTCAACTACTTCTGAGTGAAGAAATACATTAAACGCTTGTGGTCTATGTAGATTTTTCACTTCTCTCCATAAAGACGGTGCATCCAAATCTTAAGAGGAAAAACTACGACCCCCCAACTCCAAGTCATGATTAGGGTACCTTTGCTCATACTCTTTCAGTTGTCTCGAGGCATAGGCAACCACGTTATCTTCCTGCATTAATACACATCCCAATCCATTCTTGGAGGCGTCACAATATACCACAAACTATCCTTCTTCTATTGGCACACATAAGATTGGAGCGGATACCAATCTTTCTTTCAAGCTTTGAAAACTTTCTTCTCATTGCTCAATCCAAATGAACGTTTGATATTTCCATGTTAGGTTCGTCAAGGGAGTTGCAATCTTAAAAAATCCCTCAACAAATCTTCTGTAGTATCCTACCAGTCCCAAGAAACTTCTAACCTCAGACACGTTCTTAGGTTGAGGCCAATCTCTTACAGCCTCGATCTTCGCTGGATCCATCGAAACTCCATCCTTTGACACAATATGGCCCAAGAAAGCTACTTTCTCTAACCATAATTCACATTTCTTGAACTTAGCAAATAACTGGTGCTCTTGTAATCTCCTTAGTGTCAATCTCATACACTCCTCATGTTTTGCTTCAGATTTTGAGTATATGAGAATGTTGTCGATAAACACCACGACAAATTTGTCCAAAAAGTCATTGAATACTCAATTCATCAAATCCATGAAGGTTGTTGGGCCTTAGTGAGTCCAAATGACATCACCAAGAACTCATAATGTCCATACTGAGTTTTGAATACGGTCTTAGAAATGTCCTCTCCACTTACTTTCAGTTGACGATACCCTGACTGTAGATCAATCTTTGAGAATATCGCTGCCCCTTGTAGTTGATAAAATAGGTCATCAATTCACAGTAATGGGTACTTGTTCTTAATAGGGACTTTTTTTAGCTCTCTGTAATCCATGCATATCCTCATGCTCCCAACCTTTTTCTTTACAAACATTATCGGTGCACCCCATAGAGAGTAGCTTGGTCTAATAAACCCTTTGTGTAACAACTCTTGTAGTTGTGTTTTCAACTCCTTTAACTCTGTTGGTGCCATCTGATAAGGTGCTTTTGAAATGGGTGCCATTTCTGCTGCAATCTCAATAACGAATTCGATTTCTCTGTCTGGAAGTAATCCTATCAAATCGTCTGGGAATACATCAGGGAACTCACACACGGCTCTAACGTCCTCAATTCTTGATTGTGGCTCCTTGGTGGTGTCAACTATGCTTGCCAAATATCTTGAATCCTTGCTTCATCATCCTTTGAGCCTTTAGTGCTGAAATTATATGTGTTCGGAGTCTCGATGCCTCTCCCATAAAGACAAATTGTTCTCCCTCTTGTGGTTTGAACACTACAACCTTCCTCTTGCAATCAATGGTCATCCCGTATTTTGATAGCTAGTCCATTCTGAGAATTATGCTGTAGTCTGCCATGTCCAGTTCTACCAAGTTTCCCGGACATTCCTTGCCCTTGATCATTATTGAGATAGTGCACAACTGTTTAGTTGATGTCATCACCTCGCCTGAAGTTAAGGCGATAACAAAATATTTTTTTTAAAATTTCATAGGGTACGCCTAGTCTAGCAGTCATGTTTGCAGAAATAAACAAATGCGTTGCTCCACAATCAATTAAAACTTTACATAGGGTACCAGCGATAAGGGTCTAACCTGTCAGAACCGTGTTGAGCCGCCGCTTCTCCTTGAGTCAGCACAAACACTCGGGCTGGTGCCAGATTATCGTTCCTCTACTGTCCCTCCTTACTTGGTTCTCCCTATAGCTCGGGAAAATTTATCTTGTTGTGGCCTTCCTGACCGCACTTGTAGCAAGCTTGTGTATCAACCCGACATTCACCATGATGTTTGCATCTACACTTGGGACAGTTGGTGAGTTATGCATTGTGACCTTGAGAGTTGTTGTTATTAGTTGATCCCTTCAAATTTTTCTCCGCCTCACTTCCTTGTCCATCCTGAGACTTCCTCTTCTCACCTTGTCCTGAGTTTGCTTTTCTAGCTTCTCTTCTAGCAACTCTCCCTTTCTAGTTACGGTCCTTCAGCAGTTCTGCACCAAGGGTCTGCTCTAAGGTCTCAGCATAGGTAGTCACTCCCACACTGGTTAGCTTAACACCTTGGGCTATCATAGGCTTTAGCCTTCTTGTGAACCTTTGTACCCTTAAAGCCTCACTTGGCACCATTTCCATTGTAAAATTTGACAATCTATTGAACTTTTGCGTGTACTCTGTTACTGTGGAATTCCCCTAAGTCAAAGCTACGTGCCAAAGTCGTGGTACCATAGTACTTCTTATTAAAGACTTAAATGAACTCTGCCTAGGTCATTGTAGTCACATCCTTGGTTTGTTTGATGATGTCCCACCAAATTCTTGCATCTTTCTACAGCAAAGACGACGCGCAGGACACCCTATCCTCGTTATTAAATCGCATGTGTTCCAAAATAGACTCTACTATCTCTGCATGAGGACCCTCAAATTCAAGCCCAGCTGAATTCCCAAGGGCATTAGCAGCGTCGAGGACGTTAGCTACATTAGGAATGTCAGCAGGGGCATTAGCTGCTCTTCTACTCCTTCCCCTTCCTTTTCCTCTACCAGCCGCGACTCGTGTTTTCCTTCCCAGTGCCATTGTAATATACTACGGTGCATAAATTAATTTTAAAAGCGAGAAAATTTTAAAATAAAGACTCAAAAATAAAGAAAACAATAATGTATTCATTTATTCAATTAAAGAAGCAAGAGTTCAATACAATAAAAGCAAAAGAATACTACTATGCTCTATTCTTCTTCAAGCTCAAAGGAAAACAAACTCTCAAGAACCTCTAGATAGTCTAGGTCAAGTGTAACGACCCAAAATTCACTAATAAGGCTTAAGGGCCTTGATTAGTGTGCCGAGAGGGCATAATTGGTTTTTATGTGATTTAAATGATTTTAATGCATGATTCTGTGATAAGCATGCTTATGTGACTATATGTTATAATTGTGGAGAAAACATTATTATGTGGATATATTTGCAGCATGCGGCTTGAGGCGATCCTAGGGAGCCAGTTAGCAGGAAAGTCACAACGGGACCCAATACTTGACTCGGGGCGAGTCAAGGGGTATTTTAGGTATTAGATATTTATTTGGGTTATCGGGTTATGAAAATAAATAATTGGAGATACTTTTTAAGTTAGAGAGTTTAGGAGGGAATATTGGGGAAATTTACTATTTTGCCCTCGGGGACATTTTTGGTACCCCGAGCCTTGGGATTAACTTAATTAACTAAGGATAGATAGAACAAAACCAAGGAAAATAGTAGAAGCACCTAAACCGATCCTTCCCTCTTCTTTCTGCTCACTCAACTCTCTCTCTCTCTCTTAAGGAAACCATGGAAACCAAAGGAAGATTCAGCTAGAAACTCAAGGATTTTAGCTGGAATTTTGGGGAATATCTCAGTAGTGAATTGAAGGTTCAGACAAGAATTTAGGTAAGCATTGAATTATGATTTTAGCTGTCTAAATTCTGTAGTTTTGGCTGGGTATTAAGTGTTCTTGGGTTCTTGATATTGAAGATTGAATTGAGGCTAAGGACTTGGGAATTAGCTCAGCAACAACTTGGTGGGCTTGTTCTTCAGTAGAGGTAAGTCTCTAATTATTGTTTAGCACTTGAATTCTGGGAATTGTTGGCTGTTCTAGGTAGTTTTTGAGCTTTGGGGTTTCAAGGATTGAAATATGATTTTGATGAGATTTTAAGCTAGTTTTCCTATGGGTTTTGTTGCTGGGAGTATATTAGAACTATTGTGATAATTAAAGTATGATATTAGGATGATTTTGGGTTAAATTGAGTGAGGTTTGGCTGTTAGAAATGGTGATTTTTTATGGGTTCGAAGGGGTCGGGCCGCGGCTCTGTTCTTGGAGAGTCGCGACCCTCTAGAATAGGTGGGAGCTAAAGAAGAAGGGCGGGTCGCGGCATGGGGAGTTCTGGGCCGCGATCCGTGTCTGTTGTTTGGGGAGGCTAGGCCTTTGGATGGAGGTGGGCCGCGGCATAGAGGGCTTAGGGCAGTGGATCTTAAGGGCATTTTTGGCTTTGAGAAGGTTTTAGTAGCGGGGACCTAACCTAGGGCGCTCGGGATCGATTCCACTACCGTGTTGGGTGGAACTCGATGTTCCGAAGGCTAGAACTTGGACCGAAAACCTTTATTCAATTATTATTGATGGAATTCCTTATCTTGGTTGTGACTAGATGTATGCTAGGGCTCGAGAAAGGGATCGTGCTCAAGGGTCATTTCTCATAATCAAAGCGTTCGGAGTTAAAGGTAAGAAAATTACACCCGGTTGTGAGTTATGATGGGAATAAGGGTTCCCTATACTTGTATGCATTATTGTATGATGGTATTCCGCCATGTGAATATATAACAAACGACTTAAGAGTGTCATGTGTATATATCTGAACATTTTGTAAGCTGTCCTTTAAACTCAATTACTTTTGGGATCCCATGTATAAAATGTTTATTTAAATGAAATGTAATTTTTGTGACCAAAACCTTTTAACCCTAGTTCATTAATAGTTAGTGACACATTTTCAACTAAACGACTTGATTAGCAAGTGTTGTACCTTTATAAACACACAGTGTCATGGTCTTGGCTACCTAGGGCGTTACATCAAGGCACCTATAAAATTGTTCTTCTATGATGAAAATTATGGAACAAATAACTTGATCATAGATCTTAGGGGTAAGGTGATTCCAAACCATCTCTACCTCTTTTGATATGGATACATCCTCTTCTACTGTGGTAGTATGTTCTTTTATGAGTACTTCATAGTGATGAGCAAAACGGATGACGAGGTTTGGATATCTATCTGGGTCTTCTATTACTCCCTCCAGTATTTCTGTCCATAACGAGTCAAGTTTATCTCTATCTCTAGGGTCTTTAATGGATGCCCTAAGTGTTAAGAAGTTCTCATTTCCCAAGACCATTTCTCCCCTTCAATTCATGATGCCTTGAATCCTATTGTTGATCTCCATGATCTGGTTACATAGCCTACTTAGCGGGCAAGGGTTTCGCCTATCCTCCTTTATCTTCTGGATATCTTTGATCTCTCTAAGGATAACTTCCCTAGGTGCTCTCAGAGTAGGAGGCATGGTAAACTACACATAATACAAATAAAGATCAATCACACATTCAACAAAAGATAATATAAATAAACTATACAAACAATGAGTTGATCTCTTTCCAATCTTCTGTATGTATTCTGTGAGAGTCCTTCAGGCTTATGAACGACTGGCTCCTGATACCACTTTGTAACGCCATAATTTTACCTCTCTCAATACAACAAGTATTTGAAACAAAACTTAACTTTAAACTTGAAAATAGAACATTAATTCTTAAAGATACATAAAAAACATGCAATAACAACCGAATGTCTCGTTTACAATAAAAGAAAACATAATTTCATGCAATAATACTTTTGTCCATAGTAAAATGACTAAAATGATAATTTAATAGATCATATGGTGTTCTTGATCGCTTTCATTTATAAGGCCCCTCACAGCACATATGTCTCTTTGGAAATGATCTCAACCTACCGTACATCACAAAGTATACTTTCACTTATTATTACCTGTAGGAAAAAAGGTAAGGGGTGAGCTAACAGTCCAGTAAGGAAAAATTAAACCAAACACACAACATTCATGCAAACCTTGTTTAGGAAACCATTAACTCATATCATAACAAAACATAGAATAATTGTATAGAAACCTATGTGTGCACTACAAACATGAATGGGAGAGATAACTACGAGGAAGCACTGGGTCCTCTCTGTGACCACTTTGGTCAAAACTATTGTTGAGATTGGTTAAATATAATGGTTAAGATGTTTCCACGTTGAGGTGCAAACACTTAAAGATTTCCACTTAAGGATAAGAGAAAACATGAGATAGTGCAGAAGGCATCGAAAAGTGACTTTTATGGGTCTAATGTGATACAATGAGGTATCCAAACATTCCCAAAAAATTTCAGAGAATTTGGAGGTGTTTTGAGAAAAGTCTTGTAGTGCCAAATCAAAGGCATCAAGGAGGCGCACGTTGCCTAGTGATTCAAAACCCTAGTTGAGACAAACGACAAAATGTGTCGCCTGGTCATAGGCGATACATCGCCTAGGCTGTTACAGTATCCGTACAGTTTATGTAAAATGCTCAAAATGATGTGTCTAAATGCTCTAATCATATTGGCTAGACTAATGATGATGCATACACTATAAATAAGGTTTATTAGAGTTGTAAAGTATTGATCACATTTTTCAACTCTCTTTCTAACCTCTCTCTCTCTCTCTAGCTTTCAATGACCAAAGTTTTCTCTAAGAAACTCATCAAGTTTTGCTTGACTTGCATGAGTTTTAAGACTTGTTAAATCCTAAATCTCATTTTACTTAGTTGAAGGTTCAAGCAATAAGGGAAGGCTTGGAATGGAGATTTTGGACAATAATGTTCTTATTGTGAATAAGCCTTAGAAGTTCCCCATGTTTGAAGATTCAAGTTGCTCAATACAAATGTTGTATCTCTCTAACCCTAATCTTGCATGTTGTCATTATATTGTGTTTTTATAGTTAGTATTGATGATTAAATGTATCTAAGTTCATCTTAATTTAATTATTTAGTTTCTAATATTCAAGATTGACATTCATATTATGAACATGTTTCTTTGATTATCAAGATTTATATTCATGCTTTCAATAAGGTTCTTGCTTAGTATTTAGGGCTTCAAATATTGAAATATTCTCATTATTAATTGTTGATTTGTAAATTATAAAGCCATATATTGCTAATAACTATGGCAACCTTTGCCCATCTTTTACCTTCCCAAGTATGTGCCCTGAAAACATTTAGCATACAACATGCATTCCATAAACATTAACAATCAAGCAAACATGTTTAACCTCCTTACCTCAGTGAGGGTGTGAAGTATTGACAAGGAAAATATCTCATTTCAATGATCAAAACTTAATCATAAAATAAGAGCTTTATTGTAATAACAACATCATGCCCAATTATCTAAGCTACACGTCCAACCTCTTTGCGTGGGCCATGAAACACGTACACCCAACCCAAAATGATAAAATACATGCTCATAATGGTCAACTCTTAAACATAGCGCAAACCCTAATATAAAATCAAACTTAGAAATACCATAGTACCTATCGAGTATGTGTAGGTCGAACCTCTTAAAGTTTTACCACTTTTGAACTTAAAAACCCTAGCCTTTCTTGAGCTTTGAAATCTGAACCATAGATATGAATAAAACTTCTCCAATGATCATCAAGAATAAAGAGAAGAAGAACTTTAAGAACTAAACCATAGAACTAAGAATCTCAACTTAACCTTGTGTCCAACCCGAGCCCTTGATGTGGCCATTTTTTATTTTTGATCATGTGATAGACAGTGCAGCAGAAGCATGGGATAACAATTATATGTTATAATAAGAATTATTAAAGCATATGAACAAATCATTATAGGAACCATAACTAGAATGAGATCTTTCTCATGTTAAATGAATCTTAGTGAAATGAAAATTACAAATACTTTTTCTAGATGTAGAACACGTGTAGATCAAATAGCATCTTAGCCTCCTAACCCACCATCTTCCATACTATGTCTCGCACAAAGGGAAGGAGATAAGTGGAAGCCTATACTATTTTGTAGGATACACAAGAACACACTTTTGAATCTCAACACATGAGAGAGTGTTCTTCTCATAATTCAGAGAGAACAAAGTTCTTTATTTTTCTCTCTTGGCAAATAACGTGAAATGCATCGGATGTCTTATCTTATCTCTTGATATTATGTTCTAGTTATATAACAATCAAAAGAAGACCTAGCCCTAATCTCATTGGGCCTATGCATGGGCCACAATCCATTTGGACTCTGGTTGGTGCCAACTACAAGGATTTGGGCCCTGTGATATTTTATCTCTATAAAATATTGTTTGTTAGGTCTTTATCATATTTTTTGTTGGGCCCCAAAGGTGGTTAGTATGATATTCTTATATACATTTGGAAAAGGGTCTGATAGTGGTTGACCCAAAGGGAAACAAACTCACCAAACCCTACTTGTAGTTGATCTTCTGCGACCTTTTAGATGGTTGACGTGGACCAATCACGATAAGTATTTTCTATCATAACAACTTTGAGAAATCTTTAAGTAGCACTATAAAGGACCTGAAAAGGGGATCTTGGATTGTTTACTTTTTAGATACTTTGCTATTTTCAGTTGATTATTTGAGAGAATTCTTACTAACATGAGCTTTGGAGTACCTTTGTGCATGTACCTCCACAAGGTTTGTTTCATCTATTCAACTATTCACTCGGTTCTTGGAATTTATTACTTCGATTCACATTAAATGATTTCATCCCATATACAATAATCGTTAACCTAAATATGGAATGAAATCACTTGAAAATTTTTGGATTGAACAATTGGCACTCTGTGGAAAATAAGTCAATTTTCTTGTTGTTTTCCTTTTTGTGCAAAATTTTAGTAAGAAAAATCAAACTAAAATAAATGGCAGTAATTGTATTAGATTCTATAATGAAGTTGGATTTGAAGAAAGAATGTAAGAATGATGAAGAGGATACATAGGAGGCTAAAAGTAAGCTTTATGCTTACATGAATGCGAACGAAAAGGAATTAGAAGAACCACAAATCACACTCAATCCCATATAAGAAGTAATTCTTGCTCTGACTGAATCTGATAAAAAAAAAATCTCTGGGGAGTTCACTTCTTCTACAAGAGGAGAAAGAGAATTTAATCAAATTCTTGAAAAAGATTTTTAAAACGTTTAGTTGGAGTATGAATAATATGCCCAACATTAGCCTATCTGTGATGATGCATAAATGAATATGGATCCCGAATTTCCAACTGTCATACAAAAACAAAGGCAATTTTCTTTAGAAATTAACATATAAATAGATAGATTATTAGAGATCGACACAATTGAGGAGTGCCAGTATCCCATCTAGATCGCCAATCCAATGGTGGTGCGAAACAAAAACTGAAACAAGAGAGTGTGTCTGTATTTCACTAACCCAAATAATGCTTGCTTGAAGGATAGTTATGTTTGGATTTGTGCCCTTAAAGCATATTTTTGTATGAATGTTTAGTGTTAATTAAATAAGTTAATATTTTTCTCTCATATTTGTATTTTGTTATACATGTCATATCACGAAGATCCAATATTATTGGTATGATCTTAAAATTAAGTATATGTATGTTGATATATATACAAGATGGTTTAATTCAAGAAAATAATATAAAATATTTCTGTAATCATTGAATAAAGTGATAGCTTTATTTAATACAGATTATAAGTACGGTATATCTTCTGTTTTAAGACATGGCAGTTTATTCGGACTGTTAAGTGTGTTAGGGTTTATGCCCTAAAAACATGTGAAAAGACATTTTATTGATTTAAATAAAAGTAAAATTTTATTATATTTGAATGTTATAATTATTGTTTGAATAATTTGTAGAAATATCATAAAATTTCATATTCATTTACGAGAATATGATCTTGTTTTAGTATGATATAATTAAGATCATATATAATGAATAAAATAGCCATCAACGTATTAAAGTAAAAAATCTTTAATGAATGGTTGCTAGTACGGTTTACTAAGCATATGGGATGCGAGAAATCTAGATTCAGATTACTGATGTGGATAAACTTCTTGGTAAATGTGTTATATATAATATGGATTATATATGATAGGACCGATATGAAATAATTATATTTATAAACTTATCGTTTGCCATAAAGATTTAATTCATATCATAATAGATGATCATTTGTAGATCAGTCTAAACCCTGAGTAATCATGAACTCTTGTTTATGTTTATTGGATCTTTTGATTCATTCGTTAAGGTCTCTTAATCTAATATGGCTAGTGACTTTTGTTTTGGAGATTCAATATCATGAATGATTGGGAACATAATTTTACAATAATGAAATCCATGCTTTCCGAACTAATTGAATATTAGTTCCCTTAAGGGTTAATTATGGGACTGAATAGTTATTGACCTCAAATCTATAATTTGATTATAGATTAATTATTCGCTAGTGAATTAATGGTACTTAACGAACAAGAGGTAATTAGAATGGTAAAACAATAATTTTGATCAACTCTAATTAGCAAACCAGTAAATGGTGGACAAAACTACATTTATTGATTACATCAATGAATTACAAGAGAAAACTCTGTAAAAATAATTCTATAAATACTTAGAGTGCAATTCCATATTTGCAGTGGAATAATCATAGAATTAATAAATAAGATTATTGAATTAAAAAGTTTAATTAATAATTTGATTTATTGTAGCTTCGTATTATAGGTCTATGGTCCCCAGGTCACATTTGTCCTACACTGTCAAGGGTAAGGATGTCATAAGGAAGATTAATAGAGAAATGACTAAATTGCAAATGAATTAATTTTCCAGGGCAAAGAGATAATTATGGGCAATTGATTAATTGTGAATTTATTAACTAGTTAGTTTTTAATTGAAAAAGTTTATATTAGTTAAAATAAATATTAATCATGTTTGGATTAATATATGGGAGAATTTAATTATTATCTCATTATAAGATAATTATTTAAAATTGATAGTTTTTAAGATAAGGTTAATTTTGAATTAACTTATATTTATTTTGTGAATAAATATGTTTTTTTAAAATTAATTAAACAAACAAATGAGAAATCAGGGATAGTACATTAGTGCCACACGCCACTCATTGTGTGTCACATCCTTGAGATTTGAATTTTAAATTTCAAATTAGTTTGTTTATTTAATTATTCTTTTTTAAATATGATTTAAATTAAATAATTAAAATATGTTATAACTGATCATTTTTAATTTAATTAAATAAAGAATATTATAATAGTCTTAATTATCTTTATAAACCTGAAAAGAAGCGATGCTTTTCAAGTCAATATTTTTTTGTTATCAAACTCTCTCAAAGAAAAGAAATGATAGATTTTTCTCTAAGCCTGAAATTCTAGAAGTTTCCATAGCATTCTCTCTTCTCAAACCTCTCTAGATCTCATGTGTCGAGAATATCTAGAGAGCATAAAATCAACTTGTGAATCATACGTGCCCACACAGGTCCTTGTGTGTTAGATGAACGAATTGGAAGGCTATGTGTGAGCTTTAAACTTCGATAGGAAGATCGTTGATTTTTACGAAAAGATTCAAGGATACTTGGTAGGTTACGAGAGGAAATCTTTATATCTATGTTAATTTAATGTATATATATGTATGATCATGGCTGGTATTAATTTTTTTTTTTAAATCTCCTCCCCTACCTTCCACTGAGTATTTTGAGATTTTTTTTATTTAATACTAACAAAGTGTAGCGACACAAAGAGATAGAGGTGCCGTATACAATATAGATCGTATTGGACTATGACACTAGAACGAAAGAACTTTAGATATTTTCCGTTAAAATATAGAAGTTCAACATTCATCAATCAATGGTTGTTTGAGACTTGACCTCAATCCTCAAGTGAGTAATGGATTCCTGTTTGTGTTTTTATGACTTTTGACTTATCAAGTAAGGTTCAATATTCCTACGACCGAATTCCTGATATATTTTATTCGTAGTATTTCAAGAGGCTGGGACCATACTTCATTGATATTGAATCTGCTCCTTACTTAAATGAAAGCAGATTAGTTATCCCTTAAAGTGTTGATTTAGGGCTTAAACATAGAACGCTCAATTTCTTTTAGAGAATAGAAATTTAATTCTGTAATTAAATTTATAGAATAATATTCATTAGAGGATCAATGGAACTAATTGATAAAGACATAATTGGAAAGGTTAATGGACATGCAATGACTAAATTAATTAACGACTTTATATTTATAGCTTCTACTAATATAAGACTGCAGCTTTGAGAGTTCAACTATGGATTTCTAGTGAAATAATTAATAGTTAATAAATTAATTAGTGAAACTAAGAGTTAGTGAAATTAATTAAATTATTGGAGCTTAGAATTACGGGTCAATATTGTCCTCATACTAGCTTGATAACATAGAGGTAGCATTTTAGAATAAAAAAGAAATAACTAATATTACTTTTGAAATAATATTTAAGATATTATATATAAAATAATATTTAATGGTAAATAAAATTATATTGATAATTTTATAAAATTAATTTTCTATTGAAAATTAATTTAATCATATTTAATTTTGTGATAATTGTATACTACATAAAATAATATGATAAAGACTTAACTAATAACATTTTATAAAGATAAAATACCAAAGGGCCCAAAGCCCTGCAGTTGGTGCCAACCACAATCTAAATAGACTATGGCCCACGCATAGGCAAAAAAAGATTAAGGCTAGGTCTTCTTTTGATTATTATATAATTAGAACATAACATCAAGGATAGTAGAAAGATGAAGCAATTTCACGTTATTTTCCAAGAGATAGAAATAGAGATCTTTGTTCTCTCTGTTTTGTGAGAAGAATATTCTCTCGTGTGTTGAGATTCAAAATTGTGGTCTTGTGTATTATATCAAATAGCATAGACATCCACTTGTTTCTTCCTCATTGTGAGAGCCAAAGTATGGAAGATTGATGGTTAGGAGGCTAAGACGCAATTACAGATGTTTTACATTTAGAAAAATTATTTGTAATTTTCTATTTTATTCAGATTCATGACTCATGAGAAAGATCTAATTCTAGTTAGGGTTCCTAAAGTAATTCGTTCCTATGCTTTAATAATTATCATTATCGCATGGGGAAGGTGGGAGAACCGAATGAGGCATTTTCTGACCTAAAATGGCACTTGAGTTCCCAACTTATCTTTTCTGCCTTGAGTGATGGTGAGGAATTGTTCATGTACTTAGTTATGTCCGATGTTGTTATTGGTTTTGCTTTTTTTTCTTAGAAGAATAAGGGAAGCGAAAAACTAATTTTTTTTTACTATAGTAAGATGTTGATAGATTCCAAAACAAGTTACAATACCTTGGATAAACTAGTCCTAGTACTAATCACTGCTAAGAATAGTCAGTACAATACCTGAGAGGAATACTATAACTGACCTTACAGATTATATGATCCATCAATTCCTAGCAAAACTAGATAAATTGAAGGTTCATGAGTATATTGGCAGAACTAAAAAAAATTGAAGATTCTGCCATGAGTAGGCAGGATCATTAGAAGAATGAATGAAGATTCTACTGTGGGTCTATTGGCAGAGCCGTAAGAAGACATATTGAAGGTTTTGCCATAAGTATATTAATAGGACCAAAAGAAGATATTTTGAAGGTTCTGCCGTGAGCATACTGGAAGAACTATAAGAAGAATGAATGATCCTTATGTCATGAGTATAGTAGAATTTTAAGAAGATGATTTGAATTTTAAGAAGATGATTTGAATGTTTTTCCAAAAATAAATATCAATAGAATTGTAAACGGGTAAAGATTTTTCCTAAAGATCAAACCAATAAAAGAATTAATAGTGATTTTATCACAAAATGTAATGGTTGATTTGTAAAAGAAGATGATGAGATTTTACAAAAGGAAAAAGTACTTTTTTTAAAAAAAAAATTGTTACAGATTGATGTGTAAACTTCACATGAAATTAAGTAAATAACAATAGAAAATTTTAGTTAAAAAAAATCCTCCTAATACAAAACTTTGTACTATAAGTTACCGTTACATAAGTGTTGCATAAATACAAAATACAATGATAAATACAATCTAGGTTGTAAAGAAAGACATGTTAAAGAGGATAACTGACAGAGCCTTCAATTGGATACCATGGATGACGAAAATAGCATCATCAAAAAGGGAAGGATCCATGCCAAAGAAACCAGGGTCATATCCTTGATGACAAAGTTTGTACACTTGTAACGATCCAAAATCACTAATAGGGCTTAAGGGCCTTGATTAGCGTGCCAGGAGGGCATAACTGGTATATGTGTGATTAAATGGTTAAATGCATGATTAATATGATTATATGGATATATTATATACATGTTTATGAGTAATAGAGATGCATGTGGGCTCTTTATAGCTTATGAGGGCATATCTGTAATTTTGACTTGTTGATGACATAAATGTGATTATTTGTGATAAATTGTTGAGACCACATTATTATATCGATATATTTGCAGGATATGGCTTGAGACGGTCCTAGTGAGCGAATTAGCGAAACAGTCACAGCGGGGTCTAATACCCGGCTCGAGGGAGCCTAGGGATATTTTTGGGAATTTAGAGAATATTTTGGGAACTATTGGATGTTGAATAAATGTTTGGTAATTAATTGGACATGACGGGGTTGATTGGTTGATAGTAGGAACACTCGAGGAATTCCAAGGAACTAGGAGCGAAATGACTATCTTACCCTTTAAGTACCCTTGGAAGATTAGTAAGCTTAGAAGGGCATGGGGATCATTTTCTTAAGCTGGGGAAAAGCTCAGTAAGTCCTAGGAAGTAACCAAAAACTTAAGGAAAAACTTCTCAAACTCTCCTCTTTCTCTCCCACGTAATCTCTCTCGCTCTCTCAAATTGTCCTTTGAAACTAAGGAAGAAGAAGGGCAAAAACCTTAGGCCTTAAGCTGGTATTCATTGAAGGAAAATTGAAGGGAAGGGAGAGTCTTGAAATGCTGAAGGATTTAAGCTGGATTGTACCAGTGGGGTGCTGAATAATTAAGCTGTAACTGAGGTAAGGATTTAGATTTTTGAGTATGTAGCTCATCTTGCTCTTATGTTAGGATTCAGGGTGTTAATATTGGGAATTTGATTGGAATTTTGAGTAGTGAGTTGTTGTTGAAGTGGGGTGGTAGCACTAATATAATTGTTAGGATTGATTGTTTTAAATATGTGATTAAGGTCTTGAACTCGTAGATGAATTTGACTGATTGGGAGGCTTATTAGGTTTGGGTTTTGAGGAAATTAGCTGGGAAAAGTGAGAAGAAAACCCAGAATTTCTGGGTTTGAAGGGGGCGCACCGCGACCCAGCTCAGGGGCGTCGTGACGCGTGTGCCCTGTAGGCCCTGGGTGTGCTCTCTAGTTTGGGGGTGCGCCGCGACTCTAGGGGGCAAGTCGCGGCCCGCCTCCCTTGTGGCTTGAGGTTCATGGTTTCTGACTTGGGGGAAAGTCGCAACCTTAAGAGCTAGGTCATGGCCTGCCTAGGGATTTTTTCCTTGGGTTTGTTAAGGCTCGGGGGCTCGAACCTAGGCGCTCGGGACAATTTCTACTACCCAGTTTAGCAGAAATTGAAGTCCCAGAGGCTAGTTTTTATCTCCTAAGTATTTATTTGAATTGGAAGTTAGCAATTACCCATTGGCCACTGTGACTAGGTTTATCACAAAGGCTTTGGACTGAGGATCATGCTCGGGACCGTTCTATTATCTCTGCTCGAAATTCAAGGTAAGAAAACTGCACCCTGCGTGGTTGTGAACGGGACTGAGATTTCCAATTATTGGTTGCTTGTAATGTGTGTTTATAAGATTGATTTGTCAAAAAGGTGGCTAGCCTAAGGGAGCCAGGGATAATGGTAAGCATACTAAGTGTGGCTCGACCTAAGTGAGTCAGGGCCAGCTAGATCAACAGAGGGCTCGGCCTAAGGGTGCCAACCCTGATTACTTGAGATTATTTTATTGTCATTGATTAATTGAATATTTTTACTCTGTTTTATGTTTATATGATATAAGCTTGATTGAATATTCTTATTGCTACATGTGATTGTTGTTTTGGTTTTCTTGTTGGGCCTTGGCTCACGAGTGCTACGTGGTGAAGGTAAAGGCAAGGGTAAGCTAGATCAACCATGAGTTGGAGAACTCTGGGGTGAGGTGTACATTGTCAGCCGCTCGTCCACCACAGCCGAGGGAAAGTACAGGGACAGAAGCCTAAAACTTATATTTTTCCATTAGAGTGGCCACTGATTGTAAATAACTTTTGAAAGTTTTTAAATTAACACTTAAACCTTGTTTTTGGGATCCCATGTACCAAGCATCTATTTTAATGAAAAATTAACCATTTATGATCAAAATCTTTTAACCCTAATCCAATTGTTGACCTTAGGATCACATTTTTAATAAAATGACTTGATTAGCAAGTCCTGCATTATTTTAACTACACAGTGTAACGATCTTGGTTATCCAGGCGTTACAACTTGGTATCAGAGCCATCTAGGTTTAAGGGCTGATGAAGATTGGTTGGATATGTACATTCACCACTAAAGACAAGCTCGACTCAGGGTTGGTAATTTTACATATGTGATTATATGCTTAAATGTTTGAATGGAATATATGTGCTTTACTACATGATTAATAGGGAGCATGAGATAATGATAGGGCCTGGCCCTTGACTGTTGTGTGATGATATTGAGGCGTGCTTATTAGCATTGTTGTTGCATGTGAGTGAATATTTGAATGATTGTTTGCATCTTGATTGCTTGTTGTTGGTTGAGTTCCAATGGTGGACTATGGAAAGATTGTTAACCTGTCATCATTGCCTGGCTGCCGAGTCATTGATTGCAGATAAACTTGGATAGTTATGCATACAAGGCGATCTATACGACTAGCCGACACAGGGTCTGAGGCTAGAGATGATGACCAAGGCCAGAACCCTCTGCCAGTCCCTGAGAACTGGCAACAAATACTTGCAGATATGCAAGCCCGGTTACAGAGCCAATAAGAGCAGATCCATCTTCTGAGACAGCAGACTTTGTTAAGGAGTGTTGCAGCAATTGTGCCACCTGCTGTGGCACTAGTTATACAGACACCTGAGGTTTGGAGTAGGTGGGAGCCACTGTATGAGCGGTTCAGAAGACAACATTCTCCAACCTTTGAGGGAGGACCAGATCCACTGAAGGCGGAACAGTGGATGAGTATGATTACTTCTATCTTGGATTTCATGAGGGTAGAAGGTAATGATAGGGTGGCCTGTGACACCTATATGCTTAGAAAGGATGTCTGTATTTGGTGGGAAGTGGCATCACAGACCAGAGATATTTCTACGTTGAGTTGGGATGGGTTCAAAAACCTATTCAACCAGAAGTATTATAATGTTGCCATCAGTGCCGCGAAGATAAGTGAATTCACAAGGTTGGTACAGGGCAGCATGACAGTTACAGAATATACCCTGAAGTTTGATAGGCTTGCGAATTTCGCACTAGATTTAGTGCCTACAGATGCAGCCAGACAAGACAAATTCATCCGAGGGCTCAATGCTATGATAGCCCAGGATGTGAGGATTACTTCGGTACCTGGGCAGACCACTTATGCCCAGGCGGTTGAGAAGGCACTTACTTCTGAAAAGGCAGAAAACAAGATCTGGAGGGAGAGCGCTGCGAGACAGGATGTTCGCAAGGCAGTGCCTCCATCCACAAGGTTTGGTAGGGGCGAAGGCCGTGATTTGAAGAGGAAGACCCCTGACACTTCGACCACTGTTGATCCTTATAGTAGGGGTCGAGGTGTTCAGGGTGGCCGCCAGGGAGGCGATGAGACATGGAGGAGTTGCCCTGAGTGCACGAGGTGCAGGAAGCACCATCTAGGCGAATGTCGGGCAAAGGCTTGCTATCTGTGTGGGGTGGTGGGACACCTCAAGAAAGACTTCCAAACAATGAATAATGAGGAATCAAGGAAGGTGGACAGCTTGACTCCAGCTCGAGTGTTCACTTTGACGCATGCGGAGGCCGAGGCTAGTCCCTCGGTAGTGACAGGTCAGCTTTCTAGCGCTGGCTCTTCTTATACTGTATTGATTGACTCTGGTGCCACACATTCATTTGTTTCTAGTAAGGTAGTTGATAGATCGTGTAGACCTAGTGAGTATTATACTACAAGGTTTGGGACTATACTGCCTACAAGGGAACTGGTAGTTTCTAGGAGATGGATTAGAGCACTGCCAGTGATGGTAGATAGTAGGGCACTATCAGTAGACTTGATTGAGTTGAGTATGGATGATTTCGATATGATCTTGGGAATGGATTGGCTGGTCAGATATGGGGCTACTATAGACTGCAGGAAGAAGATGGTGACTTTTGATCCTGAGGGAGAGGATCCCTTTATTTTCGTGGGTACGGTGCATGGACCCCGCATACCCATGATATCAACATTGAGAGCTAAAAACCTATTATTGGGAGGTTGTATAGGTTTCCTAGCTAGTGTGGTGGATACTACCAGAGTTATGTCAGCAGGGCCGGGAGAGACCAGATTAGTATGCGAGTTCTTGGATGTGTTTCCTGAGGATTTACCAGGACTGTCGCCGCACAGGGAGATTCAGTTCGTCATTGAGTTAGTGCCAAGGACTGAGCCAGTTTCGAGGGCACCATATAGGATGGCTCTAGTAGAATTGAAAGAGTTGAAGATACAGTTGCAAGAGCTTCTTAATTTGGGGTTTATCAGACCTAGCTATTCGCAATGGGGTGCTCCGGTTCTGTTTATGAAGAAATAGGACGGGACTCTGAGAATGAGTATCGACTACAGGACACCGAACAAGCTGACCATAAAGAACAAATACCCTTTACCAAGGATCGATGACCTGTTCGATCAGCTGCAGGGAAAGATGGTGTTCTCGAAGATTGATCTTCGATCTGGTTATCACCAGCTGAGGATCAAGGACGAGGATATACCGAATACGACATTCCGAACGAGGTATGGGCAGTATGAGTTTCTGGTCATGTTGTTTGGTTTGACCAATGCCCTAGCAACATTCATGGATTTGATGAACATGGTGTTCAAGGACTTCCTAGACCAGTTTGTGATTGTCTTCGTTGACGATATCTTAGTTTTCTCCAGTTCAGGGGTAGAGCACGAAAAACATCTCCGACAGGTTTTGCGGAGATTGAGGGAGCATCGGTTGTATACCAAATTTAAGAAGTGTGAATTTTGGCTACCAGAGGTAACATTTCTTGGACATATTGTTGGTGAAGATGGAATTAAAGTGGATCCAGCTAAGGTGGAGGCAGTGAGAGATTGGCTGAGGCCAAGGAACGCCTCAGAGGTTAGGAGCTTCCTTGGATTAGCAGGATATTAAAGATGGTTCGTGGAAGGGTTCTCGAAGATTGCTACACCGATGACAGAATTGAACGAAAGAATCTAAAGTTCGTCTGGTCAGACAAGTGTGAGAATAGTTTCCAAGAATTGAAGCGACGGCAGATTACTGCTCTGGTATTGAGCCTTCCTTCTGAGGGAGGAAAGTTTTTAGTATAGTGTGATCCCTCGAGGTTGGGTTTAGATGCGTTTTGATGCAGAATGAGAAGGTTATTTCTTATGCGTCACGACAGCTGAAGGAGTATAAGCAGCGGTATCCTACCCATGATCTAGAGTTGGTAGCGGTGGTATTTGCACTAAAGGTTTAGCGACACTATCTGTATGGGGAGAAGTACAAGATATACATTGATCATAAGAGTTTGAAGTACTTCTTCACATAGAAGGATTTAAATATGAGGCAGAGGCATTGGCTGGAGCTGGTAAAGGACTATGACTATGATATCCTTTACCACCCAGGGAAAGCCAATGTAGTGGCAAATGCGCCAAGCCGGAGGGGCCCGGGACAGTTGTTTAGTTCTGCATAGATATCGAGAGAGTTGGCAGAAGAGAAGTCTAGAGCGAGGATAAAGCTGGTAGTAGGCCGGTTGGCCAATATTACTTTACAGTCGACCCTGCTAGGGTGGATTAAAGAGGGTCAGTTGGTAGTTGCACAGTTGCAAGAAGTTAGAGGGAATGGCTTAGCTAGAGTGGCTAAGGACTATTCCATTTCAGAGACTGGGTTATTACGGTTGTTATCCCCATTTCCTGCATGGGCTCTGGGCCTTCGTCTCGGCCCGCCGTCAGAAGGCCAATTCAACACATGGGCCCGGCCCAAGGTCTCTTGGTATGGAGAGTGCCCAAAGGGACGGGTATGGACCGGGGACTCAAGACTGGGCCCATTGGAGGGGTCCGGGATGTCCCTCCGGGTCCGTCCTCAGCGAAGGTAGTCCGGGCGATGCCCAGAGCGCTCGGATCATCATTGCTACGCGTCCTGGTCCCGAACCCTGATATGGTCCGGGCCTGTGGTAAATGGAGCGGGACAATGGTAAACAGACCTGGATCACCTCATCCCCAGTCGAAGGGGCCAAGCGTCCAGGACCCTGAGGCCGCCCCATTCCGCGGGGGCGTTGTCCCCACTTTTCGCCTGCAGAAAAGGTCACCTCGGGATTACACACTGATGTGTCAGGACTGCGCAGCCAAGTACTCTGACTGGTCTTGTCTCCTGAATCAGCCTCGTGACTCGAAGTGATCAGAACCAAAGCGTCGTTTTGTCGGGCGAGGCATAGTTCTAAGGTCAACCTATTGGGCCTTAGCTGGTTTGAATTTCGTGTATTTTATATCTTTTTGTATTGGGCCTCCACTAGAGAGGTCGCTGGTATCCGTTTCCCCGATGGGCCTGGGTCTGATCTGGCCCAGATCCGGTATTCCCACCAGCTTATAAATATAAGCTACAGAGCACTGTAAACTCTCTCTGGATTTTGGATGGAGAAAAGAAACTCTATTCAGATACTGAGAGAAAACTCCATTGTAAAAGCATCTTCAAGCTCTAATAATATAGGCTCGTGGACTAAGGCTAGTTAACGCCCCAACCACATAAAAACCTCGTGTCAATCTTCTATTTTCATTATTATTATCAGTAAATATTATTCATTAATAGAGTTGCCGAAAATCTCGGTTAACAACGGTATAAGGGTCGGATCTGTGTCCCGAATGATATGGGGATTAGACGAGAGATACTCGATGAATCCCATACTACACCATACTCACTCCATCTAGGAACCACAAAGATGTATCAGGATCTACGAACGTTGTATTGGTGGCCTAGGATGAAGAAGGATGTGGTGGAGTACGTGGCCAAGTGTTTGACTTGTCAGCAGGTGAAGGCTGAGCATCAGCGACCAGCGGGGTTGCTACAGCCTTAGGGTATTCCTGAGTGGAAATGGGAGGACATTACGATGGATTTTTTGGGAGGTTTACCAAGGATAGTGGGGCTTCATGAATCGGTGTGGGTGATAGTGGACAAATACACCAAGTCATCTCACTTTCTGCCAGTGAAGACGTCCTATACCGTGGATCAGTACGCGGAGTTATACGTGAGGGAGATTGTACGTCTCCATGGGGTTCCCAAGTCTATAGTATCAGATCGGGATCCCATATTTACCTCCAATTTTTGGGGTGGTTTGCAGAAGGCTATGGGAACTCAGCTGAAGTTCAGTACGATCTTTCATCCTCAGACTAATGGACAGTCTGAGAGGACGATTCAGGTATTGGAGGACATGCTCAGGGCGTGTGTGATAGACTTTGAGGGGTCTTGGAGTAAGTATCTCCCATTGATTGAGTTTTTGTGCAACAACAGTTATCAATCAACGATTGGGGTAGCTCCATATGAGATGTTATATGGGAGAAGGTGTAGATCACCTATTCATTGGGATGAGATGTGTGAGAGTAAGTATTTAGGACTAGAGATGGTTCAGAAGACTAATGAGGCTATTGAGAAGATCTGAGCTCGAATGCTCGCTTCGTAGAACAGACAGAAAATCTACGCTGATCCTAAGCGTAGGGATGTGGAGTTCCAGGTAGGGGATCACGTGTTTCTGCGAGTCTCACCACTGCGAGGGGTGAGAAGGTTTGGGAAAAAGGGCAAGCTGAGTCCTAGGTTTATTGGACCTTTTGAGGTCTTAGAGAGGATCGGTCAGGTGGCCTATAGACTGGCATTACCACCATCGTTATAGGGAGTTCATGACGTATTCCACATTACTATGCTTCAGAAGTACATCTCACATACGACTCATGTGTTTAAGTATGAAGACTTAGAATTGTAGACAAATTTGCCTTATGAGGAGTGACCGGTTCAGGTCTTAGACAGGAAAGACAAGGTTCTACGAAATAAGACGATTCCTCTAGTCAAAGTATTGTGGAGGAATAGCAGGTTCGAGGAGGCGACCCGGGAGCTTGAGTCAATGATGCAGGATCATTATCCCGAGTTATTCAGGTGAATTTCAAGGACGAAATTCTCAGTAGGAGGGGATAGTTATAACGACCCAAAATCACTAATAAGGCTTAAGGGCCTTGATTAGTGTGCCAGGAGGGCATAACTTGTATATGTGTGATTAAATGGTTAAATGCATGATTTTGTGGCGTGCATGATTAATATTATTATATGGATATATTATATGCATGTTTTTGAGTAATAGAGATGCATGTGGGCCCTTTGTCGCTTATAAGGGAAAATCTGTAATTTTGACCCGTTGAGGACATAAATGTCATTATTTGTGATAAATTATTGAGACCACATTATTATGTGGATATATTTGCAGCATATGGCTCGAGACGGTCCTAGTGAGTGGATTAGCGAAACAGTCACATCGGGTTTAATACCTGGCTCGGGGGAGCCTAGGGGTATTTTTGGGAATTTAGAGAATATTTTGGGAACTATTAGATGTTGAATAAATGATTGGTAATTAATTGTACATGACGGGGTTGACTAGTTGATAGTAGGAACACTAGAGGAATTAGCAAGAACTATGAGTCAAATGATTATCTTACCCTTTAAGTACCCTTGGAAGATTAGTAAGCTTAGAGGGGCATGGGGGTCTTTTTCTTAAGTTGGGGATAAGCTCGGTAAGTCCTAGGAAGTAACTAGAAACTTAAGGGAAAAGCTTCTCAAACTCTCCTCTTTCTCTCCCATGTACTCTCTCACTCTCACTCTCTCTCATTGTGCTTTGAAACATAGGAAGAAGAAGGGCAGAAAACTTAGGCCTTAAGCTGGTATTCATTGAAGGAAAATTGAATGGAAGGGAGAGTCTTGAACTGCTAAAGGATTTAAGCTGGATTGTTCCAGTGGGGTGCTGAAGAATTAAGCTGTAACTGAGATAAGGATTCAAAATTTTCAGTATGTAGCTCATCTTGTTCTTATGCTAGGATTCAGGGTGTTAAGATTGGGAATTTTATTGGTTTTTTGAGTAGTAAGTTGTTGTTTAATTGGGGTGGTAGCACCAGTATAATTGTTAAGATTGATTATTTCAAATATGTGATTAAGGTCTTAAACTCGTAGTTTAATTTGGTCTGATTGGGAGGCTTATTAGGTTTGGGTTTTGAGGAAATTACCTGGGAAAAGTGAGAAGAAAACCCATAATTTCTGGGTTCGAAGGGGGCGCGCCGCGACCCAGCTCAGGGGTGTTGCAGCGTGTGTGCCCTGTAGGCCCTGGGTGTGCTCTCTGGTTTGGGGGCACGCCGTGACCCTAGGGGGCATGTCGCGGCTTGCCTCCCCTGTGGCTTGGGGTTCTTGGTTTCTGACTTGGGGGCAAATCGCAACCTTAGGGGCCAGGTCACGGCCCGCCTAGGGATTTTTGCCTTAGGTTTGTTTCTAGGTTTGGTAAGGCTCGGGGGCTCGAACCTAGGCACTCGGGACAATTTCTACTACCCGGTTTAGTAGAAATTGAGTTCTTGGAGGCTAATTTTTATCTCCTAAGTATTTATTTGGATTGGAAGTTAACAATTACCCATTGGTCACTATGACTAGGTTTATTTCCAAGGCTCTGGACTGAGGATCATGCTCGGGACCGTTCTATTATCTCTGCTTAGAATTCAAGGTAAGAAAACTGCACCCTGCGTGGTTGTGAATGGGACTGAGATTCCCAATTATTGGTTGCTTGTAATGTGTGTTTGTAAGAATGACTTGTCAAACAAGAATGATCGGCCTAAGGGAGCCAGGCTAATGGTAAGCGTACTAAGCGCAGCCCGGCCTAAGTGAACCAGAGCCAGCTAGATCAACAGGGGGCTCAGCCTAAGGGAGCCAACCCTGATTACTTGAGATTATGTGATTGTCATTGAATAATTGAATATCTGTACTCTGTTTTATGTTTATATGAGATAAGCATGATTGAATATTCTTATTGCTACATGTGATTGTTGTTTTGGTTTTCGTATTGGGCCTTGGCTCACGAGTGCTGCGTGGTGCAGGTAAAGGCAATGGTAAGCTGGATCAACCATGAGATGGAGAGCTTTGGGGGTGAGGTGTACATTGTCAGGTGCTCGTCCACCACGGCCAAGGGAAAGTACATGGACAGATGCCTAAAAACTTGTATTTTTCCATTAGAGTGGCCACTAATTGTATATAAATTTTGAGAGTTTGTAAATTAACACTTAAACCCTGTTTTTGGGATCCCATGTACCAAACATCTATTTTCATGAAAAATTGACCATTTATGATCAAAATCTTTCAACCCTAATCCAATTGTTGACCTTATGATCGCATTTTTAATAAAATGACTTGATTAGAAAGTCCTACACAATTTTAACTACACAGTGTAACGGTCTTGGTTATCGAGGCGTTACAACTTGGTATTAGAGCCATCTAGGGTATTTAATGTTGATGTTGCAAGGTGTAGCGTCCCAAATTTGCTAATAAGGCTTGGGTTCTTGATTAGCGCGCCAAGAGGGCAATAAATTATTTAATTATGCTAACATGTGAATTAAATGATTATGTTATTATAAATGCATGTTTATGTGAATTAAATATGCATGTGGGCCCCATTTGGTTATTAGGAGCATATCTGTAATTTTAGCCCATTGAGGGTATAAATGTGATATATGTGTGTATTGTGATTGATACCACAAGGGCGTGGTGACATATTCGTAATGTGTGATCCGAGACGGTCCCAAGGAGCAGATTAGTTAAATAGTCACAACGAGGTCGAATTCCCTGCTCGGGATGAGCTTAGGGATATTTTGGGAACATGGCTAGTGTTCGGGAATTAAGGGTAATGGGTGGAGATTTAACGTATTTTAGGTGTATCGGGGATTAAATGGGGATTTATAGGAACACTCGAGTATTTAGCGGGATGTAGCAATTGACGGGTTTTCCCTTGGTGACACTAGAGGATTTAGGATAGTCTTGAGGACATTTTGGACGTTTCAGCTAGGGGATAAACTTAAACCTTAGGCCGCTGAGACTCTAGAATCACTTAGAAGGAAACAGAACTCTCTCTAAGCTCTCAACATCCTCTCTCTTAGTTCTCTCTCCCTCTCTTTGGTGCTTGGAGGCTTGAAGAATTTTTGAGGACTTTAGGCTAAGGAATTGAAGGATTGGAGGCTTAAGGTGTTTGAGAGTTAGGTCAGGCCAAAATTATCACAGAGGTAAGAATTCTATACTGAGTTTTCTAAGTTTTTGCTGTAATTTCTGGTATGATGGCTTAGGTTCAAGTTTGGGTGGATTTTTAGTGTTTGATGAGGGTAAGGAAATTGTTTCTGGATTGTTATGATGCCTAGGTTGTGTGGATAGGAAATATAGACTCAATTCTTGGTTTAAATGATGTTTTAGGTGTGACTTATGGAGTTAGGCTCGGGGAAAACATAGAAAAATGCATGGCATTTCTAGGTTTTGAGGCTCAAGTCGCAGCCCTGTTCGTCAAGCGCCGCAACTCGTTTGAGTATTGAGGCCTGGGGGCCTCGGAAATTTGCCCAGGCGCCATGGCACAGGGTATAGCATGCCGCGACCCATGTCCTTCAACAGAGAGGGCTTTGCCCTCTAACTTGTAGCGGGTCGCGGCTCAAAATGGGAAAAAAAAGGGAAATGAAGGTTTAAAGCTCGGGAACCCAAATGTTAAGGCTCTGAATGGATTCTACTACCCAGTTTAGTAGAATTCAAGGTCCCGAAGGCTATATTAATATTCCTGAGTTCTTATTTGGTTTAGGTCTTGATGGATAGTTATTATGAATGTGTTGTGACTAGGTTTTCGTCAAAGCTCGGACTAGGGGATCGTGCTCGGGATCGCGGTAACCAATCAGCTCGGGACACAGGTAAGAAAATTGTTGTACCCGTAGAGCAGGGCATGGCCCTATTTTTTGTGTTACAGGGCGATGTTTATGTGTAGTATATGCGCGAATATTTATGAATATTATGTTGTGTTGTGCATGTTTATGAATGAACGGCGAAGGCCGGGAACAGTGAAGGTCGAGAACGGCGCAGGCCAAGAACAGCAAGAAGCCAGTTACGGCCGAGATCGACGTTGAGCATGCTGAGTGTAGGCCGCTAGGGAAAGACCCTCCAAGGGTGCTGTATCCACCCGCTCGGTGAAGACCACCAACCCAAGGCCTGGCAAAGCACCTAGGTCGGCGTAGGCCGCTACATATCTAGTCTGTTGACTGTTTTGCTATATATTGTGGATTTATATATATGAATTGTTATGAGATGAGTTTTCTTGCTGGGCTTTGGCTCACGGGTGCTCTATGGTGCAGGTAAGGGCAAGGGAAAGGTCGACCAACCATGAGTACGGAGAGCGTGGAGCGACGGGTACATGTTCGGCCTACTTGGCTACCACGGCCAAGGTTATTTTGGGAAAATGTATTGTAATGAACTACTTTGTCACTTAGGTCGACTATAATTATATCTTTGAGTTTATAATACATTTTCTAAACAGTATTTTGGGATCCCAAATGTATAACTTTTTATGATTTCAATGAATGTCCAAATATTTATAATTTATGTCATTAAATGAGTTTTATTTCAATTTAGTCACACTTTTAACCTAAAGCATAAATTAGCGAGCTAATGGCACATTTATAACTCACATGGTAATGACTCTAAGGTAGTAGGGTGTTACACAAGGTCTGACAGATAGTTTGATTTATTATAATCCCCAACCATGATTTTCTTATGAGAGTGTCTCGAAATTGAATTTGTGACATTCGGGGGGAATTTCTATGACCTCCAGAACGACATGAATGGCCATAGCCTAGTTAATGATAGAGGTGCAATTGATAATTTTTTTCATTTTCTCCTTGTCTTTCAACTGGAGTTTGGTGGCTTCTACCCTATCCTCTTGAGCTTTCTAAAAGCAACAACAAGTTTAGACAAATACAAAAGAAGAACTAGCAAGAAGGTGGAAAACCTTATATACACTTACCAGCATTGTCTCACTAATATTCTTCTCTACCATAGAGATCCTCTCATTTTCTTTTAAAAGAAAAGTCTCGAGATCTCCATACATCAAATCTTTTTCGGGCAACTGAAGAGGGAGAGATGAAGTAAGCTTTTTGTGCTTTTAACACTCTTCCAAAAATGTTTTATTGTTGTTTTTCTCCTCTTTGAGCTTTTCACTTTCTTTTAAGAGTGCTTGATTCTCTTTTCTCTCGTGCAATAGGCTCATTTCTATTTATTCACATTTTGACTCAAAAGTCTTCAGGTCTTGACGAGCCTTGATGGCAACGACTTCGTATTCCTTAAACATTTTCCAATATTTGGAGAAGGTGTAAATTTACTCCTTGATAGTAGTATCACAATCAATTTTGGATGTAACAGTTTCAGATAGTTGGCTCACTAGTGAAGATATCTTTATTTGTAGCTTATCTTTAGAAGCTTTAGAAGTAGTAAGTTTCTCTTAAAGATCTACCACCATGTTTTCCATTAATGTCTGGTGGGATGTGGATGCTTTGTTAGCATTATTCTAGGAGATTTCTCTTCACAAATTATTCACCTAGAACAAAATCTTGAAGATTTGTCTCTCCATGGACGCTCACAAAACCTTGCTGACTTCACATAGTAATGAGCTTTGATTTAGTGAAAATCGTCAATATAAACATTAAATGAGGAATAAAGGAAGACAAAAAAATGAAATGAACAAGAAAGTACAAGAAAATTTGATTGTACTTTGTTTTTTGTAAAATACCGAAGATGGTATGGATGCTTCAACCCTCACTGTATTGTTGTCAAAGATACGAGGTCTAGCTACAAAAATAGCGTCTGTAGAAAATTTAATATAGGCTTCTTCATATTGGTTCATAGGTTCAGATGGAACCTTGTCCTCATTCAAAATTGGGGAATTATGATAAGAAGCCATGATTGACTCTTCATCCAAAGACAGGTAGACAATTTCCTCTCCAACAACAACTTCTGCAATAGGAGTGGCAATGAAGGAGTAGAATGGGCACCATCTTTGAAATTGGAGGTGGTTTGATTAAAAAGTTAAGAAGGTCATTTATAGGGGTAGTTGTGGTAGAAGGTGTGCCCAGAGGTATGAAAACAATACTAATAAAAGAAATGACGGGAGAATAAATTTAGATGGGAATATGGTTGTAAATAATGGAAGAAGGAGGGGGCTTGTATTCTCTTTAATTGCTCTTGGGCTTAAGCCAAGGCCTGTCTCAGGTTTGTTGTGCTTCATGATGATATCAACATAGAATCGGCCAAAGTAGTGCTATTTTCAACCATTGGATGCTTCCCAAGTCACTAAGATGTCTTAGGATTAGCAGGAGCAGGGTCAACCATTGGAGGTTGATCTTTCAAGGGCGTTTTCTGGTTGCTCTACATGGAGGCATAATAATAATCGATTTTCTTGTTAATGAAGACAAACAGATTATACTTCTCTCAATGAAAGCGCCAATTTTTTACTCAAAATTTCATAAACTAATTTTTAAGGAAGAATTAGTTTTTGAATTGTGAAGAACTACAGGCAAAATGGAAACACGCATAAGGATTATAGAAGTTCAACTAAAAAAAATCTAGCCAATGTCCATTGGTGTATTTTATTAATTTTTATCTAGTTAAATTTTGATAACATTTTGGCATGCTCAAAGTTGACTTACTTCTTGCAACTCCTTTATTTATAGGGGTTTCGATGTACTAGGTTCTCATTTGATCAGTGAAGTTGGTTAGTCAATTTGTTACAATTCAAACATTCAAATTACAAGTAACTGAATCTATTACAAATAAATAATAGTTTCCTATTTTGTTGGTTTGAGTAGCCAGTATGAAATGACTTAATAAAGGTTAATTGATTCGAAACTAGGCTCTGATTCACAATAGCCTAGCTTCCTCTACTCACGCTTACATAATCAACTCCTTGAGCACTAATTTAAGAGCTAGTCATTTTATTTGCTCAAATTCCTAGGTCAATTCGATCGTAGAGTCCCATTTTTGCTCAAGCATTTTTTCAGTATTCATTGTGGCACGCAGTAATCACCATTCAGTCTTATGCTCTTACTCAATCACTTTCCCTCCATGATTTGGACCTTTCCCCTTGCCAGAGTGTCTGCATTTTTCTAACGAGGAAGATCACGATTGCTTTTAGTCCATCTCGTTGTTCTATTTCCTTTAGGCGAGTTCTTGTTTGAGCCTCTTGGTGGATGTTCTTTCACTCTGTGAGGAAATACACCCTTTCATTTGAAGAAAATCCAAAGTCTATGATTTTGAGATACGAAGGCAACTAGCCATTAACTAGTAATGAAGGCCAGTCATATATCTTCCAAGTCCTGGACTTGGCATAGTCGTTTGTTGTGCTTGAGCTTGACTTGGGTCTCTTGGACTACTTGAGGGGAATTAGAGCTCCTTGCTTATCCCTGACGTGTACCCAGTCAACATCTTTTTTCCTTTTTATGTAGAAGACCCTTCTGGTGCGTCAGTAGTCCTTCGAGACTTATAAAGAACTTAACGAGTCCTATTCGCTAGTTACACAAAGGTCATGCTCTTTTTAGGTGTGACACTAGATCCTTTATCATTTGAGTAAGGGTATTTCTAGGAGCTTCCTTTATCGATCTCTTGTCGTCGGGTTTTTGTGGGACCTCTTTAAGGCACTTCGACGGGCACCTCTATTGTAACGACCCAAATTAGCTAATAAGGCTTAAGGGCCTTGATTAGCGTGCCAGGAGGGCATGATGGGATTTATGTGTGATTTTATGAGATAAATGCATGGTTATGATTTATAGCATGTTATATGACTATTTGTTTATCTGAGATGCATGACTATGTATATTAGTATGCATGTAGGCCCGGATCGTGTTAGTAGGGCATAACTGTAATTTTGGCCATGTTGGGCATAACTGTATTGATATGTGATGATTGTTGAGACCACAGTGGTATGTGGGTGTATCTGTGATTTGTGACTCGAGGCGATCCCAGTGAGCAGGCTAGCGGAAAGTCATGGCGGGAATTTATACCCAGCTCGGGGCGAGCCTGGGGGTATAAGCAGGAATTCAGAGAATAGATTGAGATTTATTTTGATGATGGGGGATATTTATTTGGTGGTTTATCAGGTGTTGGAAAGCAACGGGAAAATATTAGAGACACTTGAGGATTAGCGGGAATTGGGTAAAATGACTAAAATGGCCCTATTTGGACAAAAGGATTTAGAATTAATAGGAAGGGCATTTTGGTCATTTGGCTTTTAGAGATTGATTTATGAGGCTTTACACTTAGTGGGATTTATAGAGAGTGTGGGCTGTGGAGAGAAAGAAAGAAAAGAAAGAAAAAGGAAAGAAAGAAAAGAGGGAAAACAGAGGGGTTTTCACAAGGGTCGGTTTGTGCATTTTTGCACCATTCCGCTCCATTTTCTTGGAGCAAAGCTTAGTGGAGAGCAATGGTAGGCTGAGCATCAAGGATCTTGGGTTAGACTTGAAGATTTGGCAAGAACACATCAACTTTTGAGGTAAGTTCTTGGAGATTTCTGTTTTAGGGTTTTGATGGTTTGAGCTGTGTTTTGAGCTGAGTTGATGGGAATTTTAGGGAATTTCTGGGCAAGCTTTGATGATGAACAAGCTAAGGAGGTCTAGGGTTGAATCAAGGTCGAAATTTGCATCAATGGTAAGAATTCTAAGCCTTTAACTTTGTTGTTGACTGAATTTTTGAGTTTAGGGTTGATCATGGTAGATTTTGTGATTTGGGATAAATGTTCTTGGGATTTGAGGATTTGGGATGCTTGGGATGAATGGAGAGTGTTCATAAGCTTGATTTTGAGTTTGGTAAAGATTTGGGGAAGTTTGGTTTGAGATTGGTTGAAAGAAATCGCAGAAATGCGATTTTGGGTTTTTTGGGCTGCAACTAGCGCTACAGCGCTAGTCAGTGGGTGCTGTAGCGCTAGCCCCTGTTCTGGGGAGGTGAGTTCTGCTTGTAGCGCTACAGCGCCCTCTTTAGAGCGCTGTAGCGCTGCACTTTTCACAGAGGTGAATTTTTGGGTTTTTGATGAGGGATTTTGACCTAGGGTTCGGGGCTCGATTCCGCCACTTTGTTTTGGGGATTTAGGACTTCCCGGGGGCTCGGGATTGGTCCCGAGGCTAGGTATTCAGACTTGGGGTTCGGTGTTGACTTTGACCTATGTTTGTGCCTAGGTGTGCGCTAAGGCTCGAGTGGGATCGTGCTCAAGGAGAAGGTGATCTAAGCCATTGATTGGAAAGGAAAGAAAACTATAACACCCGTAGGTTAGGGCATGGGCCCATAGTGTGATTGCGGGGCACGGCCCTATATTGCATGTTGCATGATGAGATGATTGCCAGGCATGGCCCTATATTGCATGACATGTTAGGATGCAGACTTAAATGAATTATTATTCGTTGGAATGTTGTTGTGTTATACTATATGTGTGATTATAATAAAATGAACGGCAAGGGCCGAGAGCGGCGTAGGCCGGGTGCGGCAGCGGGGCTGGAAGTAACACTTAGCACATGGGATGCTATAGTCAGGGCAGGGCCCGGTGGATACATGTGTTATCCTTACGGTGTGAACCGATACCCCAGGCTTCGGTAAGGCTTCTGGGGCGGCATGGTCGTGTTTGCTTAGTCTAATGGTTGACTTGTTTATCTGTGGACTATCTGATATGATTAACTGTATATTTGCATATGTTATGTTCTGCATGAGTTTTCTTGCTGGGCTTCGGCTCACGGGTGCTCCGTGTTGCAGGTAAGGGCAAGGACTGAGTCAACCAACCATGAGTACGGAGAGCGTGAAGCGACGCGTACATGTTTGGCCTACCTGACTGCTTTGGTTGGGGGTTTTTTTTTAAATGGCTGTAATAATCTATGATTTTTATAACTGATCAACTGTAAACTTATTTCAAGATGTAAATAGTTTTCAAACCTTATTTTGGGATCCCAAATGTTAAATACTAGAAGTTTTATTGAATCAACGCATTTTTCTAAGATTACAGCCTTAACTTTTAATTAGTCACACTTTTGTTTCAAAACCTCGGTTAGCGAGTTCATTGCACATTGTTTTGTCTTAAAACTCACTTGGTAACGGCTCTAAGGTAGTAGGGCGTTACATCTATGGTTGCAAGCAGTGACGAATATGCCGAAGTCCTTCTAAGGTGCTTTTTGTGGAAGCTCCTTTATAAGGTTTGTTAGATGTTCATCATAGGGTTCTCGGAGGACCTTTCTCAAGGTGCTTGGGGGGAACCTTTTTGGAATTTTGTCTTGATATTCAAAAACCCTTAGGTATTTGAGTAAGGTGTTCAAGGAGCTTCTTTTTAAGAACCTTGAGTATTATTTTGTCATGGAGCGAGCTTCTTGCGAGAATATTTCCCCTGGCTAAACCTGTTTGAGAAGGCCTGGGGGTGTCTTGTTTAGGAAAATTTCATGTTGAACACCATTTTTCAAATGCCTGTTTAAGCTGCTTTGTTGTGCCTTTTATAACTCGACGGCATGTTGGGATGCATTCTCATGTGACTTTTTTAAAGTGCTTCAGGGCGCCTCTTAATTCATTGGTGTGCTAATATGCCTCTTTAGGGGGACCTATTAAGGCATTTGTGGGTGTCTCTTTAGGTTGACCACGTGTTGATGTGCAACCTTTTTGGATTTTGTTTAAGGGGCCTTTTGGGGCCTTGTGTCAGATCATTTATTGAAGGCGCTTGTTATGACACGTAATTTTGGGGTTATTGGGTGTCGTGCATGCTTGATGTACGAGAATTGGCTTCCATGCCCCTTCTTTTTCCGTGAACCGTGTGTGTAAGTTGATTGTGGAGAGGTTCGAGGCGATTCGAATTCATTTGATTAAAATAGCTCGTGTAAGGCTGCTATGAGCCATTGATTGTCATGTGGCTTGTCCCCTTTTCCTCAATCACTCGTGCTCACCTACTTTTGGGCTTTCTTGTAGGAAGTGCTTCATCCCCGTTTGGTTATTAGGAGTAACTGAAGTTGCTCACCTAGGAATTTGGAACGAGTCTACCCTGTTGGTAGATTTTTGGCATGCACAAGTTGGCGTATCTTTACAATGAGTTCCCTAGCCCTATTTATAGGTGGTTGGGCATGGTTAGTATCTCGTTATTGGGGCTTATTATAAAGGAGACTTAAGTATTAGGTTAATCCCGAATTACATTGAGAAACCACACTAAACTAAGCCTAGAGTAGTCCCATTCTGAGAGGCTCTTCGGAAGCTTCTGGGACCATATGCATACGACCATGGTCGTGGTAGCAATGGCAGTGTTGGGTGGTGCGCTGCCTATTTTTGAGGCGATTTTGGTGCTTTGACGTCTCCTTTTGTTGGATGTATGGAGGATACAATGATATCGTGTGTTAACACTATAATTGAGTACCTTAGAACTTATTGTTTGATAGTCTTTTGGAGTTAATTTTACTTAATTTAGGTGTGTGTTTTTAGTTTGACAGATCATTGGAGCTAGCAAAAGAGATGCAAGAAAAATTGAGGAAGAAATAAGAAATCTAGTACAAAATCAACATTCAGTTCCATGATGGCTATCTTCAGTATCGTAACGCCAAGGGAGTAATGAAGTCAATTAGCTAAGTATCACGATGGCCAGAGTTAGCGTCGCGATGCAGAACGAAAAATTTAATAAACGAGAAACTACTTGATTTGATTACTTTTCTTGCAAGTTTTGACCTAGGCTATAAAGGACAAGGAAGAGCACAACTTTTTGGAGACTTTTAGAGAGAAACTAATTCACAAAGCCTAAAGTGAGAAGATAAAAGAGGAGAATCAAAGCCTTGAAGATTGGAGGAGATTTTACCAAGATTTTTCATCTTTTGCATTCTCAATCTTTTGCTTTTCATTATAAACTCCTTGTTGATGATGTTTAACATATTTTATGTGGTTGAACAAATTTCTCATTCTAAGGTTGCAATTGGAACTCAATATGTAGTTTGAATTATTTTTTTGATCTTAATTACTGAATTTTTGTTGATATTAATACCAATCTATCTTGTTCTTAATTCAAATTTATTTATATTTTTTATATATTGTTATTCTGAGAGCGATGCTTTTGTCTACCAAAGACTGGTCATATTTTATCTTTTTTTTTAGTGTGCTTTATTTTAATTTGTGTCTTTATTTTATGTTGCGAATTTTACTTTTTGGGGTGTTTGTTGGTTATCATATTTCCTTTTTCTCCTACTATGGGCTTAACGTTAGACATTGAGGACAATGTCTCATTTAAAGTTGGGGGTGGTAGGCATATTCATGCGTTGACATATACTTTGATTACCATTTTGAAATTTTGAGTTAAATGTTTGCAAAACTCATGACAACATAATTTTTTGTAAGATAGTTTTTGCTATTTTTACTATTGGGAAGTAATTTTTGAGAGTAATATCATGCACAACCAAACATTGAAAAAAAAATTACACATTCAATTGAGAAAAATCCTAAAGTTTAAAGCTTTTAATTTTTGTGAGATGTGAGAATAGGAAAACAACTTTGAAAACATGACATTTACTAGAGGGATAATTTTTGTTTTAAAAAGTCTTTGTTGTATTTTATTGTAATTTTCCTTTTAATTTCTTTTTATTCTTATGTTGTCTCTTGTCAAAAAAATTATAAAATATATATATAAAGGAAAAGAAGAAATATATTAATAAAAAAAATTGAAAAAAAAAAGAACCAGAGCAACATTTTTCATCTTCATCTTTTGTAGTTTTGTTGAAAAAAAAATTGTCAAATAAAAAAAGTAATAATAAAAATTCAACACTACTACATTTGTTTTCAATTTATGTCATATAAGAAAATAGAAAGAAATAAAAAGTTCGTGTATTGTTTATTATCTAATTTTGTTTTGTTCTTTATTTTGGCTCTTAATATCATTTTGTAAAATCCCGAAGGTTTTTATGTCATTTAGATGCCAATTAATTGATTAACCTATCGTTTGATCAATATTCGTTAACATTGTTTGTCCTAAAACGATAACATTTGTTGACCACGATTTTGGCCAACGATGAGTAGACATCAAAACTACAATAAGCCTTCAAGAGAAAATACGACACCAATAGATCTACACTTAAGATCAGATGAACCCGTGTCAACTGAGTTTCTTAAGTGTGAATGAAAAAGTACAAGATTTCTCTCTCAAGAATACAAACGCTCTCTACAGAAAAATCAGATTTCGAATCCCATTCAATGATGCCATGAGCTCTTTATTTATAGGTTCATGGATCGTACAAAAAATCCCCAAATAATCAGGATAATTGGAATACTTTAACCAACCTCACTAATAATCAAATATAAAAAATAACATAAGCAATTTCTTCGGGATATCTGAGAGATTTTCACTGTAACTACAGATGATTCTAACTTAAGTGGTTACTGAAATTTTGTTGAAGAGTAGCTTCTGTTCTATCTGGTCGGCCAACTCTACTTCCTGGAGTGAGACTAGTCGATCAAAACACTCTTCTGGTCAGGCAAAACAAATGACTGGTCAGCCAAAATATTTCACTGGTCGGCCAAAATGTTTCACTGATCGCCCAAAACAAATGACTGGTCGCCCAAAACATTTTACTGGTCAGTTAAAAATCTTTACCGGTCGAACAAAAATTCTACCTAGTCGGTCAAATCAATTCCAAACCAGATAAATAATTTTCATGACCAGTAATATCACAACTCCGAAGATAAATCTCAGACCTTTGCCCTCCTTGGCCAATACATTTATTGACTATTAATGTGTCACTCACTACCGTGCATTGCCACTTGTCACTTTTGATCGCCACGTCATCATATTCAAATTTTGGGGATAACATTTTCCCCCCAAGTTTATTATATGATTTACTCACATAATAAACTTTTTCTCAACTTCTGAGGGCATAAAAAGAAAAACTGACTTTCCACATTCTCCCGCCTTTTCAAACAAACCATGACTGAAATCCTACTAGACCACGATCATGGTAGTTACCTATTCCCAATCGTGGGGTAGAGAATAGCAAAAAGGATTTTAAGAGTCTAAGGGTAAGTGAAAATCTCCACTCTCTTCCCTTTAAATAGACCAATAGATGCTCACAATTCATAAGCAAAAAGGCTCATAAACTACCCATTACTCTCCTTTTGGCTGAAACCTCCAAAGAACTCCAAAAAGAGCTCCAATTTCTTCAAGCACATCCAAGGATCCTTTAAGGAATCAACACGTGGCAATTAGAAGTGACAAGTGGCAATGCATGGTCAGTAAATGACACATTAATAGTTAATAAATGTGTTGACCAAGGAAGTGCAAAGGTTTGAAGTTGACCTATGGAGTTGTGATATTACTGGTCAGGAAATGAATTTACCTAGTCGGAAAGTGATTTGGCCGACCAGGTAAGGTTTCTGTCCGACCAGTAAAAAATTATGATCAGTCACTTCAGAAAATAATGTTATTCGACCAGTAAAGTGTTTTGCTAGACCAGTAAAGTGTTTTGCTAGACCAGAAAAGTGTTTTGCTAGACCAGAGATGTGCCATGCTAGACCAGATATGTGCTAGAGGTGCTTTGCCTATACCGACCAGAGGTGTGCTAGAGGAGTGCTTGCCTATGCCGACCGGTGAGTTGTCTTGGCCGACCAGTCACTTCGAGGATGGATTTGGTTGGTCCACGGATCAGAATCTCAGAATTATCGTCTAGTAACTCTTCAGTAAAGCTTCAGTAACGGCTTCAACCCGAATCATTTGCAACTGCCGCGGGAATCTCTCAGATATCCCGAAATAATAGCTATATTATTGTAATTTGAATTTATTTATATTTTAGTTAATTAAAGTTGGTTGGAAGAACCAAGGACCCGGTCAAAGGGATATTTCTAATGTACAATTCATGAGCCTATAAATAAATGGCTCATGACATCATTTAAGGGGTCTTTTGAAAGAAAAAAGAGCTCTCTGGTTTTGAGAACTTGGGACTGTTACTTGGGGCATTCTTGGGGCATTTTCTAAGAGAGCTTAGAGAGAGAAAGCTTGTATTCTTTAGAGAGAGAAACTCTGTATTTTTCTACTTACACTTGAGAAACTCAGTTGGCTCAGGTCTATCTGATCTTAAGTGTAGGCCACATATATCACAACTTCAAGTGGATTAGGCTATTACCAAAAAATTGGGGCTGAACCACTATAAAATTATTGGTGTCATTATTTTCTATTCAAGGCTTACTACAGTTTTGACTTCTACTCGTCGTTGGCCAAAATCGTGGTCAACATTTTTGGTGCTTTCATTGAGAGCCTGAAGAGAAGAAACACACTACAATCATATCATATAGCGCCCAAGAATACCAATGTGGCATCCAAGAAATCAAGCACATCAAAATAGCCTGTTAGATCAGAAGGTCCTGGACCTCAAAACCCTGAGACTGAGCCTAGGGTCTTCCTCAAGGAAACGACTCCAGAGGTTGAACAACTCCAGGAAGCCATGGGGGCCTTCTAAGAAGAGATGATGCAATTCAACGCTCGGAAGGAGTCGTTTGCTGAAGAGATGGCCAGGCAGAAGGCTGCATTTGAGCAGCAAAGACGGGAGATGGATGCCAGAAGCGAAGAGATCAGACGACGGCAGGAAGAGACTGATCGGCGACACCGCGAGTCTGCACTTGCTCTGGAAGCGGAAACGTAGTTGACCCGGGCCAATGCCCAGAACGCAGCAGGAGGAGAAGCCACACAGGGAGCAAAAAATAATGGTGTCGGTCAGAGAACTGCTAGCAGAGCTGATTCTCGGGGCCCAGATAAAAGTAGGAGTAATCCTCCTGGTCGGGAGGATGATGGGATATGCTCCAGAACTGCTTTGACACAAAGGGAGAACTTTAGAACTCCCTCCAAGAGCCATCGGTCTGAAACTTCTAGGTCAGGAAGTCACCGGTCGGGCAGTAAAAAGACTCCTCCCAGGCAGGATCGGATCAGAGCCCCTCGTGATAAGGGAACTTCACAGTTCAAAGATGTACATGGTCGCGATGAGGCTGATATTCATCACACCGACCGGTCAAAGGAAAAAGATGGCAACAACCAACAAGGAGGAAAAGACTGTCTGACACGTACAGGGAGGCCACCACTACATCCCGACCAGCAGCGCAGTGGGAGAGAGCAGGTCCTGCATGGTAAGCCTTTTGAAAAAACTCGAAGCATAGTGTTTGATCGCCTAGAAGGACGCACTTCCCATAAAGATCTAAGGGATGTTATCAGGGACAAGAGGGGGATCGTCCCGTTCGAAGGGCAAAATTTGAAGCACCCTGCTAGCCAAGTAGAAATACTTGACAACGGTGCACCAGATGAAAATACCCGACCAGGCGGTCATGACCTTGGCACCTCGTCAGTTGCACCAGCCATCCAAGCCCAGCTTGATGTGCTAATGGTCGCAGTGCAAGGTTTGTCGAAACGTCCCTCTGGAATGGAAGTGATAGACCACAGAAGTGGTAGTCCCTTTTGTGCTAGGATCAGAGCAGCCCAACCTCCAGCTAAGTATAAAGCACTAGTTCTACCAGTATATACAGAAAAGGCAGATTCCTTTAGGCGCGTTGGGAAATTTGAAGATCAAATGGAGCTGCTCGGTGTAAGTGACGACTACCGGTGTAGAGTCTTTCTGTAACGCCCTGGGTAACCAAGACCGTTACACTGTGTATTTGAAATAGTGCAAGATTTGCTAATCAAGTCATTTGATTAAAAATGTGAATCTAACGACACAAACAGGTTAAGTTTAAAAGGTTTTGGTTATAAACGGATAATTTTCATTAAAACCAATATTTGGTACATGGGATCCCAAATCAAGGTTTAAATAGCGTAATTACAGAATTTCCAAAACAAATAAATAACTAAGCCACTCTAATGGCAAAATACATATTTTAGGTTTCCGTCCCTGTACAAGCCCTCGAACGTGGCAGCCGAGCAGCTGACAATGTACACCTTGCCCCCAGAGCTCTCCAACTCACGGTCAACTCATCTTACCCTTGCCTCTACCTGCACCACGTAGCACCCGTCTGCCAAGGCCCAGCAAGAAAACATAGTATCATAACATAACCAGTATTAACAGCTAAGTAATTCACAGAGCATAATCAAATGATTTACAAGACATTAATCAATTACCCAGTCAGCCATAGCATTCATTCAATTGAGCTCATCAGTCAATAACCAATGATCTAGTTCCAGATATTCAGCACATCATACACAACAATTAACAATAGAATATATGTCAAGCAGCAACTAGGGTTATCGCCCGTAGGCCGCACCCTCCATTTAATCCACTGTCTATGGCTCGCTTAGGCCAAGCCCAGTGTTATACCCACTGACTCCGGCCAGCTTAACCGAGCTCAGTGATTATTAAGTTGTCCTTAGCTACCAGTGGCTGAGCCGTGCTCTGTGTGCAAGTATTGATTTCGGCACCCTTAGGTCGTTCATCACATGTGTCCATGGCATAATACCACCTCATGACATTCATACAATTATAGGGAACTCTTAGTCCCAACATATTCACATGGTTTATCACAATCATATAGCAATGCATACAAGTATAGGGAACACTTAGTCCCATCCTATCCACATATACAGGTGCGGTTTTCTTACCTTTAATTCCAAGTGCATTGTTTAGGAAAGACGACCCCCGAGCACGACCCTGCCCCGAGCCCAAGCGTATACCTAGTCGCAACCATGGTAAAGGATTCCATCAATAATTTTATAAGTGTTTCCGTGTAGAGTTCTAGCCTCCGAGACATCGAATTCCACCAAACACGGTAGTGGGATCGATCCCGAGCATCCTAGGTTAGGTTCCTACACTTAAAAACTCCAAAAGGCCAAAAATGCCCTTAAGGGTCGCAGCCCCTAAGACCTGCGACGCGGCCCGCCCCCTAAAACAGAGGCTAGGCCTCTCTGACCACAGACACGCGCTGCGGCCCTGCCCCTGTGGCGCCGCGGCGCTCCCTCATCTCAAAGCCTTCCTGGATCTTCCTTGCTCTGAAGGGCCGTGGCACTCTAGAACAGAGCCGTGGCCCAGCCCCGCGAATCCAGAAAAACCACCATTTGTAACATTCAAACCTCACCCAAATCCACCCTAAACCATCCCAATAACACAATCCAATTATCCCAACATTCTAACATGATTTCAACAACATAACCCAACGAAAACCTAGTCTAGAAACTCATCAAAACAACATCTCAATCTTTGGAACCCGAAAACCCAAAACCTCTTAGAACAACCAGAAATCCCAGAATTCATATGCTAAACTATTATGAAAAGCTTACCTTTGTTGAAGAGCAAGCCCACCAACTAGTTGCTGAGTTAATTCCCAAGCCTTGCCTCAGTTAAATCTTCAATATCAAAATCCAAAACTCTTAGAACCCAGCCAAAACTATAGAATTAAGTCTGTTAAACCACAATTCAATACTCACCTAAACCTCTTTTCTGAACCTTCAAGTTGCTACATAAATCCTCCCCACAGCTCCAGCTCAAATTCTTGAGTTTCCAACCAAGTCTTCCCTTGGTTCCATGTTTTCCTTGAGAAAGAGAAAAAAAGAGTTGAGCTGAGTGTGAAGGGAAGGGTCGGTTGGAAAAGTTCTAGCTATTTCCTCTCCTTTGTTTTATTTTACTTAAGTTACTTAAGTCAATCCCAAGACTCGGGGTACCGAAAACGTCCCTGAGGGCAAAATGGTAAAATTTCCCAGTATTCCCACCTAGGCTTCCTAACCTCATATATATCTCCAATTATTTGTTTTCATAACCCGATAACCCAAATAACCACCTAACACCCGAAGTCCCCCCTTGACTCATTCCCAAGTCAAGTATCGGGTCCTGTTGTGACTTTTCCCGCTACTTGCTTCCTAGGATCGCCTCGTGCCGAAAGCTGCAACCACATATATCCACATAATAATGTGGTCTCAACAGTTTATCACAAATAACCACATTTATGCCCTAACGGGCCAAAATTACAATTACGCCCTTACCAACCAAACAGGGCCCGCATGCTTAGCCAATACTCATAAACATGCATTCTCACACCATTAATTCACGTAACTTCCAATTATGCCCTCCTGGCACACTAATCAAGGCCCTTAAGCCTTATTAGTAATTTTGGGTCGTTACACTTTCCGACTACATTGTCCGATACTGCCCAAGAATGGTATTGGAAATTCAAATCAAACTCCATTACTTCTTGGGAATCTTTTAGGAAAGAATTTTGTAGGCAATTTAGTGCCGCTCGGACCCCTCCAGTTTATGCCAACCATTTGGCTGACATCAAACAAGGAAAGGATGAATCTCTGAAGAATTATATACAAAGATTCATGAGAGAGGCCAACCGAGCTACTATTGTTGGAGACGAGGGGAAGATGGTTGCAATCTCCTCTGGGATAACTTATCGGAGCCCCTTGTGGGACAGTATACATCGCAATCCAATTACAACACTCCAACAATTTCTTGACCGAGCAGACAAATATATGAAATTGGATTACGCAATTGAGAAAGGAGAGAAAGGCCTAAACAACCCGAGCGGATCAACTGATCCTCCTAAAAATGAAGGAAATTGTCAAAATGGCGGAAAGAAACGTGGGAATAACGGGTCTGACCGCCATAACGAAAAGAAGGCTAAGTCGGGTCCGAATGATAAGCCGACCAAGTATGAGCCCCGATTTACAAACTACACAACTCTTTCGGCTAGCCTGGCAGAAATCTATCTCGCCAGTCATCAGGAAGTTCCCTACAAGAAACCTCCACCCATGAGGAAAGAGATATCTAAGAGGGACATGAACAAATTTTGTCGCTTCCATGGACAAATGAATGCAATCACCTCAAATATGAGATAGAATTTCTTCTCTGGTCGGGCAAGTTGAAAAATTATCAAGCAGAGACACCCCAAGGAGAAGGAGGCAGCAGCAATCCTGGGTTAAAACGGCAGAGATCTCCACCCTTGCAACCCGGGCCTGTGGACTTTACCTTAGACACTATATGTGGAGGTCCACACTTGGTTGAGAATAGTAACAAAGCAAGGAAGAGGTATGCCCAGACACTTCGACATGAGCGGGAATGCTAGGATCGGATTTGGTGGATGGAGCCTGATGAGGAACCACTGAAGCGAGCATCTGAGGATGTTTTAACACTAAAATACCGCTTTCAGAGTGGTAGCTTAATTTCAAGTTGTTTAACTTGTTATTTGAGTTTGGTTTATGAGCTGGTTATTTGCTAACCAGTCATTTATTTATTTTTGAACAGTTTTTGTTGTTTAAGACTCGTTATTAGACATGTTTTGTCCTTTTTAATTTACGAGTAATAAAAGAGACTATGCACAGTGTGGTCGATTCTTGCTACAAATGTGCATGTGTGTTAATTATCCGAACAGTGTTCAATTGGTCGGTAAAATCGAACAGTGTTCAACTGGTCGATACATTCAAGCAGTGTTCAACTGCTCAAATATTTTTCATATATTCTATGTGTTTCACGAGTAATTAACTGCTCGAACAGATTCGGTCAAGTAGTAAGTGACCAAGGATCTTTCAACCCTCGATCACTTGGGGGGCACATGGGGTATACTGGTATATAATTTAACACAGGCAATAAGAGCACGAGTTAAGATATTTGTTTTTAGGCTGACTTGTAAATTTTTGAAGTCAAAAAAGGGCATTAAGCTAACTTGTTTGACAAAGCTTAAGTAACTTGGAATTTTTCAAAATTTCAAGTTAGAAGCAGATATTCGTGTGACAATAAACATTATGCTCATAAAATGTTAGAGCAATAAGAGTGTGAGAAAGTAAACTTAGTAGGGACTTATGAAATGTCTATAATTTCTAAGTTAGAAAACTAAGTACTCATGCGAAAATATAAGACATACATCAGAGTGACTTTACTATTCACAAAAAACTTATAATGTTTTAAGTTTAAAAAGACTTAGAATGTTTCAAGTTAGCAAAGAAAAGTAAAGTATAAATGCCAACAGCTCGGCTGTATGAGAAAAATATCAAAGCTGCTAAGCAATAATTGTCTTCACAAAGTCTAAGAAAAAAGAGTAAACTACTGGCTGGGTACAAAGTTTAGCTGGTCAGGTGCAAAGTTTTCCTGGTTGGGAGAGCAGATACAACTTCTCTGGTCGTCTGAGCATGTTTCATTGGTTGAGTAGGAAACTCTGTTGATGGATAGGAAGCTCTCAGGTCAGCTAAGAGTGTCTACTGGTCGGGTAAACTAGTCCTTGACTGGTCAACACCATCGTCAACATCCAGGACCTCCTCTGGTCGGAGTGATTTACTATCAAATAAAAATGTATGAGAGCAACAATAATAATCTGAAATTTTTGGTGCCTAATTGCATGAACCATAAAGTTTTATACAAGCCCAAGGAGCTAGGAGGCTGGTGCGTCCGAAGAGGCAGGTACATCCAAGGAGGCAAGTGCCCAAGCGGGTCCGCGCGCGTCCGAAGGCTGGTGCATCCGAGGAGCAGCTGCGAGTGCCTCCTAGGAGGCAGGTGTCCAAGGAGCAGCTGCATGTTGTCCGAGCGGCTGGGGTGGTGTCCGAAAAGCTGAGGGGCATCCGAGGAGTTGGCACATCTGGGGCTGCGTCCGAGCGAATGAAGGCATGTGTCTGATCGGATGGGGGCGTGTCCCAACAGCCTGGGGGTTTGCGACTGAGCAGTCAGGCGCACGTCCGAGTGGTTATGCCCTGGCGTCCGAGCGGATGGTGGCATGCGTCCGAGCGGCTTGGGGGCGTGTCCGAGTGTCCGAATGGTTAGAAGAAAATGACCGATCGGCCATATACATGTTTTCCAATTAGCTGTTTTCAAGGAGTTGAGAAAGCACCAAGGAGCTAGGCTTATCCTATTAGCCACACACGTATTCAAGGGGCCAAGGAAATGACCGATCGGCTAGAGGATCCAAGGAGACAACAAATCTCAAGAGCATGGGGGACAAACATGTTTTCCTACTCATGGGGTACTACAACAAGATCAACAAGTTGAATTTCAAGGGTTCAACAAGTTTCAAGATAACATCAATGATTATCCTATACCCATGAACCCGAAAGAGCAATGGAAATGGGAAACTAATACCTACCGTTTTTATGGACAGAAAAGTTCAATCGTGGGTTTACTTCAAAGTGAAAGTTTTTGGATGACGTGAATAACTATCAGCTAGAGAAAAAGTTTATCATATAAGAAAATCATATAATAAACTTGGGGGGCAAATGTTATCCCCAAAATTTCAGTTCGATGACATGGCAATCAGAAGTGACAAGTGGCAATGCATGGTCAGTAAATGACACATTAATAGTTAATAAATGTGTTGACCAAGGAAGTGCAAAGGTTGGAAGTTGACCTATGGAGTTGTGATATTACTAGTCAGGAAATTAATTTACCTGGTCAGAAAGTGATTTGGCCAACCAGGTAAGGTTTCTGTCCGACCAGTAAGGTTCTTGACCAACCAGTAAAAAATTATGTCCGACTAGTCACTTCAGAAAATAGTGTTATCCGACCAGTAAAGTGTTTTGCTAGACCAGTAAAGTGTTTTGCTAGACCAGAAAAGTATTTTGCTAGACCAGTAATGTAACGCCTGGATAGCCAAGACCGTTACACTGTGTGTTTACAAATGTGCGAGACTTGCTAATCAAGTAATTTAGTTGGAAACGTGTTATAATAACTAAAGTTGTACTAGGGTTAAAAGATTTTAGTCTCAAAAGCTTCATTTCTTATAATCAAACATTTTTACATGGGTTCCCAAAAGTAGTAAAGTTAAAAGACAGTTTACAAAATTTAGAACAAAAGTACAGATACTAGCCACTCTAAGGGCAAAATAGACATTTAGGTTCTCCCCGTCCTGTATCACTCCTCGGTCGTGGCGGCCGACCAGCTGACTATGTACATTCAGCCCCAAAGCTCTCCAATTCAGGACTGGTCCACTTTGCTCTTGCCTTTACCTGCACCACGTAGCACCCATGAGCCGAGGCCCAGCAAGAAAACACAATAACAGAGCATAATCATCAAATAAACAACCAGATAACTCATACAGTATACTCATATACTCAACATTCCAGATAATCACATTAATCAAGTATTCAACATACTAGGTACATCATTTCTTATCAATAATCAAATCATATATGATAATCAGGGTTAACACCCTTAGGCCGCACCCTCTGTTTATCACACTGACTCCGGCCCGCTTAAACCAAGCTCAGTGAATATTAAGCTGTCCTCAGCTACCAGAGGCCGAGTCGCGCCCTGTGCGCAAGTATTATTTCCGGGACCCTTAGGCCGTTTATCACATGTCCCATGGCATAATACCATCTATGACATCATACAGATATAGGGAGCACTTAGTCCCAACACAATCACATCACCGAGTGCAGTTTTCTTACCTTTAGATTCCAATAGCTTTGTTCAGTTCAATCCTCAAGCACGATCCAGTCCGAGCCCTAGTGCACACCTAGTCATGGCCATAAATTAATATCAATACCAAACTTCAACTCTAAAACCTAGCCTCAAGACCAATCCCGAGCCCTCGGGAAGCCCTCATTCCTCCAAACGGGGTGGTGGAATCAAACCCCGAGCCCCCGGGAAAAAGCCCTAAGAAATAACCCAAAAACCCTCTTCTGGAAACAGGGTAGCGCTACAGTGCCACAAAGTGGGCACTATAGCGCTACAAGCAGAACTAAAAGCGCCAGGAAACCCAAGCCTAGCGATGTAGCACCCAAAGGCTAGCGCTACAGCGCTAGTCAAAGACCAGCAACACCTTGTTTTTTTCCTTCTTCGATTTTCTCGAACCAAAACCCCTTGGAACCCTTCCAAACCTCATCTATACTTCAAAGAAATCCTACCAATCACTACACCTCATCCCAAATGGTCCAACAACCCAAAACTTAGCCACATGCACCTTTAAACAAAGAAAACAAGATTTGACTCCAAGACTCAAGAACTCAACCAGAAAACTAGAACAGCCCAGAAATTCAAGTGTTCAAGCTCAGAATTTCTTACCTCAAATGGGGAATTCGATCTTGAGTTACCCTTATTATCCCTCCAGCCTTTAGCTCCTCAATTCTTCAAGCTTAACTCCCTAGAATTCCCATCCAAAACTCAATTCAAACACAACCCATCAAAACCAGAAAAATTCAGACTAAACTCTTTAAGCCTTACCTTAATTCGATGGTTAATCCCAGCTAACCCTCTACAACTTCTTCAAGGATCAAGGTTCCAAAGCCCAGCTGTGACTCCCTCAGAATTTACATCTACAAATTCCTCTAGAAATGGTGAAGAGATGACCCAACCGAGAAAGAAAAAGTGATAGCTCCAAGTGTTCTGTTTTTCGTTCCTTCCTTCCTTCTTCTTTTCTTTTCCTTTAGCTTCTGAGTCTTTCTACAACTTCCACTAAAGCCATAAAGCAGAATATAACCTATCCCTTAGTAAGCCAAATGACCACATTGCCCTCCCAATAATAACTAAACCTTTAAATCATTCTAAGGGCATTTTGGTCATTACTCCCAATTCCCGCTAATTCCTTGAGTGTCTTTAATATTTACCGCTTACTTCCCAATACCTAACTAATCACCAATTATATTTCTCAATATCAAATAATCTCCAATATACTTCTCAAATTCCCAGAAATACCCCTAGACTCACCCTGAGCCGGGTATAAATCCCCGCCATGACTTCTCCGCTAAACCGCTCACAAGGATCACCTGAATCACAAGTTGCAGATATATCCACATAATAATGTGGTCTCAACAATTTATGACAAATATTTACATTTATGCCATCAACAGGCCAAAGTTACAAATATGCCCTTATAACCTAATCAGGGCCTACATGCATACTAACACACATAGTCATGCATCACATATATCCAAATAATCATATAAGCATGCTTGTCACATAATCATGCATTTTCAACATTAATTCACATAACTTCCAATTGTGCCTTCCCGGCACACTAATCAAGGCCCTTAAGCCTTATTAGTAATTTTTGGGTCGTTACAAGTAAAGTTTTTGCTAGACCCGTAAAGTGTTTTGCTAGACCAGAGATGTGTCATGCTAGACCAGATATGTGCTAGAGGTGCTTTGCCTATACTGACCAGAGGTGTGCTAGAGGAGTGCTTTCCTATGCTGACCAGTGAGTTGTCTTGGCCGACCAATCACTTCGGGGATGGATTTGGTCGGTCCACGGATCAGAATCTCAGAATTACCGTCTAGTAACTCTTCAATAAAGCTTCAGTAATGGCTTCAACCCGAATCATTTGCAACTGCCGCGGGAATCTCTCAGATATCCCGAAATAATAGCTATATTATTGTAATTTGAATTTATTTATATTTTAGTTAATTAAAGTTGGTTGGAAGAACCAAGGACCCGGTCAAAGAGATATTTTTTATGTACGATTCATGAGCCTATAAATAAATGGCTCATGGCATCATTTAAGGGGTCTTTTGAAAGAAAAAGGAGCTCTCTGGTTTTGAGAACTTGGGACTGTTACTTGGGGCATTCTTGGGGCATTTTCTAAGAAATCTTAGAGAGAGAAAGCTTGTATTATTTAGAGAGAGAAACTCTGTATTTTTCTACTTACACTTGAGAAATTGGCTCAGGTCCATCTGATCTTAAGTGTAGGCCACATATATCACAACTCCAAGTGGATTAGGCTATTACCAACAAATTGGGGCTGAACCACTATAAAATTATTTGTGTCATTATTTTCTATTCAAGGCTTACTGTAGTTTTGACGTCTACTCGTCGTTGGCCAAAATCGTGGTCAACAACATCCATTTTTTGAGTGTTAATTGATAAATTTCCAACTCCAAAAGTGTCAACCATCTCCCATAAAAATACTTTCAATACCTTTGTGAGGATTTGGAGTTGAGACATTATTCTTTGGTGATTTTTCAATATTGTTTGTGTTGTAAATTTTTGGGAAGAACAATATGGTTTGGTGCACACACACAAAGCTCTTGAATTACAACTTTGATAGTTTTAAATAGCATTTTCTAAATTCTCACTAAATATTTTGTTAAATGATTTTGCATAATTTAGCTCACTAATTCATCTTGGTAATAATTTTTATCCGCTTGAATTGCTAGGGACTAGCAATAAGCTAGTTGGGGGTTGTGATTAGAGGTGAAAAGTGCACCTTTATTGATCTTAAATGTCAAAATAAATTAAGTTTTGATATTATTTTCATTTAATTAATATGATTTATTTTATAAATGAAAATATTTGATTATGATTTAATTTATTGTTATTTTGTAGAAATTAAAGTTGTATTTTGGCACTTTGAAATGAAAAGATGAAGAAAGAGTTAAATCTGAAACAAATGAAAGAAAATTGGCAAAACTGAAAAGAAAAGGCCTAAGAATTCGGCCCAAAAGCTCAAGCCCAGCTTCCTTTTCCCTCTCTCCCAGTGCCAGGCGGCGCCTCTCCCTCGCGCCACGCATCCCAGCAACTGCCTTGACTCGGTTCCTTGACCCGGCCTCATCTGGTGACCCGCGGCCCAAAGCCAGCCTTCTCCACAACCCAACGTAATCCTCCAGCTTCACCCAGCGGCCCAAACAACTCCAGCAGGCCTAGAAATCCTCCAGGCCCAACGTAGGCCAGCAACTCCAGCAGCCCATTCGAAGCTCCCACCTCCAAGCCCAATGCAAGCCCAACACCAACCAGCCCGAAGCACCTCCAGCAGCCCTCTCCCTTCAGCTCCCCTTGTTGACGTGGCATGCCCTCATTGGCTCGGCTGGGTCAATGGACCAGCTCCCAACCAGCCACCTTTGGCCCAATTTTTTGTGCACTTTGGGCCTTGCACCTTTCCTCTTTGAGCTTTAAAGCTCATATTTTTTTGGTGCTTTAGAAAAAAGGCATATTGACCATGCACCAAAATAACTAGTTTAATATTTATAATAAGATTTGATTGTTTCAAAATCATATTTTATTATTAATATTTCAGATTTATTTTGTAAACCCTATTTTGTTGTTTAATTTATTTTTAGTCATTTTCTCCCTCTATAAATAGGGACTCTCATTTCACATTTTCTATGAAATTTTTAAGTAGCAAAACTCTACCAAATTTTAGTTTCATTTCTCATATTTTCTCTCTAGAATTTTATGAAAATGTCTAGCATAATAGGCTAACCTTCTTAGGAAGGTTAGGATGATCCTATATGCACTATGACTTTGTTTGGTATTTTTGATTCACCATGTGCTTAAAGTTTATATATTTGAGTGATTTATTTTCCTTCATCTTTACTTCTTCATCTCTATTTCTTCATCTTGTTATCTATATTTATGTTTACTAATAGTATATAGATTTTGTCAAACACTTTCTATGTATTATCAAATTAGTGAAAATGATATAGATAATATCTTTATCATTTTCTCCATCTCATTCATATATATTGACTTTTGCTAAAATCTATATAGAATTAATCATGTTCTTTCTATGTATTTTATAAATAGTAAAAGTAATATTTGTGTTAGGTTTTATGTCCAATCTTTTATTGCATTATTGCCAATGGTATAATGTCATTTTTAGATTTCTCATAAGATTTATCTCATCTTTCTATGGTAAAGAATAATAATCACTTGAATACATTTTTGTGAAACATATTTGTGCTTCAATGTTAAATCTTTCAAATGAATAGTTGGGATGTGAACTATTCATTTGTGTAATTTTTATGAATCAAAGATCCAAATAAATAAGTATGCATATTGGTGACTCTTAATCCTTCCTACTTGTTACATATTGTTACATCACACTTTAGTCTATCTTTATTTCTACTCTTTAAATCTCAAAAACAACAAAAATATCACTTGTTCTATTTGCCTCGTATTATTTAATTCTAACATTTATTTATTGATTAACTTTATTTCTTTACCTCCTTGTAGAATCGACCGCCCGATCTATACTACAACCACCGCTTAATTGATGCACGTTTTGGGCGATAAACAGAGCAACATGATTAGAAGCTCTCAGAGTAAAGAAAAACCCAAGAAAATCACAATTTCCTTTTTCTCTTTGGATGTCCACCAAAAAATTCAGTAGATCACCATTAAATTGAGCGGCTTATTTAGTAGTTTCACTGCTTACAGGTAATTCGAATTGATGAAGAACTTGGTAACTTTTTGGCATATTTTATACTTCATACCATCCCAGCTTTATTTCCCTTAAACTTGGCTCAAAATAACAGTACGAAGTAAACAAAAATGGTAAGAAATAATTGCACATAGAATAGTGAGAAATAGTTTATCCCTATTTTGTTTTAATTTTGAATAGAATAAATAGTTTAGGGAAATTTTTTGGTGCATCCCCATAAAGAGGCACACTAGTGCACTTCCTCGTGTTTTCGGTTCGTGAATATTTTTTGGCACAATTTTTTTTTATTGCGTACATTGTAGTTATTTAGTGCATCCTGCAAATTTTTAGAAAATTCTGAATAATTTATAGTTAAGAAAATAAGGTTCGAATAATTTGTTGCATGTGTGACTGTTTTTTTTCTTATGTGTGCGGAAGTAGGTTGTTTGTACTTTGTTTTGCCGCTGTAAATTATTCGAAATTTTCTAAAAATTGATAAGATGCTCTAAATGGCTATAGTGTACATTGTCATAAAAAAATTACATTGAAAACTATTCACAAACTAAAAATACGAGTAAATCGATGTGCCCCTTTTTATAGGGAGCAACATACAATTCCCCAATTTTTTATCCCATTAATGGAGTAATTGTAACGCTCCAAATTTCCTAATATGGTTTAGGACCTTGATTAGGAGGCTAGGAGGGCCATAATTGGTTTATTATGTTATTAAATGATTATATGCATGTTTATGTGAATTATATTATTATAAGATGATAAATGCATGCATATGAGTCCACATTTTGTTATAAGGGCATTTTGGTAATTTGGCCCATTGAGGGCATAATTGTGTATTTTGGTGCATGTTTGTGATTAATTGATAAGACCACATTACAATGGATTTGTTCGAGCCATTCGGCATGAGAAAATCTTGAGTGCAAAGTAGCGGTTTAGTCATAATGGGATTAAGTTCGGGGCTCGGGGTGAGTCTCGGGGTGAGTCTCGGGGTGATTTTAATGATTAGAGGGTTGCTGGGAATTAAAGGGTAACGGGATATGAATTATTGGTGTTTGAGAGTTTTGAGAGTAACGAGAATTGGAGGGCGTTAATTATAAATAACGAGATAGGCAGGAAATGACGAATTTGCCCTTGGTGGCCTTAAGGAGAGTTTTGTTAAGCCTAGGGGCATTATGGTCTTTAGACCTAAAGGATATATATTAACCATTAAGGTTGTAGAAAGCTGTAGAAAACAGAGTATTGCTCTTCTTCTCCTCCCAATGGTTTTTCCTTGTTTTCTCTTTGAATTCTCAAGTTCTTTTTGAGGAACCAAGCCAAGGAATCAAGTCTTGGTGATCTAGGGTTATGCTCTACCATTGAAGAGGGTGTGATTATGAGATTAAGGTGAGTTTCTAGCCATAAAAACATTAGTTCTTGCTCTGTTTTTCCAATTGAGTTCCAGCTGGTTTGTGAGTTGGAAAGTTGAGTTTCAATGGATGATTTTGGCTAGGGTTCTTGGGGTTGTGATGCCTAGGACATGTGGGGATGGTTTTGGGGTTCATTTGGGACTTAATTTGATGTTTGGAAGCATTGGAATCAAGTTGGGAATGGTGGAGTCGAAGGGAGAAGTTTCTGGGCATCTTCAGGCTGGGTGTAGCACTATAAGGGGGCACTACAGCGCTACCCAGGGATGCTTGGGGGCGGTTTTGGTTCTTGGAAGAGCGCTGGGGCGCTACCCTATTTCACCAGAATCCCGTTTTGTGTGTTTTTAAGGGTTTTTGGCTCGGGGTTTCAATCCTTAAGCCCCGGGATCGAATCTACTCACCGTGTGGGTACATTTCGAGGTCCCGAGAGTGGGGTTTGGGTCAAGACCCTATTATTGTTGATTTTCATTAATGGAGGTTATATTTGGTTATGAATAGGTGACCGCTAAAGGATTAAAAGGTCGATCATTCTCAAGGGTCGTTCTTGTTCTAATTCTCGCCCGAACCAGAGGTAAGAAAACTGCACCCTGTATATGACATGCATGGTTATTATTGAGGCATGTCGAGTGGTTAAATGTGATGCATGTGATGCACGAGAAACATGTGATTAGGGCATGCCATGAATATTGAATATGAGATTTATCAGAGCTTGAGTCTCTGTGTTTATGCATGATCCTAGTTATGCTAGCAATTGTGTAAGTAAGCATGTTGAATTCCCTACATTCGGATATTTGACATATGATATATGCTTGGTAGCATTGGTTACTTGTGTATGGCACTAACTATTCAGAATCGAAAATGGTCGCATTTTACTGAACTGAGAGTCAGAAACGGCATGAGCGTCATGAACGCAGAGCCGATAAAAGATTAGATCTAATCGATATCAGCATTGAATGACTCTGGAGCATTAACGCTGGACCGACCTGAAGGTCGATGAAAATTATAAGCGCTTGACTAGTCTAGGACTAGTTACTCAGGGCCAGGGCCAAAGGCCTAGGTGACTGTTTTGTCACATGGCTAAGGGAGCGGAATCCCATGTTGGTGACCCTGTGGTCACTCAGTAGGTTTATGTTGGGGACTGTATCACCAGATACCTATCATGTTTAAGCTAGTGAAAGGATCACTTATTTATAAAGGGAACGGAACCCACCTTAGTGACTTTTACAACTATCACTCTTCTGCTTAGGGCTATAAGCCCAGTATGGTTACCGGAACCACCAGTGTTAAATCGCTTATCTGATTAGGATTGACTTGATAGTCATCCACTCAGGAAGGCAGGATTCCTTATCCTAGATACCCATCATTACGTGAACTTATTTGCCTGCATGAATAGGGCTATATTTGCTAGGCATGCGCCTTATGATTTGATGACATGTTATTACTGATCATGAGAATATTAAGTTTTCTTGCTAGGCTTCGGCTCACGGGTGCTATGTGGTGCAGGTAAAGACAAAAGAAAGCTGGACCATCCTTGAGTTTGAGAGCTTAGGTGGCGATGTGTACATATGCAGCTGGTCGACCGCCACGGCCGAGGGTTGAAAGAGGAACTAGGGTTAAACCTTGTTTTGCCGCTTAAATCAGCTGGTTGTAAATATTTTCTTGTAATAGACCTTTAAATTATATTTTTGGGATCCTAATGTATACATTAAATGTTCTAATGAAATGTTATATCTTAACCGAAATTTTTAATCCCTAAACCGCTAATCATACTTAGTTACACGATTTTGGCCAAATGACTCGATTAGCGAGTTTAGCACTGTTTATAAGGCACACCGTAACGGTCCCTGGAGTTTAGGGCGTTACAATAATAGTGGTAATGAGTGTTGCTATTTTGCACCATAAGGTGTCCAAAACCACATGAGGTGTCACCCTATGGTTAGTTAGTGATACCCCATAATACTTATTAAATTCAAATTTGTAGTGTTAGAGATATATATTGAAAATGAAATTTAGCTCTTCATTGTTAGATATATATATATTGCCTCAATGGAAAATAGGAAGACTCTTACAACTCTAAGCAAGAAGTACAAATGACAATATGTGATTAAATAAGATTACAACTCAATAACCAAAATACAAGTAAATTTAGAAATAAGAGGAAGAAGAGAATATAAAAGCAATAGTAGAAATAAGAAATAACAAGAACAATAAGCAAAACTCTCTCACTCACATGGCCAAAGTCAAGAGCATTAGGGATCACCAACTTGAACAAGGTTTACAACATTTGTCGAAAATCTTATTTCCCCCTATCTCAAGCACCAAGGGGTTCTCTCAATATTGGAAATAGCTCTCTGGAATAATCAAGTATTTTTGGTGTATTTCTAGTCAAGTGCTCTAGTGGATAGAAATATTGTTGTCTTACAAGTGAGCAATAGGCTCCTATTTATAGAGTTTTTAGACACCTTTTGAATTTTAAATTCTACCAACCCCCATGGTTGTTACTAATGTTTAATTAGATGTTTATGGAATTAAAAATGAGTTTTGGGAGTTACATGAGGTGTTAGAACCGTTCAAGATGGAAAAAAGAAGTTGGAATTGGTTGTCAGTGTCCCTTGCTGCGACCAAAGATATTTATGGCCGCAACCACTAGCCTCTGTCCCCCAGGCCTCGGCCAGGGATTATCAATGGTCGCGACCACAGCTCCAATTTCAACAAAACTTAGCCTTTTCATTTCCAAATGGTTCTATCATTTTCCCACATGACTTTGTAACCTCTATACACATTATGGGGGTTAAAATCATGTCTCCAAGAGCCATTTCACTTATGGCTTTGGGAGTTGCAAATTTGTAATTGATTTTGTAACTCCAAAATATATTACATTTGGGCACACACATGTGTCCAATTTTGTAACTCTCAGTAATATGTTACAAGGTGTCACAAATCACATTTGTGTGACAAATCACATTTTGTCACATAATTTAATCTAACATTATATTATTTAAAATAATATAACATTCGCCCAGTTAGATTAAATAATCACTTTTTGTAACACTTATTTAATCAATCAAACATTATATTAAAATATAATATTCCTCCACTAGATTAAATAATTCCTCTCTATAGAAACTTTTGCATTGGTTCATAAAGTAAAATTTCTTTCGACTTGAATTTTACCTTAGTGTAATTATCACAAAGTTTGTTGAAATTTTGGTTGTTGAAGCATTGAACCACTATCCCTTGATAACAAACTGGTGATGACACACACACACCTTTTCTATGTTTACTTGAGACCTCAATGTCTCGCTTTTGCACTGTTAATGGCCATGTGCACATTCCATTCAAAGACTTTTCTTGAGAATGACTCCCAATTCTCATGAGGGGCGACACCACCCCTAGGTCTATATAGGTAGAACTCTTACAATATTTTGTTAGCCTAAAATATTTGTCTTTTCAAGACTGAGTTCATTAAAAAAAAACATTTTGGTTTTAACCCTCATTTTGGTAACACTCTAGCACTCATATCTCAGATGGGACAAAATTTTTGAGTATTATTACTATTCACTTGATTGACTTGTTATTACCTATTGAACCTAATACTAGTATGGTTACTAGTATTAAGATAGGTTACCATCAACCGTGAA